>NW_028244887.1:0-480619 GCF_964263255.1 Lissotriton vulgaris
GGGGGTGTTATCTCTTTTGTCGAAAATCAGCCGTTTTTGCTCGAACATTAAATGCCTCCAAATGGTATTTATTTCACTTCCCGAGCCCCTGGAAGCATGAAAATCACTTTAAACATGCTAATTTTAGCTCTAACACTGATGATCCACCTACAAATGTGAACTGACGTTCACAAATAAAACATTTGAAAACGGACCATTTTCCACATTTCTGAAGCATGACGTAATGGGGGGGGTGTTATCTCTTTTGTCGAAAATCAGCCGTTTTTGCTCGAACATTAAATGCCTCCAAATGGTATTTAATTAACTTCCCGAGCCCCTGGAAGCATGAAAATCACTTTAAACATGCTAATTTTAGCTCTAACACTGATGATCCACCTACAAATGTGAACTGACGTTCAAAAATAAAACATTTGAAAACGGACCATTTTCCACATTTCTGAAGCATGACGTAATGGGGGGGTGTTATCTCTTTTGTCGAAAATCAGCCGTTTTTGCTCGAACATTAAATGCCTCCAAATGGTATTTAATTAACTTCCCGAGCCCCTGGAAGCATGAAAATCACTTTAAACATGCTAATTTTAGCTCTAACACTGATGATCCACCTACAAATGTGAACTGACGTTCAAAAATAAAACATTTGAAAACGGACCATTTTCCACATTTCTGAAGCATGACGTAATGGGGGGGTGTTATCTCTTTTGTCGAAAATCAGCCGTTTTTGCTCGAACATTAAATGCCTCCAAATGGTATTTATTTCACTTCCCGGGGTGAAGAAACCCTTTTTGAGAACTCAGAGTGAGTAAATTGGCCATTTTCATGCACTTTTAACCATTCCATTAATCTTGTGTTTTGGGCCCCTGGAAGCATGAAAATCACTTTAAACATGCTAATTTTAGCTCTAACACTGATGATCCACCTACAAATGTGAACTGACGTTCAAAAATAAAACATTTGAAAACGGACCATTTTCCACATTTCTGAAGCATGACGTAATGGGGGGGTGTTATCTCTTTTGTCGAAAATCAGCCGTTTTTGCTCGAACATTAAATGCCTCCAAATGGTATTTAATTAACTTCCCGAGCCCCTGGAAGCATGAAAATCACTTTAAACATGCTAATTTTAGCTCTAACACTGATGATCCACCTACAAATGTGAACTGACGTTCAAAAATAAAACATTTGAAAACGGACCATTTTCCACATTTCTGAAGCATGACGTAATGGGGGGGTGTTATCTCTTTTGTCGAAAATCAGCCGTTTTTGCTCGAACATTAAATGCCTCCAAATGGTATTTATTTCACTTCCCGAGCCCCTGGAAGCATGAAAATCACTTTAAACATGCTAATTTTAGCTCTAACACTGATGATCCACCTACAAATGTGAACTGACGTTCAAAAATAAAACATTTGAAAACGGACCATTTTCCACATTTCTGAAGCATGACGTAATGGGGGGGTGTTATCTCTTTTGTCGAAAATCAGCCGTTTTTGCTCGAACATTAAATGCCTCCAAATGGTATTTAATTAACTTCCCGAGCCCCTGGAAGCATGAAAATCACTTTAAACATGCTAATTTTAGCTCTAACACTGATGATCCACCTACAAATGTGAACTGACGTTCAAAAATAAAACATTTGAAAACGGACCATTTTCCACATTTCTGAAGCATGACGTAATGGGGGGGGTGTTATCTCTTTTGTCGAAAATCAGCCGTTTTTGCTCGAACATTAAATGCCTCCAAATGGTATTTAATTAACTTCCCGAGCCCCTGGAAGCATGAAAATCACTTTAAACATGCTAATTTTAGCTCTAACACTGATGATCCACCTACAAATGTGAACTGACGTTCAAAAATAAAACATTTGAAAACGGACCATTTTCCACATTTCTGAAGCATGACGTAATGGGGGGGTGTTATCTCTTTTGTCGAAAATCAGCCGTTTTTGCTCGAACATTAAATGCCTCCAAATGGTATTTATTTCACTTCCCGGGGTGAAGAAACCCTTTTTGAGAACTCAGAGTGAGTAAATTGGCCATTTTCATGCACTTTTAACCATTCCATTAATCTTGTGTTTTGGGCCCCTGGAAGCATGAAAATCACTTTAAACATGCTAATTTTAGCTCTAACACTGATGATCCACCTACAAATGTGAACTGACGTTCAAAAATAAAACATTTGAAAACGGACCATTTTCCACATTTCTGAAGCATGACGTAATGGGGGGGTGTTATCTCTTTTGTCGAAAATCAGCCGTTTTTGCTCGAACATTAAATGCCTCCAAATGGTATTTAATTAACTTCCCGAGCCCCTGGAAGCATGAAAATCACTTTAAACATGCTAATTTTAGCTCTAACACTTATGATCCACCTACAAATGTGAACTGACGTTCAAAAATAAAACATTTGAAAACGGACCATTTTCCACATTTCTGAAGCATGACGTAATGGGGGGTGTTATCTCTTTTGTCGAAAATCAGCCGTTTTTGCTCGAACATTAAATGCCTCCAAATGGTATTTATTTCACTTCCCGAGCCCCTGGAAGCATGAAAATCACTTTAAACATGCTAATTTTAGCTCTAACACTGATGATCCACCTACAAATGTGAACTGACGTTCAAAAATAAAACATTTGAAAACGGACCATTTTCCACATTTCTGAAGCATGACGTAATGGGGGGGTGTTATCTCTTTTGTCGAAAATCAGCCGTTTTTGCTCGAACATTAAATGCCTCCAAATGGTATTTAATTAACTTCCCGGGGTGAAGAAACCCTTTTTGAGAACTCAGAGTGAGTAAATTGGCCATTTTCATGCACTTTTAACCATTCCATAAATCTTGTGTTTTGGGCCCCTGGAAGCATGAAAATCACTTTAAACATGCTAATTTTAGCTCTAACACTGATGATCCACCTACAAATGTGAACTGACGTTCAAAAATAAAACATTTGAAAACGGACCATTTTCCACATTTCTGAAGCATGACGTAATGGGGGGGTGTTATCTCTTTTGTCGAAAATCAGCCGTTTTTGCTCGAACATTAAATGCCTCCAAATGGTATTTAATTAACTTCCCGAGCCCCTGGAAGCATGAAAATCACTTTAAACATGCTAATTTTAGCTCTAACACTGATGATCCACCTACAAATGTGAACTGACGTTCAAAAATAAAACATTTGAAAACGGACCATTTTCCACATTTCTGAAGCATGACGTAATGGGGGGGTGTTATCTCTTTTGTCGAAAATCAGCCGTTTTTGCTCGAACATTAAATGCCTCCAAATGGTATTTATTTCACTTCCCGGGGTGAAGAAACCCTTTTTGAGAACTCAGAGTGAGTAAATTGGCCATTTTCATGCACTTTTAACCATTCCATTAATCTTGTGTTTTGGGCCCCTGGAAGCATGAAAATCACTTTAAACATGCTAATTTTAGCTCTAACACTGATGATCCACCTACAAATGTGAACTGACGTTCAAAAATAAAACATTTGAAAATGGACCATTTTCCACATTTCTGAAGCATGACGTAATGGGGGGGTGTTATCTCTTTTGTCGAAAATCAGCCGTTTTTGCTCGAACATTAAATGCCTCCAAATGGTATTTAATTAACTTCCCGAGCCCCTGGAAGCATGAAAATCACTTTAAACATGCTAATTTTAGCTCTAACACTGATGATCCACCTACAAATGTGAACTGACGTTCAAAAATAAAACATTTGAAAACGGACCATTTTCCACATTTCTGAAGCATGACGTAATGGGGGGGTGTTATCTCTTTTGTCGAAAATCAGCCGTTTTTGCTCGAACATTAAATGCCTCCAAATGGTATTTATTTCACTTCCCGAGCCCCTGGAAGCATGAAAATCACTTTAAACATGCTAATTTTAGCTCTAACACTGATGATCCACCTACAAATGTGAACTGACGTTCAAAAATAAAACATTTGAAAACGGACCATTTTCCACATTTCTGAAGCATGACGTAATGGGGGGGTGTTATCTCTTTTGTCGAAAATCAGCCGTTTTTTCTCGAACATTAAATGCCTCCAAATGGTATTTATTTCACTTCCCGGGGTGAAGAAACCCTTTTTGAGAACTCAGAGTGAGTAAATTGGCCATTTTCATGCACTTTTAACCATTCCATAAATCTTGTGTTTTGGGCCCCTGGAAGCATGAAAATCACTTTAAACATGCTAATTTTAGCTCTAACACTGATGATCCACCTACAAATGTGAACTGACGTTCAAAAATAAAACATTTGAAAACGGACCATTTTCCACATTTCTGAAGCATGACGTAATGGGGGGGTGTTATCTCTTTTGTCGAAAATCAGCCGTTTTTGCTCGAACATTAAATGCCTCCAAATGGTATTTAATTAACTTCCCGAGCCCCTGGAAGCATGAAAATCACTTTAAACATGCTAATTTTAGCTCTAACACTGATGATCCACCTACAAATGTGAACTGACGTTCAAAAATAAAACATTTGAAAACGGACCATTTTCCACATTTCTGAAGCATGACGTAATGGGGGGGTGTTATCTCTTTTGTCGAAAATCAGCCGTTTTTGCTCGAACATTAAATGCCTCCAAATGGTATTTATTTCACTTCCCGAGCCCCTGGAAGCATGAAAATCACTTTAAACATGCTAATTTTAGCTCTAACACTGATGATCCACCTACAAATGTGAACTGACGTTCAAAAATAAAACATTTGAAAACGGACCATTTTCCACATTTCTGAAGCATGACGTAATGGGGGGGTGTTATCTCTTTTGTCGAAAATCAGCCGTTTTTTCTCGAACATTAAATGCCTCCAAATGGTATTTATTTCACTTCCCGGGGTGAAGAAACCCTTTTTGAGAACTCAGAGTGAGTAAATTGGCCATTTTCATGCACTTTTAACCATTCCATAAATCTTGTGTTTTGGGCCCCTGGAAGCATGAAAATCACTTTAAACATGCTAATTTTAGCTCTAACACTGATGATCCACCTACAAATGTGAACTGACGTTCAAAAATAAAACATTTGAAAACGGACCATTTTCCACATTTCTGAAGCATGACGTAATGGGGGGGTGTTATCTCTTTTGTCGAAAATCAGCCGTTTTTGCTCGAACATTAAATGCCTCCAAATGGTATTTAATTAACTTCCCGAGCCCCTGGAAGCATGAAAATCACTTTAAACATGCTAATTTTAGCTCTAACACTGATGATCCACCTACAAATGTGAACTGACGTTCAAAAATAAAACATTTGAAAACGGACCATTTTCCACATTTCTGAAGCATGACGTAATGGGGGGGTGTTATCTCTTTTGTCGAAAATCAGCCGTTTTTGCTCGAACATGAAATGCCTCCAAATGGTATTTAATTAACTTCCCGAGCCCCTGGAAGCATGAAAATCACTTTAAACATGCTAATTTTAGCTCTAACACTGATGATCCACCTACAAATGTGAACTGACGTTCAAAAATAAAACATTTGAAAATGGACCATTTTCCACATTTCTGAAGCATGACGTAATGGGGGGGGTGTTATCTCTTTTGTCGAAAATCAGCCGTTTTTGCTCGAACATTAAATGCCTCCAAATGGTATTTAATTAACTTCCCGAGCCCCTGGAAGCATGAAAATCACTTTAAACATGCTAATTTTAGCTCTAACACTGATGATCCACCTACAAATGTGAACTGACGTTCAAAAATAAAACATTTGAAAACGGACCATTTTCCACATTTCTGAAGCATGACGTAATGGGGGGGTGTTATCTCTTTTGTCGAAAATCAGCCGTTTTTGCTCGAACATTAAATGCCTCCAAATGGTATTTAATTAACTTCCCGAGCCCCTGGAAGCATGAAAATCACTTTAAACATGCTAATTTTAGCTCTAACACTGATGATCCACCTACAAATGTGAACTGACGTTCAAAAATAAAACATTTGAAAACGGACCATTTTCCACATTTCTGAAGCCTGACGTAATGGGGGGGTGTTATCTCTTTTGTCGAAAATCAGCCGTTTTTGCTCGAACATTAAATGCCTCCAAATGGTATTTAATTAACTTCCCGGGGTGAAGAAACCCTTTTTGAGAACTCAGAGTGAGTAAATTGGCCATTTTCATGCACTTTTAACCATTCCATAAATCTTGTGTTTTGGGCCCCTGGAAGCATGAAAATCACTTTAAACATGCTAATTTTAGCTCTAACACTGATGATCCACCTACAAATGTGAACTGACGTTCAAAAATAAAACATTTGAAAACGGACCATTTTCCACATTTCTGAAGCATGACGTAATGGGGGGGTGTTATCTCTTTTGTCGAAAATCAGCCGTTTTTGCTCGAACATTAAATGCCTCCAAATGGTATTTAATTAACTTCCCGGGGTGAAGAAACCCTTTTTGAGAACTCAGAGTGAGTAAATTGGCCATTTTCATGCACTTTTAACCATTCCATAAATCTTGTGTTTTGGGCCCCTGGAAGCATGAAAATCACTTTAAACATGCTAATTTTAGCTCTAACACTGATGATCCACCTACAAATGTGAACTGACGTTCAAAAATAAAACATTTGAAAACGGACCATTTTCCACATTTCTGAAGCATGACGTAATGGGGGGGTGTTATCTCTTTTGTCGAAAATCAGCCGTTTTTTCTCGAACATTAAATGCCTCCAAATGGTATTTATTTCACTTCCCGGGGTGAAGAAACCCTTTTTGAGAACTCAGAGTGAGTAAATTGGCCATTTTCATGCACTTTTAACCATTCCATAAATCTTGTGTTTTGGGCCCCTGGAAGCATGAAAATCACTTTAAACATGCTAATTTTAGCTCTAACACTGATGATCCACCTACAAATGTGAACTGACGTTCAAAAATAAAACATTTGAAAACGGACCATTTTCCACATTTCTGAAGCATGACGTAATGGGGGGGTGTTATCTCTTTTGTCGAAAATCAGCCGTTTTTGCTCGAACATTAAATGCCTCCAAATGGTATTTAATTAACTTCCCGAGCCCCTGGAAGCATGAAAATCACTTTAAACATGCTAATTTTAGCTCTAACACTGATGATCCACCTACAAATGTGAACTGACGTTCAAAAATAAAACATTTGAAAACGGACCATTTTCCACATTTCTGAAGCATGACGTAATGGGGGGGTGTTATCTCTTTTGTCGAAAATCAGCCGTTTTTGCTCGAACATGAAATGCCTCCAAATGGTATTTAATTAACTTCCCGAGCCCCTGGAAGCATGAAAATCACTTTAAACATGCTAATTTTAGCTCTAACACTGATGATCCACCTACAAATGTGAACTGACGTTCAAAAATAAAACATTTGAAAATGGACCATTTTCCACATTTCTGAAGCATGACGTAATGGGGGGGGTGTTATCTCTTTTGTCGAAAATCAGCCGTTTTTGCTCGAACATTAAATGCCTCCAAATGGTATTTAATTAACTTCCCGAGCCCCTGGAAGCATGAAAATCACTTTAAACATGCTAATTTTAGCTCTAACACTGATGATCCACCTACAAATGTGAACTGACGTTCAAAAATAAAACATTTGAAAACGGACCATTTTCCACATTTCTGAAGCATGACGTAATGGGGGGGTGTTATCTCTTTTGTCGAAAATCAGCCGTTTTTGCTCGAACATTAAATGCCTCCAAATGGTATTTAATTAACTTCCCGAGCCCCTGGAAGCATGAAAATCACTTTAAACATGCTAATTTTAGCTCTAACACTGATGATCCACCTACAAATGTGAACTGACGTTCAAAAATAAAACATTTGAAAACGGACCATTTTCCACATTTCTGAAGCCTGACGTAATGGGGGGGTGTTATCTCTTTTGTCGAAAATCAGCCGTTTTTGCTCGAACATTAAATGCCTCCAAATGGTATTTAATTAACTTCCCGGGGTGAAGAAACCCTTTTTGAGAACTCAGAGTGAGTAAATTGGCCATTTTCATGCACTTTTAACCATTCCATAAATCTTGTGTTTTGGGCCCCTGGAAGCATGAAAATCACTTTAAACATGCTAATTTTAGCTCTAACACTGATGATCCACCTACAAATGTGAACTGACGTTCAAAAATAAAACATTTGAAAACGGACCATTTTCCACATTTCTGAAGCATGACGTAATGGGGGGGTGTTATCTCTTTTGTCGAAAATCAGCCGTTTTTGCTCGAACATTAAATGCCTCCAAATGGTATTTAATTAACTTCCCGGGGTGAAGAAACCCTTTTTGAGAACTCAGAGTGAGTAAATTGGCCATTTTCATGCACTTTTAACCATTCCATAAATCTTGTGTTTTGGGCCCCTGGAAGCATGAAAATCACTTTAAACATGCTAATTTTAGCTCTAACACTGATGATCCACCTACAAATGTGAACTGACGTTCAAAAATAAAACATTTGAAAACGGACCATTTTCCACATTTCTGAAGCATGACGTAATGGGGGGGTGTTATCTCTTTTGTCGAAAATCAGCCGTTTTTGCTCGAACATTAAATGCCTCCAAATGGTATTTAATTAACTTCCCGAGCCCCTGGAAGCATGAAAATCACTTTAAACATGCTAATTTTAGCTCTAACACTGATGATCCACCTACAAATGTGAACTGACGTTCAAAAATAAAACATTTGAAAACGGACCATTTTCCACATTTCTGAAGCATGACGTAATGGGGGGGTGTTATCTCTTTTGTCAAAAATCAGCCGTTTTTGCTCGAACATTAAAGGCCTCCAAATGGTATTTAATTAACTTCCCGGGGTGAAGAAACCCTTTTTGAGAACTCAGAGTGAGTAAATTGACCATTTTCATGCACTTTTAACCATTCCATAAATCTTGTGTTTTGGGCCCCTGGAAGCATGAAAATCACTTTAAACATGCTAATTTTAGCTCTAACACTGATGATCCACCTACAAATGTGAACTGACGTTCAAAAATAAAACATTTGAAAACTGACCATTTTCCACATTTCTGAAGCATGACGTAATGGGGGGGTGTTATCTCTTTTGTCGAAAATCAGCCGTTTTTGCTCGAACATTAAATGCCTCCAAATGGTATTTAATTAACTTCCCGAGCCCCTGGAAGCATGAAAATCACTTTAAACATGCTAATTTTAGCTCTAACACTGATGATCCACCTACAAATGTGAACTGACGTTCAAAAATAAAACATTTGAAAACGGACCATTTTCCACATTTCTGAAGCATGACGTAATGGGGGGGTGTTATCTCTTTTGTCGAAAATCAGCCGTTTTTGCTCGAACATTAAATGCCTCCAAATGGTATTTAATTAACTTCCCGGGGTGAAGAAACCCTTTTTGAGAACTCAGAGTGAGTATATTGGCCATTTTCATGCACTTTTAACCATTCCATAAATCTTGTGTTTTGGGCCCCTGGAAGCATGAAAATCACTTTAAACATGCTAATTTTAGCTCTAACACTGATGATCCACCTACAAATGTGAACTGACGTTCAAAAATAAAACATTTGAAAACGGACCATTTTCCACATTTCTGAAGCATGACGTAAGGGGGGGGTGTTATCTCTTTTGTCGAAAATCAGCCATTTTTGCTCGAACATTAAATGCCTCCAAATGGTATTTAATTAACTTCCCGAGCCCCTGGAAGCATGAAAATCACTTTAAACATGCTAATTTTAGCTCTAACACTGATGATCCACCTACAAATGTGAACTGACGTTCAAAAATAAAACATTTGAAAACGGACCATTTTCCACATTTCTGAAGCATGACGTAATGGGGGGGTGTTATCTCTTTTGTCGAAAATCAGCCGTTTTTGCTCGAACATTAAATGCCTCCAAATGGTATTTAATTAACTTCCCGGGGTGAAGAAACCCTTTTTGAGAACTCAGAGTGAGTAAATTGGCCATTTTCATGCACTTTTAACCATTCCATAAATCTTGTGTTTTGGGCCCCTGGAAGCATGAAAATCACTTTAAACATGCTAATTTTAGCTCTAACACTGATGATCCACCTACAAATGTGAACTGACGTTCAAAAATAAAACATTTGAAAACGGACCATTTTCCACATTTCTGAAGCATGACGTAATGGGGGGGTGTTATCTCTTTTGTCGAAAATCAGCCGTTTTTGCTCGAACATTAAATGCCTCCAAATGGTATTTAATTAACTTCCCGAGCCCCTGGAAGCATGAAAATCACTTTAAACATGCTAATTTTAGCTCTAACACTGATGATCCACCTACAAATGTGAACTGAGGTTCAAAAATAAAACATTTGAAAACGGACCATTTTCCACATTTCTGAAGCATGACGTAATGGGGGGGTGTTATCTCTTTTGTCGAAAATCAGCCGTTTTTGCTCGAACATTAAATGCCTCCAAATGGTATTTAATTAACTTCCCGGGGTGAAGAAACCCTTTTTGAGAACTCAGAGTGAGTAAATTGGCCATTTTCATGCACTTTTAACCATTCCATAAATCTTGTGTTTTGGGCCTCTGGAAGCATGAAAATCACTTTAAACATGCTAATTTTAGCTCTAACACTGATGATCCACCTACAAATGTGAACTGACGTTCAAAAATAAAACATTTGAAAACGGACCATTTTCCACATTTCTGAAGCATGACGTAATGGGGGGGTGTTATCTCTTTTGTCGAAAATCAGCCATTTTTGCTCGAACATTAAATGCCTCCAAATGGTATTTAATTAACTTCCCGAGCCCCTGGAAGCATGAAAATCACTTTAAACATGCTAATTTTAGCTCTAACACTGATGATCCACCTACAAATGTGAACTGACGTTCAAAAATAAAACATTTGAAAACGGACCATTTTCCACATTTCTGAAGCATGACGTAATGGGGGGGTGTTATCTCTTTTGTCGAAAATCAGCCGTTTTTGTTCGAACATTAAATGCCTCCAAATGGTATTTAATTAAATTCCCGAGCCCCTGGAAGCATGAAAATCACTTTAAACATGCTAATTTTAGCTCTAACACTGATGATCCACCTACAAATGTGAACTGACGTTCAAAAATAAAACATTTGAAAACGGACCATTTTCCACATTTCTGAAGCATGACGTAATGGGGGGGTGTTATCTCTTTTGTCGAAAATCAGCCGTTTTTGCTCGAACATTAAATGCCTCCAAATGGTATTTAATTAACTTCCCGGGGTGAAGAAACCCTTTTTGAGAACTCAGAGTGAGTAAATTGGCCATTTTCATGCACTTTTAACCATTCCATAAATCTTGTGTTTTGGGCCCCTGGAAGCATGAAAATCACTTTAAACATGCTAATTTTAGCTCTAACACTGATGATCCACCTACAAATGTGAACTGACGTTCAAAAATAAAACATTTGAAAACGGACCATTTTCCACATTTCTGAAGCATGACGTAATGGGGGGGTGTTATCTCTTTTGTCGAAAATCAGCCGTTTTTGCTCGAACATTAAATGCCTCCAAATGGTATTTAATTAACTTCCCGAGCCCCTGGAAGCATGAAAATCACTTTAAACATGCTAATTTTAGCTCTAACACTGATGATCCACCTACAAATGTGAACTGACGTTCAAAAATAAAACATTTGAAAACGGACCATTTTCCACATTTCTGAAGCATGACGTAATGGGGGGGTGTTATCTCTTTTGTCGAAAATCAGCCGTTTTTGCTCGAACATTAAATGCCTCCAAATGGTATTTATTTCACTTCCCGGGGTGAAGAAACCCTTTTTGAGAACTCAGAGTGAGTAAATTGGCCATTTTCATGCACTTTTAACCATTCCATTAATCTTGTGTTTTGGGCCCCTGGAAGCATGAAAATCACTTTAAACATGCTAATTTTAGCTCTAACACTGATGATCCACCTACAAATGTGAACTGACGTTCAAAAATAAAACATTTGAAAATGGACCATTTTCCACATTTCTGAAGCATGACGTAATGGGGGGGTGTTATCTCTTTTGTCGAAAATCAGCCGTTTTTGCTCGAACATTAAATGCCTCCAAATGGTATTTAATTAACTTCCCGAGCCCCTGGAAGCATGAAAATCACTTTAAACATGCTAATTTTAGCTCTAACACTGATGATCCACCTACAAATGTGAACTGACGTTCAAAAATAAAACATTTGAAAACGGACCATTTTCCACATTTCTGAAGCATGACGTAATGGGGGGGTGTTATCTCTTTTGTCGAAAATCAGCCGTTTTTGCTCGAACATTAAATGCCTCCAAATGGTATTTATTTCACTTCCCGAGCCCCTGGAAGCATGAAAATCACTTTAAACATGCTAATTTTAGCTCTAACACTGATGATCCACCTACAAATGTGAACTGACGTTCAAAAATAAAACATTTGAAAACGGACCATTTTCCACATTTCTGAAGCATGACGTAATGGGGGGGTGTTATCTCTTTTGTCGAAAATCAGCCGTTTTTTCTCGAACATTAAATGCCTCCAAATGGTATTTATTTCACTTCCCGGGGTGAAGAAACCCTTTTTGAGAACTCAGAGTGAGTAAATTGGCCATTTTCATGCACTTTTAACCATTCCATAAATCTTGTGTTTTGGGCCCCTGGAAGCATGAAAATCACTTTAAACATGCTAATTTTAGCTCTAACACTGATGATCCACCTACAAATGTGAACTGACGTTCAAAAATAAAACATTTGAAAACGGACCATTTTCCACATTTCTGAAGCATGACGTAATGGGGGGGTGTTATCTCTTTTGTCGAAAATCAGCCGTTTTTGCTCGAACATTAAATGCCTCCAAATGGTATTTAATTAACTTCCCGAGCCCCTGGAAGCATGAAAATCACTTTAAACATGCTAATTTTAGCTCTAACACTGATGATCCACCTACAAATGTGAACTGACGTTCAAAAATAAAACATTTGAAAACGGACCATTTTCCACATTTCTGAAGCATGACGTAATGGGGGGGTGTTATCTCTTTTGTCGAAAATCAGCCGTTTTTGCTCGAACATTAAATGCCTCCAAATGGTATTTATTTCACTTCCCGAGCCCCTGGAAGCATGAAAATCACTTTAAACATGCAAATTTTAGCTCTAACACTGATGATCCACCTACAAATGTGAACTGACGTTCAAAAATAAAACATTTGAAAACGGACCATTTTCCACATTTCTGAAGCATGACGTAATGGGGGGGTGTTATCTCTTTTGTCGAAAATCAGCCGTTTTTTCTCGAACATTAAATGCCTCCAAATGGTATTTATTTCACTTCCCGGGGTGAAGAAACCCTTTTTGAGAACTCAGAGTGAGTAAATTGGCCATTTTCATGCACTTTTAACCATTCCATAAATCTTGTGTTTTGGGCCCCTGGAAGCATGAAAATCACTTTAAACATGCTAATTTTAGCTCTAACACTGATGATCCACCTACAAATGTGAACTGACGTTCAAAAATAAAACATTTGAAAACGGACCATTTTCCACATTTCTGAAGCATGACGTAATGGGGGGGTGTTATCTCTTTTGTCGAAAATCAGCCGTTTTTGCTCGAACATTAAATGCCTCCAAATGGTATTTAATTAACTTCCCGAGCCCCTGGAAGCATGAAAATCACTTTAAACATGCTAATTTTAGCTCTAACACTGATGATCCACCTACAAATGTGAACTGACGTTCAAAAATAAAACATTTGAAAACGGACCATTTTCCACATTTCTGAAGCATGACGTAATGGGGGGGTGTTATCTCTTTTGTCGAAAATCAGCCGTTTTTGCTCGAACATGAAATGCCTCCAAATGGTATTTAATTAACTTCCCGAGCCCCTGGAAGCATGAAAATCACTTTAAACATGCTAATTTTAGCTCTAACACTGATGATCCACCTACAAATGTGAACTGACGTTCAAAAATAAAACATTTGAAAATGGACCATTTTCCACATTTCTGAAGCATGACGTAATGGGGGGGGTGTTATCTCTTTTGTCGAAAATCAGCCGTTTTTGCTCGAACATTAAATGCCTCCAAATGGTATTTAATTAACTTCCCGAGCCCCTGGAAGCATGAAAATCACTTTAAACATGCTAATTTTAGCTCTAACACTGATGATCCACCTACAAATGTGAACTGACGTTCAAAAATAAAACATTTGAAAACGGACCATTTTCCACATTTCTGAAGCATGACGTAATGGGGGGGTGTTATCTCTTTTGTCGAAAATCAGCCGTTTTTGCTCGAACATTAAATGCCTCCAAATGGTATTTAATTAACTTCCCGAGCCCCTGGAAGCATGAAAATCACTTTAAACATGCTAATTTTAGCTCTAACACTGATGATCCACCTACAAATGTGAACTGACGTTCAAAAATAAAACATTTGAAAACGGACCATTTTCCACATTTCTGAAGCCTGACGTAATGGGGGGGTGTTATCTCTTTTGTCGAAAATCAGCCGTTTTTGCTCGAACATTAAATGCCTCCAAATGGTATTTAATTAACTTCCCGGGGTGAAGAAACCCTTTTTGAGAACTCAGAGTGAGTAAATTGGCCATTTTTATGCACTTTTAACCATTCCATAAATCTTGTGTTTTGGGCCCCTGGAAGCATGAAAATCACTTTAAACATGCTAATTTTAGCTCTAACACTGATGATCCACCTACAAATGTGAACTGACGTTCAAAAATAAAACATTTGAAAACGGACCATTTTCCACATTTCTGAAGCATGACGTAATGGGGGGGTGTTATCTTTTTTGTCGAAAATCAGCCGTTTTTGCTCGAACATTAAATGCCTCCAAATGGTATTTAATTAACTTCCCGGGGTGAAGAAACCCTTTTTGAGAACTCAGAGTGAGTAAATTGGCCATTTTCATGCACTTTTAACCATTCCATAAATCTTGTGTTTTGGGCCCCTGGAAGCATGAAAATCACTTTAAACATGCTAATTTTAGCTCTAACACTGATGATCCACCTACAAATGTGAACTGACGTTCAAAAATAAAACATTTGAAAACGGACCATTTTCCACATTTCTGAAGCATGACGTAATGGGGGGGTGTTATCTCTTTTGTCGAAAATCAGCCGTTTTTGCTCGAACATTAAATGCCTCCAAATGGTATTTAATTAACTTCCCGAGCCCCTGGAAGCATGAAAATCACTTTAAACATGCTAATTTTAGCTCTAACACTGATGATCCACCTACAAATGTGAACTGACGTTCAAAAATAAAACATTTGAAAACGGACCATTTTCCACATTTCTGAAGCATGACGTAATGGGGGGGTGTTATCTCTTTTGTCAAAAATCAGCCGTTTTTGCTCGAACATTAAAGGCCTCCAAATGGTATTTAATTAACTTCCCGGGGTGAAGAAACCCTTTTTGAGAACTCAGAGTGAGTAAATTGACCATTTTCATGCACTTTTAACCATTCCATAAATCTTGTGTTTTGGGCCCCTGGAAGCATGAAAATCACTTTAAACATGCTAATTTTAGCTCTAACACTGATGATCCACCTACAAATGTGAACTGACGTTCAAAAATAAAACATTTGAAAACTGACCATTTTCCACATTTCTGAAGCATGACGTAATGGGGGGGTGTTAGCTCTTTTGTCGAAAATCAGCCGTTTTTGCTCGAACATTAAATGCCTCCAAATGGTATTTAATTAACTTCCCGAGCCCCTGGAAGCATGAAAATCACTTTAAACATGCTAATTTTAGCTCTAACACTGATGATCCACCTACAAATGTGAACTGACGTTCAAAAATAAAACATTTGAAAACGGACCATTTTCCACATTTCTGAAGCATGACGTAATGGGGGGGTGTTATCTCTTTTGTCGAAAATCAGCCGTTTTTGCTCGAACATTAAATGCCTCCAAATGGTATTTAATTAACTTCCCGGGGTGAAGAAACCCTTTTTGAGAACTCAGAGTGAGTATATTGGCCATTTTCATGCACTTTTAACCATTCCATAAATCTTGTGTTTTGGGCCCCTGGAAGCATGAAAATCACTTTAAACATGCTAATTTTAGCTCTAACACTGATGATCCACCTACAAATGTGAACTGACGTTCAAAAATAAAACATTTGAAAACGGACCATTTTCCACATTTCTGAAGCATGACGTAAGGGGGGGGTGTTATCTCTTTTGTCGAAAATCAGCCATTTTTGCTCGAACATTAAATGCCTCCAAATGGTATTTAATTAACTTCCCGAGCCCCTGGAAGCATGAAAATCACTTTAAACATGCTAATTTTAGCTCTAACACTGATGATCCACCTACAAATGTGAACTGATGTTCAAAAATAAAACATTTGAAAACGGACCATTTTCCACATTTCTGAAGCATGACGTAATGGGGGGGTGTTATCTCTTTTGTCGAAAATCAGCCGTTTTTGCTCGAACATTAAATGCCTCCAAATGGTATTTAATTAACTTCCCGGGGTGAAGAAACCCTTTTTGAGAACTCAGAGTGAGTAAATTGGCCATTTTCATGCACTTTTAACCATTCCATAAATCTTGTGTTTTGGGCCCCTGGAAGCATGAAAATCACTTTAAACATGCTAATTTTAGCTCTAACACTGATGATCCACCTACAAATGTAAACTGACGTTCAAAAATAAAACATTTGAAAACGGACCATTTTCCACATTTCTGAAGCATGACGTAATGGGGGGGTGTTATCTCTTTTGTCGAAAATCAGCCGTTTTTGCTCGAACATTAAATGCCTCCAAATGGTATTTAATTAACTTCCCGAGCCCCTGGAAGCATGAAAATCACTTTAAACATGCTAATTTTAGCTCTAACACTGATGATCCACCTACAAATGTGAACTGAGGTTCAAAAATAAAACATTTGAAAACGGACCATTTTCCACATTTCTGAAGCATGACGTAATGGGGGGGTGTTATCTCTTTTGTCGAAAATCAGCCGTTTTTGCTCGAACATTAAATGCCTCCAAATGGTATTTAATTAACTTCCCGGGGTGAAGAAACCCTTTTTGAGAACTCAGAGTGAGTAAATTGGCCATTTTCATGCACTTTTAACCATTCCATAAATCTTGTGTTTTGGGCCCCTGGAAGCATGAAAATCACTTTAAACATGCTAATTTTAGCTCTAACACTGATGATCCACCTACAAATGTGAACTGACGTTCAAAAATAAAACATTTGAAAACGGACCATTTTCCACATTTCTGAAGCATGACGTAATGGGGGGGTGTTATCTCTTTTGTCGAAAATCAGCCGTTTTTGCTCGAACATTAAATGCCTCCAAATGGTATTTAATTAACTTCCCGAGCCCCTGGAAGCATGAAAATCACTTTAAACATGCTAATTTTAGCTCTAACACTGATGATCCACCTACAAATGTGAACTGACGTTCAAAAATAAAACATTTGAAAACGGACCATTTTCCACATTTCTGAAGCATGACGTAATGGGGGGGTGTTATCTCTTTTGTCGAAAATCAGCCATTTTTGTTCGAACATTAAATGCCTCCAAATGGTATTTAATTAAATTCCCGAGCCCCTGGAAGCATGAAAATCACTTTAAACATGCTAATTTTAGCTCTAACACTGATGATCCACCTACAAATGTGAACTGACGTTCAAAAATAAAACATTTGAAAACGGACCATTTTCCACATTTCTGAAGCATGACGTAATGGGGGGGGTGTTATCTCTTTTGTCGAAAATCAGCCGTTTTTGCTCGAACATTAAATGCCTCCAAATGGTATTTAATTAACTTCCCGAGCCCCTGGAAGCATGAAAATCACTTTAAACATGCTAATTTTAGCTCTAACACTGATGATCCACCTACAAATGTGAACTGACGTTCAAAAATGAAACATTTGAAAACGGACCATTTTCCACATTTCTGAAGCATGACGTAATGGGGGGGTGTTATCTCTTTTGTCGAAAATCAGCCGTTTTTGCTCGAACATTAAATGCCTCCAAATGGTATTTAATTAACTTCCCGAGCCCCTGGAAGCATGAAAATCACTTTAAACATGCTAATTTTAGCTCTAACACTGATGATCCACCTACAAATGTGAACTGACGTTCAAAAATAAAACATTTGAAAACGGACCATTTTCCACATTTCTGAAGCATGACGTAATGGGGGGGTGTTATCTCTTTTGTCGAAAATCAGCCGTTTTTGCTCGAACATTAAATGCCTCCAAATGGTATTTAATTAACTTCCCGAGCCCCTGGAAGCATGAAAATCACTTTAAACATGCTAATTTTAGCTCTATCACTGATGATCCACCTACAAATGTGAACTGACGTTCAAAAATAAAACATTTGAAAACGGACCATTTTCCACATTTCTGAAGCATGACGTAATGGGGGGGTGTTATCTCTTTTGTCGAAAATCAGCCGTTTTTACTCGAACATTAAATGCCTCCAAATGGTATTTATTTCACTTCCCGAGCCCCTGGAAGCATGAAAATCACTTTAAACATGCTAATTTTAGCTCTAACACTGATGATCCACCTACAAATGTGAACTGACGTTCACAAATAAAACATTTGAAAACGGACCATTTTCCACATTTCTGAAGCATGACGTAATGGGGGGGGTGTTATCTCTTTTGTCGAAAATCAGCCGTTTTTGCTCGAACATTAAATGCCTCCAAATGGTATTTAATTAACTTCCCGAGCCCCTGGAAGCATGAAAATCACTTTAAACATGCTAATTTTAGCTCTAACACTGATGATCCACCTACAAATGTGAACTGACGTTCAAAAATAAAACATTTGAAAACGGACCATTTTCCACATTTCTGAAGCATGACGTAATGGGGGGGTGTTATCTCTTTTGTCGAAAATCAGCCGTTTTTGCTCGAACATTAAATGCCTCCAAATGGTATTTAATTAACTTCCCGGGGTGAAGAAACCCTTTTTGAGAACTCAGAGTGAGTAAATTGGCCATTTTCATGCACTTTTAACCATTCCATAAATCTTGTGTTTTGGGCCCCTGGAAGCATGAAAATCACTTTAAACATGCTAATTTTAGCTCTAACACTGATGATCCACCTACAAATGTGAACTGACGTTCAAAAATAAAACATTTGAAAACGGACCATTTTCCACATTTCTGAAGCATGACGTAATGGGGGGGTGTTATCTCTTTTGTCGAAAATCAGCCGTTTTTGCTCGAACATTAAATGCCTCCAAATGGTATTTAATTAACTTCCCGAGCCCCTGGAAGCATGAAAATCACTTTAAACATGCTAATTTTAGCTCTAACACTGATGATCCACCTACAAATGTGAACTGACGTTCAAAAATAAAACATTTGAAAACGGACCATTTTCCACATTTCTGAAGCATGACGTAATGGGGGGGTGTTATCTCTTTTGTCAAAAATCAGCCGTTTTTGCTCGAACATTAAAGGCCTCCAAATGGTATTTAATTAACTTCCCGGGGTGAAGAAACCCTTTTTGAGAACTCAGAGTGAGTAAATTGACCATTTTCATGCACTTTTAACCATTCCATAAATCTTGTGTTTTGGGCCCCTGGAAGCATGAAAATCACTTTAAACATGCTAATTTTAGCTCTAACACTGATGATCCACCTACAAATGTGAACTGACGTTCAAAAATAAAACATTTGAAAACTGACCATTTTCCACATTTCTGAAGCATGACGTAATGGGGGGGTGTTAGCTCTTTTGTCGAAAATCAGCCGTTTTTGCTCGAACATTAAATGCCTCCAAATGGTATTTAATTAACTTCCCGAGCCCCTGGAAGCATGAAAATCACTTTAAACATGCTAATTTTAGCTCTAACACTGATGATCCACCTACAAATGTGAACTGACGTTCAAAAATAAAACATTTGAAAACGGACCATTTTCCACATTTCTGAAGCATGACGTAATGGGGGGGTGTTATCTCTTTTGTCGAAAATCAGCCGTTTTTGCTCGAACATTAAATGCCTCCAAATGGTATTTAATTAACTTCCCGGGGTGAAGAAACCCTTTTTGAGAACTCAGAGTGAGTATATTGGCCATTTTCATGCACTTTTAACCATTCCATAAATCTTGTGTTTTGGGCCCCTGGAAGCATGAAAATCACTTTAAACATGCTAATTTTAGCTCTAACACTGATGATCCACCTACAAATGTGAACTGACGTTCAAAAATAAAACATTTGAAAACGGACCATTTTCCACATTTCTGAAGCATGACGTAAGGGGGGGGTGTTATCTCTTTTGTCGAAAATCAGCCATTTTTGCTCGAACATTAAATGCCTCCAAATGGTATTTAATTAACTTCCCGAGCCCCTGGAAGCATGAAAATCACTTTAAACATGCTAATTTTAGCTCTAACACTGATGATCCACCTACAAATGTGAACTGATGTTCAAAAATAAAACATTTGAAAACGGACCATTTTCCACATTTCTGAAGCATGACGTAATGGGGGGGTGTTATCTCTTTTGTCGAAAATCAGCCGTTTTTGCTCGAACATTAAATGCCTCCAAATGGTATTTAATTAACTTCCCGGGGTGAAGAAACCCTTTTTGAGAACTCAGAGTGAGTAAATTGGCCATTTTCATGCACTTTTAACCATTCCATAAATCTTGTGTTTTGGGCCCCTGGAAGCATGAAAATCACTTTAAACATGCTAATTTTAGCTCTAACACTGATGATCCACCTACAAATGTGAACTGACGTTCAAAAATAAAACATTTGAAAACGGACCATTTTCCACATTTCTGAAGCATGACGTAATGGGGGGGTGTTATCTCTTTTGTCGAAAATCAGCCGTTTTTGCTCGAACATTAAATGCCTCCAAATGGTATTTAATTAACTTCCCGAGCCCCTGGAAGCATGAAAATCACTTTAAACATGCTAATTTTAGCTCTAACACTGATGATCCACCTACAAATGTGAACTGAGGTTCAAAAATAAAACATTTGAAAACGGACCATTTTCCACATTTCTGAAGCATGACGTAATGGGGGGGTGTTATCTCTTTTGTCGAAAATCAGCCGTTTTTGCTCGAACATTAAATGCCTCCAAATGGTATTTAATTAACTTCCCGGGGTGAAGAAACCCTTTTTGAGAACTCAGAGTGAGTAAATTGGCCATTTTCATGCACTTTTAACCATTCCATAAATCTTGTGTTTTGGGCCCCTGGAAGCATGAAAATCACTTTAAACATGCTAATTTTAGCTCTAACACTGATGATCCACCTACAAATGTGAACTGACGTTCAAAAATAAAACATTTGAAAACGGACCATTTTCCACATTTCTGAAGCATGACGTAATGGGGGGGTGTTATCTCTTTTGTCGAAAATCAGCCGTTTTTGCTCGAACATTAAATGCCTCCAAATGGTATTTAATTAACTTCCCGAGCCCCTGGAAGCATGAAAATCACTTTAAACATGCTAATTTTAGCTCTAACACTGATGATCCACCTACAAATGTGAACTGACGTTCAAAAATAAAACATTTGAAAACGGACCATTTTCCACATTTCTGAAGCATGACGTAATGGGGGGGTGTTATCTCTTTTGTCGAAAATCAGCCGTTTTTGTTCGAACATTAAATGCCTCCAAATGGTATTTAATTAAATTCCCGAGCCCCTGGAAGCATGAAAATCACTTTAAACATGCTAATTTTAGCTCTAACACTGATGATCCACCTACAAATGTGAACTGACGTTCAAAAATAAAACATTTGAAAACGGACCATTTTCCACATTTCTGAAGCATGACGTAATGGGGGGGGTGTTATCTCTTTTGTCGAAAATCAGCCGTTTTTGCTCGAACATTAAATGCCTCCAAATGGTATTTAATTAACTTCCCGAGCCCCTGGAAGCATGAAAATCACTTTAAACATGCTAATTTTAGCTCTAACACTGATGATCCACCTACAAATGTGAACTGACGTTCAAAAATGAAACATTTGAAAACGGACCATTTTCCACATTTCTGAAGCATGACGTAATGGGGGGGTGTTATCTCTTTTGTCGAAAATCAGCCGTTTTTGCTCGAACATTAAATGCCTCCAAATGGTATTTAATTAACTTCCCGAGCCCCTGGAAGCATGAAAATCACTTTAAACATGCTAATTTTAGCTCTAACACTGATGATCCACCTACAAATGTGAACTGACGTTCAAAAATAAAACATTTGAAAACGGACCATTTTCCACATTTCTGAAGCATGACGTAATGGGGGGGTGTTATCTCTTTTGTCGAAAATCAGCCGTTTTTGCTCGAACATTAAATGCCTCCAAATGGTATTTAATTAACTTCCCGAGCCCCTGGAAGCATGAAAATCACTTTAAACATGCTAATTTTAGCTCTATCACTGATGATCCACCTACAAATGTGAACTGACGTTCAAAAATAAAACATTTGAAAACGGACCATTTTCCACATTTCTGAAGCATGACGTAATGGGGGGGTGTTATCTCTTTTGTCGAAAATCAGCCGTTTTTACTCGAACATTAAATGCCTCCAAATGGTATTTATTTCACTTCCCGAGCCCCTGGAAGCATGAAAATCACTTTAAACATGCTAATTTTAGCTCTAACACTGATGATCCACCTACAAATGTGAACTGACGTTCACAAATAAAACATTTGAAAACGGACCATTTTCCACATTTCTGAAGCATGACGTAATGGGGGGGGTGTTATCTCTTTTGTCGAAAATCAGCCGTTTTTGCTCGAACATTAAATGCCTCCAAATGGTATTTAATTAACTTCCCGAGCCCCTGGAAGCATGAAAATCACTTTAAACATGCTAATTTTAGCTCTAACACTGATGATCCACCTACAAATGTGAACTGACGTTCAAAAATAAAACATTTGAAAACGGACCATTTTCCACATTTCTGAAGCATGACGTAATGGGGGGGTGTTATCTCTTTTGTCGAAAATCAGCCGTTTTTGCTCGAACATTAAATGCCTCCAAATGGTATTTAATTAACTTCCCGAGCCCCTGGAAGCATGAAAATCACTTTAAACATGCTAATTTTAGCTCTAACACTGATGATCCACCTACAAATGTGAACTGACGTTCAAAAATAAAACATTTGAAAACGGACCATTTTCCACATTTCTGAAGCATGACGTAATGGGGGGGTGTTATCTCTTTTGTCGAAAATCAGCCGTTTTTGCTCGAACATTAAATGCCTCCAAATGGTATTTAATTAACTTCCCGGGGTGAAGAAACCCTTTTTGAGAACTCAGAGTGAGTAAATTGGCCATTTTCATGCACTTTTAACCATTCCATAAATCTTGTGTTTTGGGCCCCTGGAAGCATGAAAATCACTTTAAACATGCTAATTTTAGCTCTAACACTGATGATCCACCTACAAATGTGAACTGACGTTCAAAAATAAAACATTTGAAAACGGACCATTTTCCACATTTCTGAAGCATGACGTAATGGGGGGGTGTTATCTCTTTTGTCGAAAATCAGCCGTTTTTGCTCGAACATTAAATGCCTCCAAATGGTATTTAATTAACTTCCCGAGCCCCTGGAAGCATGAAAATCACTTTAAACATGCTAATTTTAGCTCTAACACTGATGATCCACCTACAAATGTGAACTGACGTTCAAAAATAAAACATTTGAAAACGGACCATTTTCCACATTTCTGAAGCATGACGTAATGGGGGGGTGTTATCTCTTTTGTCGAAAATCAGCCGTTTTTGCTCGAACATTAAATGCCTCCAAATGGTATTTAATTAACTTCCCGGGGTGACGAAACCCTTTTTGAGAACTCAGAGTGAGTAAATTGGCCATTTTCATGCACTTTTAACCATTCCATAAATCTTGTGTTTTGGGCCCCTGGAAGCATGAAAATCACTTTAAACATGCTAATTTTAGCTCTAACACTGATGATCCACCTACAAATGTGAACTGACGTTCAAAAATAAAACATTTGAAAACGGACCATTTTCCACATTTCTGAAGCATGACGTAATGGGGGGGTGTTATCTCTTTTGTCGAAAATCAGCCGTTTTTGCTCGAACATTAAATGCCTCCAAATGGTATTTAATTAACTTCCCGAGCCCCTGGAAGCATGAAAATCACTATAAACATGCTAATTTTAGCTCTAACACTGATGATCCACCTACAAATGTGAACTGACGTTCAAAAATAAAACATTTGAAAACGGACCATTTTCCACATTTCTGAAGCATGACGTAATGGGGGGGTGTTATCTCTTTTGTCGAAAATCAGCCGTTTTTGCTCGAACATTAAATGCCTCCAAATGGTATTTAATTAACTTCCCGGGGTGACGAAACCCTTTTTGAGAACTCAGAGTGAGTAAATTGGCCATTTTCATGCACTTTTAACCATTCCATAAATCTTGTGTTTTGGGCCTCTGGAAGCATGAAAATCACTTTAAACATGCTAATTTTAGCTCTAACACTGATGATCCACCTACAAATGTGAACTGACGTTCAAAAATAAAACATTTGAAAACGGACCATTTTCCACATTTCTGAAGCATGACGTAATGGGGGGGTGTTATCTCTTTTGTCGAAAATCAGCCGTTTTTGCTCGAACATTAAATGCCTCCAAATGGTATTTAATTAACTTCCCGAGCCCCTGGAAGCATGAAAATCACTTTAAACATGCTAATTTTAGCTCTAACACTGATGATCCACCTACAAATGTGAACTGACGTTCAAAAATAAAACATTTGAAAACGGACCATTTTCCACATTTCTGAAGCATGACGTAATGGGGGGGTGTTATCTCTTTTGTCGAAAATCAGCCGTTTTTGCTCGAACATTAAATGCCTCCAAATGGTATTTAATTAACTTCCCGGGGTGAAGAAACCCTTTTTGAGAACTCAGAGTGAGTAAATTGGCCATTTTCATGCACTTTTAACCAGTCCATAAATCTTGTGTTTTGGGCCCCTGGAAGCATGAAAATCACTTTAAACATGCTAATTTTAGCTCTAACACTGATGATCCACCTACAAATGTGAACTGACGTTCAAAAATAAAACATTTGAAAACTGACCATTTTCCACATTTCTGAAGCATGACGTAATGGGGGGGTGTTATCTCTTTTGTCGAAAATCAGCCGTTTTTGCTCGAACATTAAATGCCTCCAAATGGTATTTAATTCACTTCCCGGGGTGAAGAAACCCTTTTTGAGAACTCAGAGTGAGTAAATTGGCCATTTTCATGCACTTTTAACCATTCCATAAATCTTGTGTTTTGGGCCCCTGGAAGCATGAAAATCACTTTAAACATGCTAATTTTAGCTCTAACACTGATGATCCACCTACAAATGTGAACTGACGTTCAAAAATAAAACATTTGAAAACGGACCATTTTCCACATTTCTGAAGCATGACGTAATGGGGGGGTGTTATCTCTTTTGTCGAAAATCAGCCGTTTTTGCTCGAACATTAAATGCCTCCAAATGGTATTTAATTAACTTCCCGAGCCCCTGGAAGCATGAAAATCACTTTAAACATGCTAATTTTAGCTCTAACACTGATGATCCACCTACAAATGTGAACTGACGTTCAAAAATAAAACATTTGAAAACGGACCATTTTCCACATTTCTGAAGCATGACGTAATGGGGGGGTGTTATCTCTTTTGTCAAAAATCAGCCGTTTTTGCTCGAACATTAAAGGCCTCCAAATGGTATTTAATTAACTTCCCGGGGTGAAGAAACCCTTTTTGAGAACTCAGAGTGAGTAAATTGACCATTTTCATGCACTTTTAACCATTCCATAAATCTTGTGTTTTGGGCCCCTGGAAGCATGAAAATCACTTTAAACATGCTAATTTTAGCTCTAACACTGATGATCCACCTACAAATGTGAACTGACGTTCAAAAATAAAACATTTGAAAACTGACCATTTTCCACATTTCTGAAGCATGACGTAATGGGGGGGTGTTATCTCTTTTGTCGAAAATCAGCCGTTTTTGCTCGAACATTAAATGCCTCCAAATGGTATTTAATTAACTTCCCGAGCCCCTGGAAGCATGAAAATCACTTTAAACATGCTAATTTTAGCTCTAACACTGATGATCCACCTACAAATGTGAACTGACGTTCAAAAATAAAACATTTGAAAACGGACCATTTTCCACATTTCTGAAGCATGACGTAATGGGGGGGTGTTATCTCTTTTGTCGAAAATCAGCCGTTTTTGCTCGAACATTAAATGCCTCCAAATGGTATTTAATTAACTTCCCGGGGTGAAGAAACCCTTTTTGAGAACTCAGAGTGAGTATATTGGCCATTTTCATGCACTTTTAACCATTCCATAAATCTTGTGTTTTGGGCCCCTGGAAGCATGAAAATCACTTTAAACATGCTAATTTTAGCTCTAACACTGATGATCCACCTACAAATGTGAACTGACGTTCAAAAATAAAACATTTGAAAACGGACCATTTTCCACATTTCTGAAGCATGACGTAAGGGGGGGGTGTTATCTCTTTTGTCGAAAATCAGCCATTTTTGCTCGAACATTAAATGCCTCCAAATGGTATTTAATTAACTTCCCGAGCCCCTGGAAGCATGAAAATCACTTTAAACATGCTAATTTTAGCTCTAACACTGATGATCCACCTACAAATGTGAACTGACGTTCAAAAATAAAACATTTGAAAACGGACCATTTTCCACATTTCTGAAGCATGACGTAATGGGGGGGTGTTATCTCTTTTGTCGAAAATCAGCCGTTTTTGCTCGAACATTAAATGCCTCCAAATGGTATTTAATTAACTTCCCGGGGTGAAGAAACCCTTTTTGAGAACTCAGAGTGAGTAAATTGGCCATTTTCATGCACTTTTAACCATTCCATAAATCTTGTGTTTTGGGCCCCTGGAAGCATGAAAATCACTTTAAACATGCTAATTTTAGCTCTAACACTGATGATCCACCTACAAATGTGAACTGACGTTCAAAAATAAAACATTTGAAAACGGACCATTTTCCACATTTCTGAAGCATGACGTAATGGGGGGGTGTTATCTCTTTTGTCGAAAATCAGCCGTTTTTGCTCGAACATTAAATGCCTCCAAATGGTATTTAATTAACTTCCCGAGCCCCTGGAAGCATGAAAATCACTTTAAACATGCTAATTTTAGCTCTAACACTGATGATCCACCTACAAATGTGAACTGAGGTTCAAAAATAAAACATTTGAAAACGGACCATTTTCCACATTTCTGAAGCATGACGTAATGGGGGGGTGTTATCTCTTTTGTCGAAAATCAGCCGTTTTTGCTCGAACATTAAATGCCTCCAAATGGTATTTAATTAACTTCCCGGGGTGAAGAAACCCTTTTTGAGAACTCAGAGTGAGTAAATTGGCCATTTTCATGCACTTTTAACCATTCCATAAATCTTGTGTTTTGGGCCCCTGGAAGCATGAAAATCACTTTAAACATGCTAATTTTAGCTCTAACACTGATGATCCACCTACAAATGTGAACTGACGTTCAAAAATAAAACATTTGAAAACGGACCATTTTCCACATTTCTGAAGCATGACGTAATGGGGGGGTGTTATCTCTTTTGTCGAAAATCAGCCGTTTTTGCTCGAACATTAAATGCCTCCAAATGGTATTTAATTAACTTCCCGAGCCCCTGGAAGCATGAAAATCACTTTAAACATGCTAATTTTAGCTCTAACACTGATGATCCACCTACAAATGTGAACTGACGTTCAAAAATAAAACATTTGAAAACGGACCATTTTCCACATTTCTGAAGCATGACGTAATGGGGGGGTGTTATCTCTTTTGTCGAAAATCAGCCGTTTTTGTTCGAACATTAAATGCCTCCAAATGGTATTTAATTAAATTCCCGAGCCCCTGGAAGCATGAAAATCACTTTAAACATGCTAATTTTAGCTCTAACACTGATGATCCACCTACAAATGTGAACTGACGTTCAAAAATAAAACATTTGAAAACGGACCATTTTCCACATTTCTGAAGCATGACGTAATGGGGGGGGTGTTATCTCTTTTGTCGAAAATCAGCCGTTTTTGCTCGAACATTAAATGCCTCCAAATGGTATTTAATTAACTTCCCGAGCCCCTGGAAGCATGAAAATCACTTTAAACATGCTAATTTTAGCTCTAACACTGATGATCCACCTACAAATGTGAACTGACGTTCAAAAATGAAACATTTGAAAACGGACCATTTTCCACATTTCTGAAGCATGACGTAATGGGGGGGTGTTATCTCTTTTGTCGAAAATCAGCCGTTTTTGCTCGAACATTAAATGCCTCCAAATGGTATTTAATTAACTTCCCGAGCCCCTGGAAGCATGAAAATCACTTTAAACATGCTAATTTTAGCTCTAACACTGATGATCCACCTACAAATGTGAACTGACGTTCAAAAATAAAACATTTGAAAACGGACCATTTTCCACATTTCTGAAGCATGACGTAATGGGGGGGTGTTATCTCTTTTGTCGAAAATCAGCCGTTTTTGCTCGAACATTAAATGCCTCCAAATGGTATTTAATTAACTTCCCGAGCCCCTGGAAGCATGAAAATCACTTTAAACATGCTAATTTTAGCTCTATCACTGATGATCCACCTACAAATGTGAACTGACGTTCAAAAATAAAACATTTGAAAACGGACCATTTTCCACATTTCTGAAGCATGACGTAATGGGGGGGTGTTATCTCTTTTGTCGAAAATCAGCCGTTTTTGCTCGAACATTAAATGCCTCCAAATGGTATTTATTTCACTTCCCGAGCCCCTGGAAGCATGAAAATCACTTTAAACATGCTAATTTTAGCTCTAACACTGATGATCCACCTACAAATGTGAACTGACGTTCACAAATAAAACATTTGAAAACGGACCATTTTCCACATTTCTGAAGCATGACGTAATGGGGGGGGGTGTTATCTCTTTTGTCGAAAATCAGCCGTTTTTGCTCGAACATTAAATGCCTCCAAATGGTATTTAATTAACTTCCCGAGCCCCTGGAAGCATGAAAATCACTTTAAACATGCTAATTTTAGCTCTAACACTGATGATCCACCTACAAATGTGAACTGACGTTCAAAAATAAAACATTTGAAAACGGACCATTTTCCACATTTCTGAAGCATGACGTAATGGGGGGGTGTTATCTCTTTTGTCGAAAATCAGCCGTTTTTGCTCGAACATTAAATGCCTCCAAATGGTATTTAATTAACTTCCCGAGCCCCTGGAAGCATGAAAATCACTTTAAACATGCTAATTTTAGCTCTAACACTGATGATCCACCTACAAATGTGAACTGACGTTCAAAAATAAAACATTTGAAAACGGACCATTTTCCACATTTCTGAAGCATGACGTAATGGGGGGGTGTTATCTCTTTTGTCGAAAATCAGCCGTTTTTGCTCGAACATTAAATGCCTCCAAATGGTATTTAATTAACTTCCCGGGGTGAAGAAACCCTTTTTGAGAACTCAGAGTGAGTAAATTGGCCATTTTCATGCACTTTTAACCATTCCATAAATCTTGTGTTTTGGGCCCCTGGAAGCATGAAAATCACTTTAAACATGCTAATTTTAGCTCTAACACTGATGATCCACCTACAAATGTGAACTGACGTTCAAAAATAAAACATTTGAAAACGGACCATTTTCCACATTTCTGAAGCATGACGTAATGGGGGGGTGTTATCTCTTTTGTCGAAAATCAGCCGTTTTTGCTCGAACATTAAATGCCTCCAAATGGTATTTAATTAACTTCCCGAGCCCCTGGAAGCATGAAAATCACTTTAAACATGCTAATTTTAGCTCTAACACTGATGATCCACCTACAAATGTGAACTGACGTTCAAAAATAAAACATTTGAAAACGGACCATTTTCCACATTTCTGAAGCATGACGTAATGGGGGGGTGTTATCTCTTTTGTCGAAAATCAGCCGTTTTTGCTCGAACATTAAATGCCTCCAAATGGTATTTAATTAACTTCCCGGGGTGACGAAACCCTTTTTGAGAACTCAGAGTGAGTAAATTGGCCATTTTCATGCACTTTTAACCATTCCATAAATCTTGTGTTTTGGGCCCCTGGAAGCATGAAAATCACTTTAAACATGCTAATTTTAGCTCTAACACTGATGATCCACCTACAAATGTGAACTGACGTTCAAAAATAAAACATTTGAAAACGGACCATTTTCCACATTTCTGAAGCATGACGTAATGGGGGGGTGTTATCTCTTTTGTCGAAAATCAGCCGTTTTTGCTCGAACATTAAATGCCTCCAAATGGTATTTAATTAACTTCCCGAGCCCCTGGAAGCATGAAAATCACTTTAAACATGCTAATTTTAGCTCTAACACTGATGATCCACCTACAAATGTGAACTGACGTTCAAAAATAAAACATTTGAAAACTGACCATTTTCCACATTTCTGAAGCATGACGTAATGGGGGGGTGTTATCTCTTTTGTCGAAAATCAGCCGTTTTTGCTCGAACATTAAATGCCTCCAAATGGTATTTAATTAACTTCCCGGGGTGAAGAAACCCTTTTTGAGAACTCAGAGTGAGTAAATTGGCCATTTTCATGCACTTTTAACCATTCCATAAATCTTGTGTTTTGGGCCCCTGGAAGCATGAAAATCACTTTAAACATGCTAATTTTAGCTCTAACACTGATGATCCACCTACAAATGTGAACTGACGTTCAAAAATAAAACATTTGAAAACGGACCATTTTCCACATTTCTGAAGCATGACGTAATGGGGGGGTGTTATCTCTTTTGTCGAAAATCAGCCGTTTTTGCTCGAACATTAAATGCCTCCAAATGGTATTTAATTCACTTCCCGAGCCCCTGGAAGCATGAAAATCACTTTAAACATGCTAATTTTAGCTCTAACACTGATGATCCACCTACAAATGTGAACTGACGTTCAAAAATAAAACATTTGAAAACGGACCATTTTCCACATTTCTGAAGCATGACGTAATGGGGGGGTGTTATCTCTTTTGTCGAAAATCAGCCGTTTTTGCTCGAACATTAAATGCCTCCAAATGGTATTTAATTAACTTCCCGGGGTGAAGAAACCCTTTTTGAGAACTCAGAGTGAGTAAATTGGCCATTTTCATGCACTTTTAACCATTCCATAAATCTTGTGTTTTGGGCCCCTGGAAGCATGAAAATCACTTTAAACATGCTAATTTTAGCTCTAACACTGATGATCCACCTACAAATGTGAACTGACGTTCAAAAATAAAACATTTGAAAACGGACCATTTTCCACATTTCTGAAGCATGACGTAATGGGGGGGTGTTATCTCTTTTGTCGAAAATCAGCCGTTTTTGCTCGAACATTAAATGCCTCCAAATGGTATTTATTTCACTTCCCGAGCCCCTGGAAGCATGAAAATCACTTTAAACATGCTAATTTTAGCTCTAACACTGATGATCCACCTACAAATGTGAACTGACGTTCAAAAATAAAACATTTGAAAATGGACCATTTTCCACATTTCTGAAGCATGACGTAATGGGGGGGGTGTTATCTCTTTTGTCGAAAATCAGCCGTTTTTGCTCGAACATTAAATGCCTCCAAATGGTATTTAATTAACTTCCCGAGCCCCTGGAAGCATGAAAATCACTTTAAACATGCTAATTTTAGCTCTAACACTGATGATCCACCTACAAATGTGAACTGACGTTCAAAAATAAAACATTTGAAAACGGACCATTTTCCACATTTCTGAAGCATGACGTAATGGGGGGGTGTTATCTCTTTTGTCGAAAATCAGCCGTTTTTGCTCGAACATTAAATGCCTCCAAATGGTATTTAATTAACTTCCCGGGGTGACGAAACCCTTTTTGAGAACTCAGAGTGAGTAAATTGGCCATTTTCATGCACTTTTAACCATTCCATAAATCTTGTGTTTTGGGCCTCTGGAAGCATGAAAATCACTTTAAACATGCTAATTTTAGCTCTAACACTGATGATCCACCTACAAATGTGAACTGACGTTCAAAAATAAAACATTTGAAAACGGACCATTTTCCACATTTCTGAAGCATGACGTAATGGGGGGGTGTTATCTCTTTTGTCGAAAATCAGCCGTTTTTGCTCGAACATTAAATGCCTCCAAATGGTATTTAATTAACTTCCCGAGCCCCTGGAAGCATGAAAATCACTTTAAACATGCTAATTTTAGCTCTAACACTGATGATCCACCTACAAATGTGAACTGACGTTCAAAAATAAAACATTTGAAAACGGACCATTTTCCACATTTCTGAAGCATGACGTAATGGGGGGGTGTTATCTCTTTTGTCGAAAATCAGCCGTTTTTGCTCGAACATTAAATGCCTCCAAATGGTATTTAATTAACTTCCCGGGGTGAAGAAACCCTTTTTGAGAACTCAGAGTGAGTAAATTGGCCATTTTCATGCACTTTTAACCAGTCCATAAATCTTGTGTTTTGGGCCCCTGGAAGCATGAAAATCACTTTAAACATGCTAATTTTAGCTCTAACACTGATGATCCACCTACAAATGTGAACTGACGTTCAAAAATAAAACATTTGAAAACTGACCATTTTCCACATTTCTGAAGCATGACGTAATGGGGGGGTGTTATCTCTTTTGTCGAAAATCAGCCGTTTTTGCTCGAACATTAAATGCCTCCAAATGGTATTTAATTCACTTCCCGGGGTGAAGAAACCCTTTTTGAGAACTCAGAGTGAGTAAATTGGCCATTTTCATGCACTTTTAACCATTCCATAAATCTTGTGTTTTGGGCCCCTGGAAGCATGAAAATCACTTTAAACATGCTAATTTTAGCTCTAACACTGATGATCCACCTACAAATGTGAACTGACGTTCAAAAATAAAACATTTGAAAACGGACCATTTTCCACATTTCTGAAGCATGACGTAATGGGGGGGTGTTATCTCTTTTGTCGAAAATCAGCCGTTTTTGCTCGAACATTAAATGCCTCCAAATGGTATTTATTTCACTTCCCGAGCCCCTGGAAGCATGAAAATCACTTTAAACATGCTAATTTTAGCTCTAACACTGATGATCCACCTACAAATGTGAACTGACGTTCAAAAATAAAACATTTGAAAATGAACCATTTTCCACATTTCTGAAGCATGACGTAATGGGGGGGGTGATATCTCTTTTGTCGAAAATCAGCCGTTTTTGCTCGAACATTAAATGCCTCCAAATGGTATTTAATTAACTTCCCGAGCCCCTGGAAGCATGAAAATCACTTTAAACATGCTAATTTTAGCTCTAACACTGATGATCCACCTACAAATGTGAACTGACGTTCAAAAATAAAACATTTGAAAACGGACCATTTTCCACATTTCTGAAGCATGACGTAATGGGGGGGGTGTTATCTCTTTTGTCGAAAATCAGCCGTTTTTGCTCGAACATTAAATGCCTCCAAATGGTATTTAATTAACTTCCCGAGCCCCTGGAAGCATGAAAATCACTTTAACCATGCTAATTTTAGCTCTAACACTGATGATCCACCTACAAATGTGAACTGACGTTCAAAAATAAAACATTTGAAAACGGACCATTTTCCACATTTCTGAAGCATGACGTAATGGGGGGGTGTTATCTCTTTTGTCGAAAATCAGCCGTTTTTGCTCGAACATTAAATGCCTCCAAATGGTATTTATTTCACTTCCCGGGGTGAAGAAACCCTTTTTGAGAACTCAGAGTGAGTAAATTGGCCATTTTCATGCACTTTTAACCATTCCATTAATCTTGTGTTTTGGGCCCCTGGAAGCATGAAAATCACTTTAAACATGCTAATTTTAGCTCTAACACTGATGATCCACCTACAAATGTGAACTGACGTTCAAAAATAAAACATTTGAAAACGGACCATTTTCCACATTTCTGAAGCATGACGTAATGGGGGGGTGTTATCTCTTTTGTCGAAAATCAGCCGTTTTTGCTCGAACATTAAATGCCTCCAAATGGTATTTAATTAACTTCCCGAGCCCCTGGAAGCATGAAAATCACTTTAAACATGCTAATTTTAGCTCTAACACTGATGATCCACCTACAAATGTGAACTGACGTTCAAAAATAAAACATTTGAAAACGGACCATTTTCCACATTTCTGAAGCATGACGTAATGGGGGGGTGTTATCTCTTTTGTCGAAAATCAGCCGTTTTTGCTCGAACATTAAATGCCTCCAAATGGTATTTATTTCACTTCCCGAGCCCCTGGAAGCATGAAAATCACTTTAAACATGCTAATTTTAGCTCTAACACTGATGATCCACCTACAAATGTGAACTGACGTTCAAAAATAAAACATTTGAAAACGGACCATTTTCCACATTTCTGAAGCATGACGTAATGGGGGGTGTTATCTCTTTTGTCGAAAATCAGCCGTTTTTGCTCGAACATTAAATGCCTCCAAATGGTATTTAATTAACTTCCCGGGGTGAAGAAACCCTTTTTGAGAACTCAGAGTGAGTAAATTGGCCATTTTCATGCACTTTTAACCATTCCATAAATCTTGTGTTTTGGGCCCCTGGAAGCATGAAAATCACTTTAAACATGCTAATTTTAGCTCTAACACTGATGATCCACCTACAAATGTGAACTGACGTTCAAAAATAAAACATTTGAAAACGGACCATTTTCCAAATTTCTGAAGCATGACGTAATGGGGGGGTGTTATCTCTTTTGTCGAAAATCAGCCGTTTTTGCTCGAACATTAAATGCCTCCAAATGGTATTTAATTAACTTCCCGAGCCCCTGGAAGCATGAAAATCACTTTAAACATGCTAATTTTAGCTCTAACACTGATGATCCACCTACAAATGTGAACTGACGTTCAAAAATAAAACATTTGAAAACGGACCATTTTCCACATTTCTGAAGCATGACGTAATGGGGGGGTGTTATCTCTTTTGTCGAAAATCAGCCGTTTTTGCTCGAACATTAAATGCCTCCAAATGGTATTTAATTAACTTCCCGAGCCCCTGGAAGCATGAAAATCACTTTAAACATGCTAATTTTAGCTCTAACACTGATGATCCACCTACAAATGTGAACTGACGTTCAAAAATAAAACATTTGAAAACGGACCATTTTCCACATTTCTGAAGCATGACGTAATGGGGGGGTGTTATCTCTTTTGTCGAAAATCAGCCGTTTTTGCTCGAACATTAAATGCCTCCAAATGGTATTTATTTCACTTCCGGGGGTGAAGAAACCCTTTTTGAGAACTCAGAGTGAGTAAATTGGCCATTTTCATGCACTTTTAACCATTCCATAAATCTTGTGTTTTGGGCCCCTGGAAGCATGAAAATCACTTTAAACATGCTAATTTTAGCTCTAACACTGATGATCCACCTACAAATGTGAACTGATGTTCAAAAATAAAACATTTGAAAACGGACCATTTTCCACATTTCTGAAGCATGACGTAATGGGGGGGTGTTATCTCTTTTGTCGAAAATCAGCCGTTTTTGCTCGAACATTAAATGCCTCCAAATGGTATTTATTTCACTTCCCGAGCCCCTGGAAGCATGAAAATCACTTTAAACATGCTAATTTTAGCTCTAACACTGATGATCCACCTACAAATGTGAACTGACGTTCAAAAATAAAACATTTGAAAACGGACCATTTTCCACATTTCTGAAGTATGACGTAATGGGGGGGTGTTATCTCTTTTGTCGAAAATCAGCCGTTTTTGCTCGAACATTAAATGCCTCCAAATGGTATTTATTTCACTTCCCGGGGTGAAGAAACCCTTTTTGAGAACTCAGAGTGAGTAAATTGGCCATTTTAATGCACTTTTAACCATTCCATTAATCTTGTGTTTTGGGCCCCTGGAAGCATGAAAATCACTTTAAACATGCTAATTTTAGCTCTAACACTGATGATCCACCTACAAATGTGAACTGACGTTCAAAAATAAAACATTTGAAAACGGACCATTTTCCACATTTCTGAAGCATGACGTAATGGGGGGGTGTTATCTCTTTTGTCGAAAATCAGCCGTTTTTGCTCGAACATTAAATGCCTCCAAATGGTATTTAATTAACTTCCCGAGCCCCTGGAAGCATGAAAATCACTTTAAACATGCTAATTTTAGCTCTAACACTGATGATCCACCTACAAATGTGAACTGACGTTCAAAAATAAAACATTTGAAAACGGACCATTTTCCACATTTCTGAAGCATGACGTAATGGGGGGTTGTTATCTCTTTTGTCGAAAATCAGCCGTTTTTGCTCGAACATTAAATGCCTCCAAATGGTATTTATTTCACTTCCCGAGCCCCTGGAAGCATGAAAATCACTTTAAACATGCTAATTTTAGCTCTAACACTGATGATCCACCTACAAATGTGAACTGACGTTCAAAAATAAAACATTTGAAAACGGACCATTTTCCACATTTCTGAAGCATGACGTAATGGGGGGGGTGTTATCTCTTTTGTCGAAAATCAGCCGTTTTTGCTCGAACATTAAATGCCTCCAAATGGTATCTAATTAACTTCCCGAGCCCCTGGAAGCATGAAAATCACTTTAAACATGCTAATTTTAGCTCTAACACTGATGATCCACCTACAAATGTGAACTGACATTCAAAAATAAAACATTTGAAAACGGACCATTTTCCACATTTCTGAAGCATGACGTAATGGGGGGGGTGTTATCTCTTTTGTCGAAAATCAGCCGTTTTTGCTCGAACATTAAATGCCTCCAAATGGTATTTAATTAACTTCCCGAGCCCCTGGAAGCATGAAAATCACTTTAAACATGCTAATTTTAGCTCTAACACTGATGATCCACCTACAAATGTGAACTGACGTTCAAAAATAAAACATTTGAAAACGGACCATTTTCCACATTTCTGAAGCATGACGTAATGGGGGGGGGTGTTATCTCTTTTGTCGAAAATCAGCCGTTTTTGCTCGAACATTAAATGCCTCCAAATGGTATTTAATTAACTTCCCGAGCCCCTGGAAGCATGAAAATCACTTTAAACATGCTAATTTTAGCTCTAACACTGATGATCCACCTACAAATGTGAACTGACGTTCAAAAATACAACATTTGAAAACGGACCATTTTCCACATTTCTGAAGCATGACGTAATGGGGGGTGTTATCTCTTTTGTCGAAAATCAGCCGTTTTTGCTCGAACATTAAATGCCTCCAAATGGTATTTATTTCACTTCCCGGGGTGAAGAAACCCTTTTTGAGAACTCAGAGTGAGTAAATTGGCCATTTTAATGCACTTTTAACCATTCCATTAATCTTGTGTTTTGGGCCCCTGGAAGCATGAAAATCACTTTAAACATGCTAATTTTAGCTCTAACACTGATGATCCACCTACAAATGTGAACTGACGTTCAAAAATAAAACATTTGAAAACGGACCATTTTCCACATTTCTGAAGCATGACGTAATGGGGGGGTGTTATCTCTTTTGTCGAAAATCAGCCGTTTTTGCTCGAACATTAAATGCCTCCAAATGGTATTTAATTAACTTCCCGAGCCCCTGGAAGCATGAAAATCACTTTAAACATGCTAATTTTAGCTCTAACACTGATGATCCACCTACAAATGTGAACTGACGTTCAAAAATAAAACATTTGAAAACGGACCATTTTCCACATTTCTGAAGCATGACGTAATGGGGGGTTGTTATCTCTTTTGTCGAAAATCAGCCGTTTTTGCTCGAACATTAAATGCCTCCAAATGGTATTTATTTCACTTCCCGAGCCCCTGGAAGCATGAAAATCACTTTAAACATGCTAATTTTAGCTCTAACACTGATGATCCACCTACAAATGTGAACTGACGTTCAAAAATAAAACATTTGAAAACGGACCATTTTCCACATTTCTGAAGCATGACGTAATGGGGGGGGTGTTATCTCTTTTGTCGAAAATCAGCCGTTTTTGCTCGAACATTAAATGCCTCCAAATGGTATCTAATTAACTTCCCGAGCCCCTGGAAGCATGAAAATCACTTTAAACATGCTAATTTTAGCTCTAACACTGATGATCCACCTACAAATGTGAACTGACGTTCAAAAATAAAACATTTGAAAACGGACCATTTTCCACATTTCTGAAGCATGACGTAATGGGGGGGTGTTATCTCTTTTGTCGAAAATCAGCCGTTTTTGCTCGAACATTAAATGCCTCCAAATGGTATTTAATTAACTTCCCGAGCCCCTGGAAGCATGAAAATCACTTTAAACATGCTAATTTTAGCTCTAACACTGATGATCCACCTACAAATGTGAACTGACGTTCAAAAATAAAACATTTGAAAACGGACCATTTTCCACATTTCTGAAGCATGACGTAATGGGGGGTTGTTATCTCTTTTGTCGAAAATCAGCCGTTTTTGCTCGAACATTAAATGCCTCCAAATGGTATTTATTTCACTTCCCGAGCCCCTGGAAGCATGAAAATCACTTTAAACATGCTAATTTTAGCTCTAACACTGATGATCCACCTACAAATGTGAACTGACGTTCAAAAATAAAACATTTGAAAACGGACCATTTTCCACATTTCTGAAGCATGACGTAATGGGGGGGGTGTTATCTCTTTTGTCGAAAATCAGCCGTTTTTGCTCGAACATTAAATGCCTCCAAATGGTATCTAATTAACTTCCCGAGCCCCTGGAAGCATGAAAATCACTTTAAACATGCTAATTTTAGCTCTAACACTGATGATCCACCTACAAATGTGAACTGACATTCAAAAATAAAACATTTGAAAACGGACCATTTTCCACATTTCTGAAGCATGACGTAATGGGGGGGGTGTTATCTCTTTTGTCGAAAATCAGCCGTTTTTGCTCGAACATTAAATGCCTCCAAATGGTATTTAATTAACTTCCCGAGCCCCTGGAAGCATGAAAATCACTTTAAACATGCTAATTTTAGCTCTAACACTGATGATCCACCTACAAATGTGAACTGACGTTCAAAAATAAAACATTTGAAAACGGACCATTTTCCACATTTCTGAAGCATGACGTAATGGGGGGGGGTGTTATCTCTTTTGTCGAAAATCAGCCGTTTTTGCTCGAACATTAAATGCCTCCAAATGGTATTTAATTAACTTCCCGAGCCCCTGGAAGCATGAAAATCACTTTAAACATGCTAATTTTAGCTCTAACACTGATGATCCACCTACAAATGTGAACTGACGTTCAAAAATACAACATTTGAAAACGGACCATTTTCCACATTTCTGAAGCATGACGTAATGGGGGGTGTTATCTCTTTTGTCGAAAATCAGCCGTTTTTGCTCGAACATTAAATGCCTCCAAATGGTATTTATTTCACTTCCCGGGGTGAAGAAACCCTTTTTGAGAACTCAGAGTGAGTAAATTGGCCATTTTAATGCACTTTTAACCATTCCATTAATCTTGTGTTTTGGGCCCCTGGAAGCATGAAAATCACTTTAAACATGCTAATTTTAGCTCTAACACTGATGATCCACCTACAAATGTGAACTGACGTTCAAAAATAAAACATTTGAAAACGGACCATTTTCCACATTTCTGAAGCATGACGTAATGGGGGGGTGTTATCTCTTTTGTCGAAAATCAGCCGTTTTTGCTCGAACATTAAATGCCTCCAAATGGTATTTAATTAACTTCCCGAGCCCCTGGAAGCATGAAAATCACTTTAAACATGCTAATTTTAGCTCTAACACTGATGATCCACCTACAAATGTGAACTGACGTTCAAAAATAAAACATTTGAAAACGGACCATTTTCCACATTTCTGAAGCATGACGTAATGGGGGGTTGTTATCTCTTTTGTCGAAAATCAGCCGTTTTTGCTCGAACATTAAATGCCTCCAAATGGTATTTATTTCACTTCCCGAGCCCCTGGAAGCATGAAAATCACTTTAAACATGCTAATTTTAGCTCTAACACTGATGATCCACCTACAAATGTGAACTGACGTTCAAAAATAAAACATTTGAAAACGGACCATTTTCCACATTTCTGAAGCATGACGTAATGGGGGGGGTGTTATCTCTTTTGTCGAAAATCAGCCGTTTTTGCTCGAACATTAAATGCCTCCAAATGGTATCTAATTAACTTCCCGAGCCCCTGGAAGCATGAAAATCACTTTAAACATGCTAATTTTAGCTCTAACACTGATGATCCACCTACAAATGTGAACTGACATTCAAAAATAAAACATTTGAAAACGGACCATTTTCCACATTTCTGAAGCATGACGTAATGGGGGGGGTGTTATCTCTTTTGTCGAAAATCAGCCGTTTTTGCTCGAACATTAAATGCCTCCAAATGGTATTTAATTAACTTCCCGAGCCCCTGGAAGCATGAAAATCACTTTAAACATGCTAATTTTAGCTCTAACACTGATGATCCACCTACAAATGTGAACTGACGTTCAAAAATAAAACATTTGAAAACGGACCATTTTCCACATTTCTGAAGCATGACGTAATGGGGGGGGTGTTATCTCTTTTGTCGAAAATCAGCCGTTTTTGCTCGAACATTAAATGCCTCCAAATGGTATTTAATTAACTTCCCGAGCCCCTGGAAGCATGAAAATCACTTTAAACATGCTAATTTTAGCTCTAACACTGATGATCCACCTACAAATGTGAACTGACGTTCAAAAATACAACATTTGAAAACGGACCATTTTCCACATTTCTGAAGCATGACGTAATGGGGGGTGTTATCTCTTTTGTCGAAAATCAGCCGTTTTTGCTCGAACATTAAATGCCTCCAAATGGTATTTATTTCACTTCCCGGGGTGAAGAAACCCTTTTTGAGAACTCAGAGTGAGTAAATTGGCCATTTTCATGCACTTTTAACCATTCCATTAATCTTGTGTTTTGGGCCCCTGGAAGCATGAAAATCACTTTAAACATGCTAATTTTAGCTCTAACACTGATGATCCACCTACAAATATGAACTGACGTTCAAAAATAAAACATTTGAAAACGGACCATTATCCACATTTCTGAAGCATGACGTAATGGGGGGGTGTTATCTCTTTTGTCGAAAATCAGCCGTTTTCGCTCGAACATTAAATGCCTCCAAATGGTATTTAATTAACTTCCCGAGCCCCTGGAAGCATGAAAATCACTTTAAACATGCTAATTTTAGCTCTAACACTGATGATCCACCTACAAATGTGAACTGACGTTCAAAAATAAAACATTTGAAAACGGACCATTTTCCACATTTCTGAAGCATGACGTAATGGGGGGGTGTTATCTCTTTTGTCGAAAATCAGCCGTTTTTGCTCGAACATTAAATGCCTCCAAATGGTATTTAATTAACTTCCCGGGGTGAAGAAACCTTTTTTGAGAACTCAGAGTGAGTAAATTGGCCATTTTCATGCACTTTTAACCATTCCATAAATCTTGTGTTTTGGGCCCCTGGAAGCATGAAAATCACTTTAAACATGCTAATTTTAGCTCTAACACTGATGATCCACCTACAAATGTGAACTGACGTTCAAAAATAAAACATTTGAAAACGGACCATTTTCCACATTTCTGAAGCATGACGTAATGGGGGGGTGTTATCTCTTTTGTCGAAAATCAGCCGTTTTTGCTCGAACATTAAATGCCTCCAAATGGTATTTATTTCACTTCCCGAGCCCCTGGAAGCATGAAAATCACTTTAAACATGCTAATTTTAGCTCTAACACTGATGATCCACCTACAAATGTGAACTGACGTTCAAAAATAAAACATTTGAAAACGGACCATTTTCCACATTTCTGAAGCATGACGTAATGGGGGGGTGTTATCTCTTTTGTCGAAAATCAGCCGTTTTTGCTCGAACATTAAATGCCTCCAAATGGTATTTAATTAACTTCCCGAGCCCCTGGAAGCATGAAAATCACTTTAAACATGCTAATTTTAGCTCTAACACTGATGATCCACCTACAAATGTGAACTGACGTTCAAAAATAAAACATTTGAAAACGGACCATTTTCCACATTTCTGAAGCATGACGTAATGGGGGGTGTTATCTCTTTTGTCGAAAATCAGCCGTTTTTGCTCGAACATTAAATGCCTCCAAATGGTATTTAATTAACTTCCCGGGGTGAAGAAACCTTTTTTGAGAACTCAGAGTGAGTAAATTGGCCATTTTCATGCACTTTTAACCATTCCATAAATCTTGTGTTTTGGGCCCCTGGAAGCATGAAAATCACTTTAAACATGCTAATTTTAGCTCTAACACTGATGATCCACCTACAAATGTGAACTGACGTTCAAAAATAAAACATTTGAAAACGGACCATTTTCCAAATTTCTGAAGCATGACGTAATGGGGGGGTGTTATCTCTTTTGTCGAAAATCAGCCGTTTTTGCTCGAACATTAAATGCCTCCAAATGGTATTTAATTAACTTCCCGAGCCCCTGGAAGCATGAAAATCACTTTAAACATGCTAATTTTAGCTCTAACACTGATGATCCACCTACAAATGTGAACTGACGTTCAAAAATAAAACATTTGAAAACGGACCATTTTCCACATTTCTGAAGCATGACGTAATGGGGGGGTGTTATCTCTTTTGTCGAAAATCAGCCGTTTTTGCTCGAACATTAAATGCCTCCAAATGGTATTTAATTAACTTCCCGAGCCCCTGGAAGCATGAAAATCACTTTAAACATGCTAATTTTAGCTCTAACACTGATGATCCACCTACAAATGTGAACTGACGTTCAAAAATAAAACATTTGAAAACGGACCATTTTCCATATTTCTGAAGCATGACGTAATGGGGGGGTGTTATCTCTTTTGTCGAAAATCAGCCGTTTTTGCTCGAACATTAAATGCCTCCAAATGGTATTTATTTCACTTCCCGGGGTGAAGAAACCCTTTTTGAGAACTCAGAGTGAGTAAATTGGCCATTTTCATGCACTTTTAACCATTCCATAAATCTTGTGTTTTGGGCCCCTGGAAGCATGAAAATCACTTTAAACATGCTAATTTTAGCTCTAACACTGATGATCCACCTACAAATGTGAACTGACGTTCAAAAATAAAACATTTGAAAACGGACCATTTTCCACATTTCTGAAGCATGACGTAATGGGGGGGTGTTATCTCTTTTGTCGAAAATCAGCCGTTTTTGCTCGAACATTAAATGCCTCCAAATGGTATTTATTTCACTTCCCGAGCCCCTGGAAGCATGAAAATCACTTTAAACATGCTAATTTTAGCTCTAACACTGATGATCCACCTACAAATGTGAACTGACGTTCAAAAATAAAACATTTGAAAACGGACCATTTTCCACATTTCTGAAGCATGACGTAATGGGGGGGTGTTATCTCTTTTGTCGAAAATCAGCCGTTTTTGCTCGAACATTAAATGCCTCCAAATGGTATTTAATTAACTTCCCGAGCCCCTGGAAGCATGAAAATCACTTTAAACATGCTAATTTTAGCTCTAACACTGATGATCCACCTACAAATGTGAACTGACGTTCAAAAATAAAACATTTGAAAACGGACCATTTTCCACATTTCTGAAGCATGACGTAATGGGGGGGTGTTATCTCTTTTGTCGAAAATCAGCCGTTTTTGCTCGAACATTAAATGCCTCCAAATGGTATTTAATTAACTTCCCGGGGTGAAGAAACCCTTTTTGAGAACTCAGAGTGAGTAAATTGGCCATTTTCATGCACTTTTAACCATTCCATAAATCTTGTGTTTTGGGCCCCTGGAAGCATGAAAATCACTTTAAACATGCTAATTTTAGCTCTAACACTGATGATCCACCTACAAATGTGAACTGACGTTCAAAAATAAAACATTTGAAAACGGACCATTTTCCACATTTCTGAAGCATGACGTAATGGGGGGGTGTTATCTCTTTTGTCGAAAATCAGCCGTTTTTGCTCGAACATTAAATGCCTCCAAATGGTATTTAATTAACTTCCCGAGCCCCTGGAAGCATGAAAATCACTTTAAACATGCTAATTTTAGCTCTAACACTGATGATCCACCTACAAATGTGAACTGACGTTCAAAAATAAAACATTTGAAAACGGACCATTTTCCACATTTCTGAAGCATGACGTAATGGGGGGGTGTTATCTCTTTTGTCGAAAATCAGCCGTTTTTGCTCGAACATTAAATGCCTCCAAATGGTATTTATTTCACTTCCCGAGCCCCTGGAAGCATGAAAATCACTTTAAACATGCTAATTTTAGCTCTAACACTGATGATCCACCTACAAATGTGAACTGACGTTCAAAAATAAAACATTTGAAAACGGACCATTTTCCACATTTCTGAAGCATGACGTAATGGGGGGGTGTTATCTCTTTTGTCGAAAATCAGCCGTTTTTGCTCGAACATTAAATGCCTCCAAATGGTATTTAATTAACTTCCCGAGCCCCTGGAAGCATGAAAATCACTTTAAACATGCCAATTTTAGCTCTAACACTGATGATCCACCTACAAATGTGAACTGACGTTCAAAAATAAAACATTTGAAAACGGACCATTTTCCACATTTCTGAAGCATGACGTAATGGGGGGGGTGTTATCTCTTTTGTCGAAAATCAGCCGTTTTTGCTCGAACATTAAATGCCTCCAAATGGTATTTAATTAACTTCCCGAGCCCCTGGAAGCATGAAAATCACTTTAAACATGCTAATTTTAGCTCTAACACTGATGATCCACCTACAAATGTGAACTGACGTTCAAAAATAAAACATTTGAAAACGGACCATTTTCCACATTTCTGAAGCATGACGTAATGGGGGGGTGTTATCTCTTTTGTCGAAAATCAGCCGTTTTTGCTCGAACATTAAATGCCTCCAAATGGTATTTATTTCACTTCCCGGGGTGAAGAAACCCTTTTTGAGAACTCAGAGTGAGTAAATTGGCCATTTTCATGCACTTTTAACCATTCCATTAATCTTATGTTTTGGGCCCCTGGAAGCATGAAAATCACTTTAAACATGCTAATTTTAGCTCTAACACTGATGATCCACCTACAAATGTGAACTGACGTTCAAAAATAAAACATTTGAAAACGGACCATTTTCCACATTTCTGAAGCATGACGTAATGGGGGGGTGTTATCTCTTTTGTCGAAAATCAGCCGTTTTTGCTCGAACATTAAATGCCTCCAAATGGTATTTAATTAACTTCCCGAGCCCCTGGAAGCATGAAAATCACTTTAAACATGCTAATTTTAGCTCTAACACTTATGATCCACCTACAAATGTGAACTGACGTTCAAAAATAAAACATTTGAAAACGGACCATTTTCCACATTTCTGAAGCATGACGTAATGGGGGGGTGTTATCTCTTTTGTCGAAAATCAGCCGTTTTTGCTCGAACATTAAATGCCTCCAAATGGTATTTATTTCACTTCCCGAGCCCCTGGAAGCATGAAAATCACTTTAAACATGCTAATTTTAGCTCTAACACTGATGATCCACCTACAAATGTGAACTGACGTTCAAAAATAAAACATTTGAAAACGGACCATTTTCCACATTTCTGAAGCATGACGTAATGGGGGGGTGTTATCTCTTTTGTCGAAAATCAGCCGTTTTTGCTCGAACATTAAATGCCTCCAAATGGTATTTAATTAACTTCCCGGGGTGAAGAAACCCTTTTTGAGAACTCAGAGTGAGTAAATTGGCCATTTTCATGCACTTTTAACCATTCCATAAATCTTGTGTTTTGGGCCCCTGGAAGCATGAAAATCACTTTAAACATGCTAATTTTAGCTCTAACACTGATGATCCACCTACAAATGTGAACTGACGTTCAAAAATAAAACATTTGAAAACGGACCATTTTCCACATTTCTGAAGCATGACGTAATGGGGGGGTGTTATCTCTTTTGTCGAAAATCAGCCGTTTTTGCTCGAACATTAAATGCCTCCAAATGGTATTTAATTAACTTCCCGAGCCCCTGGAAGCATGAAAATCACTTTAAACATGCTAATTTTAGCTCTAACACTGATGATCCACCTACAAATGTGAACTGACGTTCAAAAATAAAACATTTGAAAACGGACCATTTTCCACATTTCTGAAGCATGACGTAATGGGGGGGTGTTATCTCTTTTGTCGAAAATCAGCCGTTTTTGCTCGAACATTAAATGCCTCCAAATGGTATTTAATTAACTTCCCGGGGTGAAGAAACCCTTTTTGAGAACTCAGAGTGAGTAAATTGGCCATTTTCATGCACTTTTAACCATTCCATAAATCTTGTGTTTTGGGCCCCTGGAAGCATGAAAATCACTTTAAACATGCTAATTTTAGCTCTAACACTGATGATCCACCTACAAATGTGAACTGACGTTCAAAAATAAAACATTTGAAAACGGACCATTTTCCACATTTCTGAAGCATGACGTAATGGGGGGGTGTTATCTCTTTTGTCGAAAATCAGCCTTTTTTGCTCGAACATTAAATGCCTCCAAATGGTATTTAATTAACTTCCCGAGCCCCTGGAAGCATGAAAATCACTTTAAACATGCTAATTTTAGCTCTAACACTGATGATCCACCTACAAATGTGAACTGACGTTCAAAAATAAAACATTTGAAAACGGATCATTTTCCACATTTCTGAAGCATGACGTAATGGGGGGGTGTTATCTCTTTTGTCGAAAATCAGCCGTTTTTGCTCGAACATTAAATGCCTCCAAATGGTATTTATTTCACTTCCCGGGGTGAAGAAACCCTTTTTGAGAACTCAGAGTGAGTAAATTGGCCATTTTCATGCACTTTTAACCATTCCATTAATCTTGTGTTTTGGGCCCCTGGAAGCATGAAAATCACTTTAAACATGCTAATTTTAGCTCTAACACTGATGATCCACCTACAAATGTGAACTGACGTTCAAAAATAAAACATTTGAAAACGGACCATTTTCCACATTTCTGAAGCATGACGTAATGGGGGGGTGTTATCTCTTTTGTCGAAAATCAGCCGTTTTTGCTCGAACATTAAATGCCTCCAAATGGTATTTAATTAACTTCCCGAGCCCCTGGAAGCATGAAAATCACTTTAAACATGCTAATTTTAGCTCTAACACTGATGATCCACCTACAAATGTGAACTGACGTTCAAAAATAAAACATTTGAAAACGGACCATTTTCCACATTTCTGAAGCATGACGTAATGGGGGGGGTGTTATCTCTTTTGTCGAAAATCAGCCGTTTTTGCTCGAACATTAAATGCCTCCAAATGGTATTTATTTTACTTCCCGAGCCCCTGGAAGCATGAAAATCACTTTAAACATGCTAATTTTAGCTCTAACACTGATGATCCACCTACAAATGTGAACTGACGTTCAAAAATAAAACATTTGAAAACGGACCATTTTCCACATTTCTGAAGCATGACGTAATGGGGGGGTGTTATCTCTTTTGTCGAAAATCAGCCGTTTTTTCTCGAACATTAAATGCCTCCAAATGGTATTTATTTCACTTCCCGGGGTGAAGAAACCCTTTTTGAGAACTCAGAGTGAGTAAATTGGCCATTTTCATGCACTTTTAACCATTCCATAAATCTTGTGTTTTGGGCCCCTGGAAGCATGAAAATCACTTTAAACATGCTAATTTTAGCTCTAGCACTGATGATCCACCTACAAATGTGAACTGACGTTCAAAAATAAAACATTTGAAAACGGACCATTTTCCACATTTCTGAAGCATGACGTAATGGGGGGGTGTTATCTCTTTTGTCGAAAATCAGCCGTTTTTGCTCGAACATTAAATGCCTCCAAATGGTATTTAATTAACTTCCCGAGCCCCTGGAAGCATGAAAATCACTTTAAACATGCTAATTTTAGCTCTAACACTGATGATCCACCTACAAATGTGAACTGACGTTCAAAAATAAAACATTTGAAAACGGACCATTTTCCACATTTCTGAAGCATGACGTAATGGGGGGGTGTTATCTCTTTTGGCGAAAATCAGCCGTTTTTGCTCGAACATGAAATGCCTCCAAATGGTATTTAATTAACTTCCCGAGCCCATGGAAGCATGAAAATCACTTTAAACATGCTAATTTTAGCTCTAACACTGATGATCCACCTACAAATGTGAACTGACGTTCAAAAATAAAACATTTGAAAATGGACCATTTTCCACATTTCTGAAGCATGACGTAATGGGGGGGGTGTTATCTCTTTTGTCGAAAATCAGCCGTTTTTGCTCGAACATTAAATGCCTCCAAATGGTATTTAATTAACTTCCCGAGCCCCTGGAAGCATGAAAATCACTTTAAACATGCTAATTTTAGCTCTAACACTGATGATCCACCTACAAATGTGAACTGACGTTCAAAAATAAAACATTTGAAAACGGACCATTTTCCACATTTCTGAAGCATGACGTAATGGGGGGGTGTTATCTCTTTTGTCGAAAATCAGCCGTTTTTGCTCGAACATTAAATGCCTCCAAATGGTATTTAATTAACTTCCCGAGCCCCTGGAAGCATGAAAATCACTTTAAACATGCTAATTTTAGCTCTAACACTGATGATCCACCTACAAATGTGAACTGACGTTCAAAAATAAAACATTTGAAAACGGACCATTTTCCACATTTCTGAAGCCTGACGTAATGGGGGGGTGTTATCTCTTTTGTCGAAAATCAGCCGTTTTTGCTCGAACATTAAATGCCTCCAAATGGTATTTAATTAACTTCCCGGGGTGAAGAAACCCTTTTTAAGAACTCAGAGTGAGTAAATTGGCCATTTTCATGCACTTTTAACCATTCCATAAATCTTGTGTTTTGGGCCCCTGGAAGCATGAAAATCACTTTAAACATGCTAATTTTAGCTCTAACACTGATGATCCACCTACAAATGTGAACTGACGTTCAAAAATAAAACATTTGAAAACGGACCATTTTCCACATTTCTGAAGCATGACGTAATGGGGGGGTGTTATCTCTTTTGTCGAAAATCAGCCGTTTTTGCTCGAACATTAAATGCCTCCAAATGGTATTTAATTAACTTCCCGGGGTGAAGAAACCCTTTTTGAGAACTCAGAGTGAGTAAATTGGCCATTTTCATGCACTTTTAACCATTCCATAAATCTTGTGTTTTGGGCCCCTGGAAGCATGAAAATCACTTTAAACATGCTAATTTGAGCTCTAACACTGATGATCCACCTACAAATGTGAACTGACGTTCAAAAATAAAACATTTGAAAACGGACCATTTTCCACATTTCTGAAGCATGACGTAATGGGGGGTTGTTATCTCTTTTGTCGAAAATCAGCCGTTTTTGCTCGAACATTAAATGCCTCCAAATGGTATTTAATTAACTTCCCGAGCCCCTGGAAGCATGAAAATCACTTTAAACATGCTAATTTTAGCTCTAACACTGATGATCCACCTACAAATGTGAACTGACGTTCAAAAATAAAACATTTGAAAACGGACCATTTTCCACATTTCTGAAGCATGACGTAATGGGGGGGTGTTATCTCTTTTGTCGAAAATCAGCCGTTTTTGCTCGAACATTAAAGGCCTCCAAATGGTATTTAATTAACTTCCCGGGGTGAAGAAACCCTTTTTGAGAACTCAGAGTGAGTAAATTGACCATTTTCATGCACTTTTAACCATTCCATAAATCTTGTGTTTTGGGCCCCTGGAAGCATGAAAATCACTTTAAACATGCTAATTTTAGCTCTAACACTGATGATCCACCTACAAATGTGAACTGACGTTCAAAAATAAAACATTTGAAAACTGACCATTTTCCACATTTCTGAAGCATGACGTAATGGGGGGGTGTTATCTCTTTTGTCGAAAATCAGCCGTTTTTGCTCGAACATTAAATGCCTCCAAATGGTATTTAATTAACTTCCCGAGCCCCTGGAAGCATGAAAATCACTTTAAACATGCTAATTTTAGCTCTAACACTGATGATCCACCTACAAATGTGAACTGACGTTCAAAAATAAAACATTTGAAAACGGACCATTTTCCACATTTCTGAAGCATGACGTAATGGGGGGGTGTTATCTCTTTTGTCGAAAATCAGCCGTTTTTGCTCGAACATTAAATGCCTCCAAATGGTATTTAATTAACTTCCCGGGGTGAAGAAACCCTTTTTGAGAACTCAGAGTGAGTATATTGGCCATTTTCATGCACTTTTAACCATTCCATAAATCTTGTGTTTTGGGCCCCTGGAAGCATGAAAATCACTTTAAACATGCTAATTTTAGCTCTAACACTGATGATCCACCTACAAATGTGAACTGACGTTCAAAAATAAAACATTTGAAAACGGACCATTTTCCACATTTCTGAAGCATGACGTAATGGGGGGGTGTTATCTCTTTTGTCGAAAATCAGCCATTTTTGCTCGAACATTAAATGCCTCAAAATGGTATTTAATTAACTTCCCGAGCCCCTGGAAGCATGAAAATCACTTTAAACATGCTAATTTTAGCTCTAACACTGATGATCCACCTACAAATGTGAACTGACGTTCAAAAATAAAACATTTGAAAACGGACCATTTTCCACATTTCTGAAGCATGACGTAATGGGGGGGTGTTATCTCTTTTGTCGAAAATCAGCCGTTTTTGCTCGAACATTAAATGCCTCCAAATGGTATTTAATTAACTTCCCGGGGTGAAGAAACCCTTTTTGAGAACTCAGAGTGAGTAAATTGGCCATTTTCATGCACTTTTAACCATTCCATAAATCTTGTGTTTTGGGCCCCTGGAAGCATGAAAATAACTTTAAACATGCTAATTTTAGCTCTAACACTGATGATCCACCTACAAATGTGAACTGACGTTCAAAAATAAAACATTTGAAAACGGACCATTTTCCACATTTCTGAAGCATGACGTAATGGGGGGGTGTTATCTCTTTTGTCGAAAATCAGCCGTTTTTGCTCGAACATTAAATGCCTCCAAATGGTATTTAATTAACTTCCCGAGCCCCTGGAAGCATGAAAATCACTTTAAACATGCTAATTTTAGCTCTAACACTGATGATCCACCTACAAATGTGAACTGAGGTTCAAAAATAAAACATTTGAAAACGGACCATTTTCCACATTTCTGAAGCATGACGTAATGGGGGGGTGTTATCTCTTTTGTCGAAAATCAGCCGTTTTTGCTCGAACATTAAATGCCTCCAAATGGTATTTAATTAACTTCCCGGGGTGAAGAAACCCTTTTTGAGAACTCAGAGTGAGTAAATTGGCCATTTTCATGCACTTTTAACCATTCCATAAATCTTGTGTTTTGGGCCCCTGGAAGCATGAAAATCACTTTAAACATGCTAATTTTAGCTCTAACACTGATGATCCACCTACAAATGTGAACTGACGTTCAAAAATAAAACATTTGAAAACGGACCATTTTCCACATTTCTGAAGCATGACGTAATGGGGGGGTGTTATCTCTTTTGTCGAAAATCAGCCGTTTTTGCTCGAACATTAAATGCCTCCAAATGGTATTTAATTAACTTCCCGAGCCCCTGGAAGCATGAAAATCACTTTAAACATGCTAATTTTAGCTCTAACACTGATGATCCACCTACAAATGTGAACTGACGTTCAAAAATAAAACATTTGAAAACGGACCATTTTCCACATTTCTGAAGCATGACGTAATGGGGGGGTGTTATCTCTTTTGTCGAAAATCAGCCGTTTTTGTTCGAACATTAAATGCCTCCAAATGGTATTTAATTAAATTCCCGAGCCCCTGGAAGCATGAAAATCACTTTAAACATGCTAATTTTAGCTCTAACACTGATGATCCACCTACAAATGTGAACTGACGTTCAAAAATAAAACATTTGAAAACGGACCATTTTCCACATTTCTGAAGCATGACGTAATGGGGGGGTGTTATCTCTTTTGTCGAAAATCAGCCGTTTTTGCTCGAACATTAAATGCCTCCAAATGGTATTTAATTAACTTCCCGAGCCCCTGGAAGCATGAAAATCACTTTAAACATGCTAATTTTAGCTCTAACACTGATGATCCACCTACAAATGTGAACTGACGTTCAAAAATAAAACATTTGAAAACGGACCATTTTCCACATTTCTGAAGCATGACGTAATGGGGGGGTGTTATCTCTTTTGGCGAAAATCAGCCGTTTTTGCTCGAACATGAAATGCCTCCAAATGGTATTTAATTAACTTCCCGAGCCCCTGGAAGCATGAAAATCACTTTAAACATGCTAATTTTAGCTCTAACACTGATGATCCACCTACAAATGTGAACTGACGTTCAAAAATAAAACATTTGAAAATGGACCATTTTCCACATTTCTGAAGCATGACGTAATGGGGGGGGTGTTATCTCTTTTGTCGAAAATCAGCCGTTTTTGCTCGAACATTAAATGCCTCCAAATGGTATTTAATTAACTTCCCGAGCCCCTGGAAGCATGAAAATCACTTTAAACATGCTAATTTTAGCTCTAACACTGATGATCCACCTACAAATGTGAACTGACGTTCAAAAATAAAACATTTGAAAACGGACCATTTTCCACATTTCTGAAGCATGACGTAATGGGGGGGTGTTATCTCTTTTGTCGAAAATCAGCCGTTTTTGCTCGAACATTAAATGCCTCCAAATGGTATTTAATTAACTTCCCGAGCCCCTGGAAGCATGAAAATCACTTTAAACATGCTAATTTTAGCTCTAACACTGATGATCCACCTACAAATGTGAACTGACGTTCAAAAATAAAACATTTGAAAACGGACCATTTTCCACATTTCTGAAGCCTGACGTAATGGGGGGGTGTTATCTCTTTTGTCGAAAATCAGCCGTTTTTGCTCGAACATTAAATGCCTCCAAATGGTATTTAATTAACTTCCCGGGGTGAAGAAACCCTTTTTAAGAACTCAGAGTGAGTAAATTGGCCATTTTCATGCACTTTTAACCATTCCATAAATCTTGTGTTTTGGGCCCCTGGAAGCATGAAAATCACTTTAAACATGCTAATTTTAGCTCTAACACTGATGATCCACCTACAAATGTGAACTGACGTTCAAAAATAAAACATTTGAAAACGGACCATTTTCCACATTTCTGAAGCATGACGTAATGGGGGGGTGTTATCTCTTTTGTCGAAAATCAGCCGTTTTTGCTCGAACATTAAATGCCTCCAAATGGTATTTAATTAACTTCCCGGGGTGAAGAAACCCTTTTTGAGAACTCAGAGTGAGTAAATTGGCCATTTTCATGCACTTTTAACCATTCCATAAATCTTGTGTTTTGGGCCCCTGGAAGCATGAAAATCACTTTAAACATGCTAATTTGAGCTCTAACACTGATGATCCACCTACAAATGTGAACTGACGTTCAAAAATAAAACATTTGAAAACGGACCATTTTCCACATTTCTGAAGCATGACGTAATGGGGGGTTGTTATCTCTTTTGTCGAAAATCAGCCGTTTTTGCTCGAACATTAAATGCCTCCAAATGGTATTTAATTAACTTCCCGAGCCCCTGGAAGCATGAAAATCACTTTAAACATGCTAATTTTAGCTCTAACACTGATGATCCACCTACAAATGTGAACTGACGTTCAAAAATAAAACATTTGAAAACGGACCATTTTCCACATTTCTGAAGCATGACGTAATGGGGGGGTGTTATCTCTTTTGTCGAAAATCAGCCGTTTTTGCTCTAACATTAAAGGCCTCCAAATGGTATTTAATTAACTTCCCGGGGTGAAGAAACCCTTTTTGAGAACTCAGAGTGAGTAAATTGACCATTTTCATGCACTTTTAACCATTCCATAAATCTTGTGTTTTGGGCCCCTGGAAGCATGAAAATCACTTTAAACATGCTAATTTTAGCTCTAACACTGATGATCCACCTACAAATGTGAACTGACGTTCAAAAATAAAACATTTGAAAACTGACCATTTTCCACATTTCTGAAGCATGACGTAATGGGGGGGTGTTATCTCTTTTGTCGAAAATCAGCCGTTTTTGCTCGAACATTAAATGCCTCCAAATGGTATTTAATTAACTTCCCGAGCCCCTGGAAGCATGAAAATCACTTTAAACATGCTAATTTTAGCTCTAACACTGATGATCCACCTACAAATGTGAACTGACGTTCAAAAATAAAACATTTGAAAACGGACCATTTTCCACATTTCTGAAGCATGACGTAATGGGGGGGTGTTATCTCTTTTGTCGAAAATCAGCCGTTTTTGCTCGAACATTAAATGCCTCCAAATGGTATTTAATTAACTTCCCGGGGTGAAGAAACCCTTTTTGAGAACTCAGAGTGAGTATATTGGCCATTTTCATGCACTTTTAACCATTCCATAAATCTTGTGTTTTGGGCCCCTGGAAGCATGAAAATCACTTTAAACATGCTAATTTTAGCTCTAACACTGATGATCCACCTACAAATGTGAACTGACGTTCAAAAATAAAACATTTGAAAACGGACCATTTTCCACATTTCTGAAGCATGACGTAATGGGGGGGTGTTATCTCTTTTGTCGAAAATCAGCCATTTTTGCTCGAACATTAAATGCCTCAAAATGGTATTTAATTAACTTCCCGAGCCCCTGGAAGCATGAAAATCACTTTAAACATGCTAATTTTAGCTCTAACACTGATGATCCACCTACAAATGTGAACTGACGTTCAAAAATAAAACATTTGAAAACGGACCATTTTCCACATTTCTGAAGCATGACGTAATGGGGGGGTGTTATCTCTTTTGTCGAAAATCAGCCGTTTTTGCTCGAACATTAAATGCCTCCAAATGGTATTTAATTAACTTCCCGGGGTGAAGAAACCCTTTTTGAGAACTCAGAGTGAGTAAATTGGCCATTTTCATGCACTTTTAACCATTCCATAAATCTTGTGTTTTGGGCCCCTGGAAGCATGAAAATAACTTTAAACATGCTAATTTTAGCTCTAACACTGATGATCCACCTACAAATGTGAACTGACGTTCAAAAATAAAACATTTGAAAACGGACCATTTTCCACATTTCTGAAGCATGACGTAATGGGGGGGTGTTATCTCTTTTGTCGAAAATCAGCCGTTTTTGCTCGAACATTAAATGCCTCCAAATGGTATTTAATTAACTTCCCGAGCCCCTGGAAGCATGAAAATCACTTTAAACATGCTAATTTTAGCTCTAACACTGATGATCCACCTACAAATGTGAACTGAGGTTCAAAAATAAAACATTTGAAAACGGACCATTTTCCACATTTCTGAAGCATGACGTAATGGGGGGGTGTTATCTCTTTTGTCGAAAATCAGCCGTTTTTGCTCGAACATTAAATGCCTCCAAATGGTATTTAATTAACTTCCCGGGGTGAAGAAACCCTTTTTGAGAACTCAGAGTGAGTAAATTGGCCATTTTCATGCACTTTTAACCATTCCATAAATCTTGTGTTTTGGGCCCCTGGAAGCATGAAAATCACTTTAAACATGCTAATTTTAGCTCTAACACTGATGATCCACCTACAAATGTGAACTGACGTTCAAAAATAAAACATTTGAAAACGGACCATTTTCCACATTTCTGAAGCATGACGTAATGGGGGGGTGTTATCTCTTTTGTCGAAAATCAGCCGTTTTTGCTCGAACATTAAATGCCTCCAAATGGTATTTAATTAACTTCCCGAGCCCCTGGAAGCATGAAAATCACTTTAAACATGCTAATTTTAGCTCTAACACTGATGATCCACCTACAAATGTGAACTGACGTTCAAAAATAAAACATTTGAAAACGGACCATTTTCCACATTTCTGAAGCATGACGTAATGGGGGGGTGTTATCTCTTTTGTCGAAAATCAGCCGTTTTTGTTCGAACATTAAATGCCTCCAAATGGTATTTAATTAAATTCCCGAGCCCCTGGAAGCATGAAAATCACTTTAAACATGCTAATTTTAGCTCTAACACTGATGATCCACCTACAAATGTGAACTGACGTTCAAAAATAAAACATTTGAAAACGGACCATTTTCCACATTTCTGAAGCATGACGTAATGGGGGGGGGTGCTATCTCTTTTGTCGAAAATCAGCCGTTTTTGCTCGAACATTAAATGCCTCCAAATGGTATTTAATTAACTTCCCGAGCCCCTGGAAGCATGAAAATCACTTTAAACATGCTAATTTTAGCTCTAACACTGATGATCCACCTACAAATGTGAACTGACGTTCAAAAATGAAACATTTGAAAACGGACCATTTTCCACATTTCTGAAGCATGACGTAATGGGGGGGTGTTATCTCTTTTGTCGAAAATCAGCCATTTTTGCTCGAACATTAAATGCCTCCAAATGGTATTTAATTAACTTCCCGAGCCCCTGGAAGCATGAAAATCACTTTAAACATGCTAATTTTAGCTCTATCACTGATGATCCACCTACAAATGTGAACTGACGTTCAAAAATAAAACATTTGAAAACGGACCATTTTCCACATTTCTGAAGCATGACGTAATGGGGGGGTGTTATCTCTTTTGTCGAAAATCAGCCGTTTTTGCTCGAACATTAAATGCCTCCAAATGGTATTTAATTAACTTCCCGAGCCCCTGGAAGCATGAAAATCACTTTAAACATGCTAATTTTAGCTCTAACACTGATGATCCACCTACAAATGTGAACTGACGTTCAAAAATAAAACATTTGAAAACGGACCATTTTCCACATTTCTGAAGCATGACGTAATGGGGGGGTGTTATCTCTTTTGTCGAAAATCAGCCGTTTTTGCTCGAACATTAAATGCCTCCAAATGGTATTTAATTAACTTCCCGGGGTGAAGAAACCCTTTTTGAGAACTCAGAGTGAGTAAATTGGCCATTTTCATGCACTTTTAACCATTCCATAAATCTTGTGTTTTGGGCCCCTGGAAGCATGAAAATCACTTTAAACATGCTAATTTTAGCTCTAACACTGATGATCCACCTACAAATGTGAACTGACGTTCAAAAATAAAACATTTGAAAACGGACCATTTTCCACATTTCTGAAGCATGACGTAATGGGGGGGTGTTATCTCTTTTGTCGAAAATCAGCCGTTTTTGCTCGAACATTAAATGCCTCCAAATGGTATTTAATTCACTTCCCGAGCCCCTGGAAGCATGAAAATCACTTTAAACATGCTAATTTTAGCTCTAACACTGATGATCCACCTACAAATGTGAACTGACGTTCAAAAATAAAACATTTGAAAACGGACCATTTTCCACATTTCTGAAGCATGACGTAATGGGGGGGTGTTATCTCTTTTGTCGAAAATCAGCCGTTTTTGCTCGAACATTAAATGCCTCCAAATGGTATTTAATTAACTTCCCGGGGTGAAGAAACCCTTTTTGAGAACTCAGAGTGAGTAAATTGGCCATTTTCATGCACTTTTAACCATTCCATAAATCTTGTGTTTTGGGCCCCTGGAAGCATGAAAATCACTTTAAACATGCTAATTTTAGCTCTAACACTGATGATCCACCTACAAATGTGAACTGACGTTCAAAAATAAAACATTTGAAAACGGACCATTTTCCACATTTCTGAAGCATGACGTAATGGGGGGGTGTTATCTCTTTTGTCGAAAATCAGCCGTTTTTGCTCGAACATTAAATGCCTCCAAATGGTATTTAATTAACTTCCCGAGCCCCTGGAAGCATGAAAATCACTTTAAACATGCTAATTTTAGCTCTAACACTGATGATCCACCTACAAATGTGAACTGACGTTCAAAAATAAAACATTTGAAAACGGACCATTTTCCACATTTCTGAAGCATGACGTAATGGGGGGGTGTTATCTCTTTTGTCGAAAATCAGCCGTTTTTGCTCAAACATTAAATGCCTCCAAATGGTATTTAATTAACTTCCCGGGGTGAAGAAACCCTTTTTGAGAACTCAGAGTGAGTAAATTGGCCATTTTCATGCACTTTTAACCATTCCATAAATCTTGTGTTTTGGGCCCCTGGAAGCATGAAAATCACTTTAAACATGCTAATTTTAGCTCTAACACTGATGATCCACCTACAAATGTGAACTGACGTTCAAAAATAAAACATTTGAAAACGGACCATTTTCCACATTTCTGAAGCATGACGTAATGGGGGGGTGTTATCTCTTTTGTCGAAAATCAGCCGTTTTTGCTCGAACATTAAATGCCTCCAAATGGTATTTAATTCACTTCCCGAGCCCCTGGAAGCATGAAAATCACTTTAAACATGCTAATTTTAGCTCTAACACTGATGATCCACCTACAAATGTGAACTGACGTTCAAAAATAAAACATTTGAAAACGGACCATTTTCCACATTTCTGAAGCATGACGTAATGGGGGGGTGTTATCTCTTTTGTCGAAAATCAGCCGTTTTTGCTCGAACATTAAATGCCTCCAAATGGTATTTAATTAACTTCCCGGGGTGAAGAAACCCTTTTTGAGAACTCAGAGTGAGTAAATTGGCCATTTTCATGCACTTTTAACCATTCCATAAATCTTGTGTTTTGGGCCCCTGGAAGCATGAAAATCACTTTAAACATGCTAATTTTAGCTCTAACACTGATGATCCACCTACAAATGTGAACTGACGTTCAAAAATAAAACATTTGAAAACGGACCATTTTCCACATTTCTGAAGCATGACGTAATGGGGGGGTGTTATCTCTTTTGTCGAAAATCAGCCGTTTTTGCTCGAACATTAAATGCCTCCAAATGGTATTTATTTCACTTCCCGAGCCCCTGGAAGCATGAAAATCACTTTAAACATGCTAATTTTAGCTCTAACACTGATGATCCACCTACAAATGTGAACTGACGTCCAAAAATAAAACATTTGAAAACGGACCATTTTCCACATTTCTGAAGCATGACGTAATGGGGGGGTGTTATCTCTTTTGTCGAAAATCAGCCGTTTTTGCTCGAACATTAAATGCCTCCAAATGGTATTTAATTAACTTCCCGAGCCCCTGGAAGCATGAAAATCACTTTAAACATGCTAATTTTAGCTCTAACACTGATGATCCACCTACAAATGTGAACTGACGTTCAAAAATAAAACATTTGAAAACGGACCATTTTCCACATTTCTGAAGCATGACGTAATGGGGGGGTGTTATCTCTTTTGTCGAAAATCAGCCGTTTTTGCTCGAACATTAAATGCCTCCAAATGGTATTTAATTAACTTCCCGGGGTGAAGAAACCCTTTTTGAGAACTCAGAGTGAGTAAATTGGCCATTTTCATGCACTTTTAACCATTCCATAAATCTTGTGTTTTGGGCCCCTGGAAGCATGAAAATCACTTTAAACATGCTAATTTTAGCTCTAACACTGATGATCCACCTACAAATGTGAACTGACGTTCAAAAATAAAACATTTTAAAACGGACCATTTTCCACATTTCTGAAGCATGACGTAATGGGGGGGTGTTATCTCTTTTGTCGAAAATCAGCCGTTTTTGCTCGAACATTAAATGCCTCCAAATGGTATTTAATTAACTTCCCGAGCCCCTGGAAGCATGAAAATCACTTTAAACATGCTAATTTTAGCTCTAACACTGATGATCCACCTACAAATGTGAACTGACGTTCAAAAATAAAACATTTGAAAACGGACCATTTTCCACATTTCTGAAGCATGACGTAATGGGGGGGGGGTGTTATCTCTTTTGTCGAAAATCAGCCGTTTTTGCTCGAACATTAAATGCCTCCAAATGGTATTTAATTAACTTCCCGAGCCCCTGGAAGCATGAAAATCACTTTAAACATGCTAATTTTAGCTCTAACACTGATGATCCACCTACAAATGTGAACTGACGTTCAAAAATAAAACATTTGAAAACGGACCATTTTCCACATTTCTGAAGCATGACGTAATGGGGGGGGGGTGTTATCTCTTTTGTCGAAAATCAGCCGTTTTTGCTCGAACATTAAATGCCTCCAAATGGTATTTAATTAACTTCCCGAGCCCCTGGAAGCATGAAAATCACTTTAAACATGCTAATTTTAGCTCTAACACTGATGATCCACCTACAAATGTGAACTGACGTTCAAAAATAAAACATTTGAAAACGGACCATTTTCCACATTTCTGAAGCATGACGTAATGGGGGGGTGTTATCTCTTTTGTCGAAAATCAGCCGTTTTTGCTCGAACATTAAATGCCTCCAAATGGTATTTAATTAACTTCCCGAGCCCCTGGAAGCATGAAAATCACTTTAAACATGCTAATTTTAGCTCTAACACTGATGATCCACCTACAAATGTGATCTGACGTTCAGAAATAAAACATTTGAAAACGGACCATTTTCCACATTTTTGAAGCATGACGTAATGGGGGGGTGTTATCTCTTTTGTCGAAAATCAGCCGTTTTTGCTCAAACATTAAATGCCTCCAAATGGTATTTATTTCTCTTCCCGGGGTGAAGAAACCCTTTTTGAGAACTCAGAGTGAGTAAATTGGCCATTTTCATGCACTTTTAACCATTCCATAAATCTTGTGTTTTGGGCCCCTGGAAGCATGAAAATCACTTTAAACATGCTAATTTTAGCTCTAACACTGATGATCCACCTACAAATGTGAACTGACGTTCAAAAATAAAACATTTGAAAACGGACCATTTTCCACATTTCTGAAGCATGACGTAATGGGGGGGTGTTATCTCTTTTGTCGAAAATCAGCCGTTTTTGCTCGAACATTAAATGCCTCCAAATGGTATTTATTTCACTTCCCGGGGTGAAGAAACCCTTTTTGAGAACTCAGAGTGAGTAAATTGGCCATTTTCATGCACTTTTAACCATTCCATTAATCTTGTGTTTTGGGCCCCTGGAAGCATGAAAATCACTTTAAACATGCTAATTTTAGCTCTAACACTGATGATCCACCTACAAATGTGAACTGACGTTCAAAAATAAAACATTTGAAAACGGACCATTTTCCACATTTCTGAAGCATGACGTAATGGGGGGGTGTTATCTCTTTTGTCGAAAATCAGCCGTTTTTGCTCGAACATTAAATGCCTCCAAATGGTATTTAATTAACTTCCCGAGCCCCTGGAAGCATGAAAATCACTTTAAACATGCTAATTTTAGCTCTAACACTGATGATCCACCTACAAATGTGAACTGACGTTCAAAAATAAAACATTTGAAAACGGACCATTTTCCACATTTCTGAAGCATGACGTAATGGGGGGGTGTTATCTCTTTTGTCGAAAATCAGCCGTTTTTGCTCGAACATTAAATGCCTCCAAATGGTATTTATTTCACTTCCCGGGGTGAAGAAACCCTTTTTGAGAACTCAGAGTGAGTAAATTGGCCATTTTCATGCACTTTTAACCATTCCATTAATCTTGTGTTTTGGGCCCCTGGAAGCATGAAAATCACTTTAAACATGCTAATTTTAGCTCTAACACTGATGATCCACCTACAAATGTGAACTGACGTTCAAAAATAAAACATTTGAAAACGGACCATTTTCCACATTTCTGAAGCATGACGTAATGGGGGGGTGTTATCTCTTTTGTCGAAAATCAGCCGTTTTTGCTCGAACATTAAATGCCTCCAAATGGTATTTATTTCACTTCCCGAGCCCCTGGAAGCATGAAAATCACTTTAAACATGCTAATTTTAGCTCTAACACTGATGATCCACCTACAAATGTGAACTGACGTCCAAAAATAAAACATTTGAAAACGGACCATTTTCCACATTTCTGAAGCATGACGTAATGGGGGGGTGTTATCTCTTTTGTCGAAAATCAGCCGTTTTTGCTCGAACATTAAATGCCTCCAAATGGTATTTAATTAACTTCCCGAGCCCCTGGAAGCATGAAAATCACTTTAAACATGCTAATTTTAGCTCTAACACTGATGATCCACCTACAAATGTGAACTGACGTTCAAAAATAAAACATTTGAAAACGGACCATTTTCCACATTTCTGAAGCATGACGTAATGGGGGGGTGTTATCTCTTTTGTCGAAAATCAGCCGTTTTTGCTCGAACATTAAATGCCTCCAAATGGTATTTAATTAACTTCCCGGGGTGAAGAAACCCTTTTTGAGAACTCAGAGTGAGTAAATTGGCCATTTTCATGCACTTTTAACCATTCCATAAATCTTGTGTTTTGGGCCCCTGGAAGCATGAAAATCACTTTAAACATGCTAATTTTAGCTCTAACACTGATGATCCACCTACAAATGTGAACTGACGTTCAAAAATAAAACATTTGAAAACGGACCATTTTCCACATTTCTGAAGCATGACGTAATGGGGGGGTGTTATCTCTTTTGTCGAAAATCAGCCGTTTTTGCTCGAACATTAAATGCCTCCAAATGGTATTTAATTAACTTCCCGAGCCCCTGGAAGCATGAAAATCACTTTAAACATGCTAATTTTAGCTCTAACACTGATGATCCACCTACAAATGTGAACTGACGTTCAAAAATAAAACATTTGAAAACGGACCATTTTCCACATTTCTGAAGCATGACGTAATGGGGGGGGGTGTTATCTCTTTTGTCGAAAATCAGCCGTTTTTGCTCGAACATTAAATGCCTCCAAATGGTATTTAATTAACTTCCCGAGCCCCTGGAAGCATGAAAATCACTTTAAACATGCTAATTTTAGCTCTAACACTGATGATCCACCTACAAATGTGAACTGACGTTCAAAAATAAAACATTTGAAAACGGACCATTTTCCACATTTCTGAAGCATGACGTAATGGGGGGGTGTTATCTCTTTTGTCGAAAATCAGCCGTTTTTGCTCGAACATTAAATGCCTCCAAATGGTATTTAATTAACTTCCCGAGCCCCTGGAAGCATGAAAATCACTTTAAACATGCTAATTTTAGCTCTAACACTGATGATCCACCTACAAATGTGATCTGACGTTCAGAAATAAAACATTTGAAAACGGACCATTTTCCACATTTCTGAAGCATGACGTAATGGGGGGGTGTTATCTCTTTTGTCGAAAATCAGCCGTTTTTGCTCGAACATTAAATGCCTCCAAATGGTATTTATTTCACTTCCCGGGGTGAAGAAACCCTTTTTGAGAACTCAGAGTGAGTAAATTGGCCATTTTCATGCACTTTTAACCATTCCATTAATCTTGTGTTTTGGGCCCCTGGAAGCATGAAAATCACTTTAAACATGCTAATTTTAGCTCTAACACTGATGATCCACCTACAAATGTGAACTGACGTTCAAAAATAAAACATTTGAAAACGGACCATTTTCCACATTTCTGAAGCATGACGTAATGGGGGGGTGTTATCTCTTTTGTCGAAAATCAGCCGTTTTTGCTCGAACATTAAATGCCTCCAAATGGTATTTAATTAACTTCCCGAGCCCCTGGAAGCATGAAAATCACTTTAAACATGCTAATTTTAGCTCTAACACTGATGATCCACCTACAAATGTGAACTGACGTTCAAAAATAAAACATTTGAAAACGGACCATTTTCCACATTTCTGAAGCATGACGTAATGGGGGGGTGTTATCTCTTTTGTCGAAAATCAGCCGTTTTTGCTCGAACATTAAATGCCTCCAAATGGTATTTATTTCACTTCCCGGGGTGAAGAAACCCTTTTTGAGAACTCAGAGTGAGTAAATTGGCCATTTTCATGCACTTTTAACCATTCCATTAATCTTGTGTTTTGGGCCCCTGGAAGCATGAAAATCACTTTAAACATGCTAATTTTAGCTCTAACACTGATGATCCACCTACAAATGTGAACTGACGTTCAAAAATAAAACATTTGAAAACGGACCATTTTCCACATTTCTGAAGCATGACGTAATGGGGGGGTGTTATCTCTTTTGTCGAAAATCAGCCGTTTTTGCTCGAACATTAAATGCCTCCAAATGGTATTTAATTAACTTCCCGAGCCCCTGGAAGCATGAAAATCACTTTAAACATGCTAATTTTAGCTCTAACACTGATGATCCACCTACAAATGTGAACTGACGTTCAAAAATAAAACATTTGAAAACGGACCATTTTCCACATTTCTGAAGCATGACGTAATGGGGGGGTGTTATCTCTTTTGTCGAAAATCAGCCGTTTTTGCTCGAACATTAAAGGCCTCCAAATGGTATTTAATTAACTTCCCGGGGTGAAGAAACCCTTTTTGAGAACTCAGAGTGAGTAAATTGACCATTTTCATGCACTTTTAACCATTCCATAAATCTTGAGTTTTGGGCCCCTGGAAGCATGAAAATCACTTTAAACATGCTAATTTTAGCTCTAACACTGATGATCCACCTACAAATGTGAACTGACGTTCAAAAATAAAACATTTGAAAACGGACCATTTTCCACATTTCTGAAGCATGACGTAATGGGGGGGTGTTATCTCTTTTGTCGAAAATCAGCCGTTTTTGCTCGAACATTAAATGCCTCCAAATGGTATTTAATTAACTTCCCGAGCCCCTGGAAGCATGAAAATCACTTTAAACATGCTAATTTTAGCTCTAACACTGATGATCCACCTACAAATGTGAACTGACGTTCAAAAATAAAACATTTGAAAAAGGACCATTTTCCACATTTCTGAAGCATGACGTAATGGGGGGGTGTTATCTCTTTTGTCGAAAATCAGCCGTTTTTGCTCGAACATTAAATGCCTCCAAATGGTATTTAATTAACTTCCCGGGGTGAAGAAACCCTTTTTGAGAACTCAGAGTGAGTATATTGGCCATTTTCATGCACTTTTAACCATTCCATAAATCTTGTGTTTTGGGCCCCTGGAAGCATGAAAATCCCTTTAAACATGCTAATTTTAGCTCTAACACTGATGATCCACCTACAAATGTGAACTGACGTTCAAAAATAAAACATTTGAAAACGGACCATTTTCCACATTTCTGAAGCATGACGTAATGGGGGGGTGTTATCTCTTTTGTCGAAAATCAGCAGTTTTTGCTCGAACATTAAATGCCTCCAAATGGTATTTAATTAACTTCCCGAGCCCCTGGAAGCATGAAAATCACTTTAAACATGCTAATTTTAGCTCTAACACTGATGATCCACCTACAAATGTGAACTGACGTTCAAAAATAAAACATTTGAAAACGGACCATTTTCCACATTTCTGAAGCATGACGTAATGGGGGGGTGTTATCTCTTTTGTCGAAAATCAGCCGTTTTTGCTCGAACATTAAATGCCTCCAAATGGTATTTAATTAACTTCCCGAGCCCCTGGAAGCATGAAAATCACTTTAAACATGCTAATTTTAGCTCTAACACTGATGATCCACCTACAAATGTGAACTGACGTTCAAAAATAAAACATTTGAAAACGGACCATTTTCCACATTTCTGAAGCATGACGTAATGGGGGGGTGTTATCTCTTTTGTCGAAAATCAGCCGTTTTTGCTCGAACATTAAATGCCTCCAAATGGTATTTAATTAACTTCCCGGGGTGAAGAAACCCTTTTTGAGAACTCAGAGTGAGTAAATTGGCCATTTTCATGCACTTTTAACCATTCCATAAATCTTGTGTTTTGGGCCCCTGGAAGCATGAAAATCACTTTAAACATGCTAATTTTAGCTCTAACACTGATGATCCACCTACAAATGTGAACTGACGTTCAAAAATAAAACATTTGAAAACGGACCATTTTCCACATTTCTGAAGCATGACGTAATGGGGGGGTGTTATCTCTTTTGTCGAAAATCAGCCGTTTTTGCTCGAACATTAAATGCCTCCAAATGGTATTTAATTAACTTCCCGAGCCCCTGGAAGCATGAAAATCACTTTAAACATGCTAATTTTAGCTCTAACACTGATGATCCACCTACAAATGTGAACTGACGTTCAAAAATAAAACATTTGAAAACGGACCATTTTCCACATTTCTGAAGCATGACGTAATGGGGGGGTGTTATCTCTTTTGTCGAAAATCAGCCGTTTTTGCTCGAACATTAAATGCCTCCAAATGGTATTTAATTAACTTCCCGGGGTGAAGAAACCCTTTTTGAGAACTCAGAGTGAGTAAATTGGCCATTTTCATGCACTTTTAACCATTCCATAAATCTTGTGTTTTGGGCCCCTGGAAGCATGAAAATCACTTTAAACATGCTAATTTTAGCTCTAACACTGATGATCCACCTACAAATGTGAACTGACGTTCAAAAATAAAACATTTGAAAACGGACCATTTTCCACATTTCTGAAGCATGACGTAATGGGGGGGTGTTATCTCTTTTGTCGAAAATCAGCCGTTTTTGCTCGAACATTAAATGCCTCCAAATGGTATTTAATTAACTTCCCGAGCCCCTGGAAGCATGAAAATCACTTTAAACATGCTAATTTTAGCTCTAACACTGATGATCCACCTACAAATGTGAACTGACGTTCAAAAATAAAACATTTGAAAACGGACCATTTTCCACATTTCTGAAGCATGACGTAATGGGGGGGTGTTATCTCTTTTGTCGAAAATCAGCCGTTTTTGCTCAAACATTAAATGCCTCCAAATGGTATTTAATTAACTTCCCGGGGTGAAGAAACCCTTTTTGAGAACTCAGAGTGAGTAAATTGGCCATTTTCATGCACTTTTAACCATTCCATAAATCTTGTGTTTTGGGCCCCTGGAAGCATGAAAATCACTTTAAACATGCTAATTTTAGCTCTAACACTGATGATCCACCTACAAATGTGAACTGACGTTCAAAAATAAAACATTTGAAAACGGACCATTTTCCACATTTCTGAAGCATGACGTAATGGGGGGGTGTTATCTCTTTTGTCGAAAATCAGCCGTTTTTGCTCGAACATTAAATGCCTCCAAATGGTATTTAATTCACTTCCCGAGCCCCTGGAAGCATGAAAATCACTTTAAACATGCTAATTTTAGCTCTAACACTGATGATCCACCTACAAATGTGAACTGACGTTCAAAAATAAAACATTTGAAAACGGACCATTTTCCACATTTCTGAAGCATGACGTAATGGGGGGGTGTTATCTCTTTTGTCGAAAATCAGCCGTTTTTGCTCGAACATTAAATGCCTCCAAATGGTATTTAATTAACTTCCCGGGGTGAAGAAACCCTTTTTGAGAACTCAGAGTGAGTAAATTGGCCATTTTCATGCACTTTTAACCATTCCATAAATCTTGTGTTTTGGGCCCCTGGAAGCATGAAAATCACTTTAAACATGCTAATTTTAGCTCTAACACTGATGATCCACCTACAAATGTGAACTGACGTTCAAAAATAAAACATTTGAAAACGGACCATTTTCCACATTTCTGAAGCATGACGTAATGGGGGGGTGTTATCTCTTTTGTCGAAAATCAGCCGTTTTTGCTCGAACATTAAATGCCTCCAAATGGTATTTAATTAACTTCCCGAGCCCCTGGAAGCATGAAAATCACTTTAAACATGCTAATTTTAGCTCTAACACTGATGATCCACCTACAAATGTGAACTGACGTTCAAAAATAAAACATTTGAAAACGGACCATTTTCCACATTTCTGAAGCATGACGTAATGGGGGGGTGTTATCTCTTTTGTCGAAAATCAGCCGTTTTTGCTCGAACATTAAATGCCTCCAAATGGTATTTAATTAACTTCCCGGGGTGAAGAAACCCTTTTTGAGAACTCAGAGTGAGTAAATTGGCCATTTTCATGCACTTTTAACCATTCCATAAATCTTGTGTTTTGGGCCCCTGGAAGCATGAAAATCACTTTAAACATGCTAATTTTAGCTCTAACACTGATGATCCACCTACAAATGTGAACTGACGTTCAAAAATAAAACATTTGAAAACGGACCATTTTCCACATTTCTGAAGCATGACGTAATGGGGGGGTGTTATCTCTTTTGTCGAAAATCAGCCGTTTTTGCTCGAACATTAAATGCCTCCAAATGGTATTTAATTAACTTCCCGAGCCCCTGGAAGCATGAAAATCACTTTAAACATGCTAATTTTAGCTCTAACACTGATGATCCACCTACAAATGTGAACTGACGTTCAAAAATAAAACATTTGAAAACGGACCATTTTCCACATTTCTGAAGCATGACGTAATGGGGGGGGGTGTTATCTCTTTTGTCGAAAATCAGCCGTTTTTGCTCGAACATTAAATGCCTCCAAATGGTATTTAATTAACTTCCCGAGCCCCTGGAAGCATGAAAATCACTTTAAACATGCTAATTTTAGCTCTAACACTGATGATCCACCTACAAATGTGAACTGACGTTCAAAAATAAAACATTTGAAAACGGACCATTTTCCACATTTCTGAAGCATGACGTAATGGGGGGGTGTTATCTCTTTTGTCGAAAATCAGCCGTTTTTGCTCAAACATTAAATGCCTCCAAATGGTATTTATTTCTCTTCCCGGGGTGAAGAAACCCTTTTTGAGAACTCAGAGTGAGTAAATTGGCCATTTTCATGCACTTTTAACCATTCCATAAATCTTGTGTTTTGGGCCCCTGGAAGCATGAAAATCACTTTAAACATGCTAATTTTAGCTCTAACACTGATGATCCACCTACAAATGTGAACTGACGTTCAAAAATAAAACATTTGAAAACGGACCATTTTCCACATTTCTGAAGCATGACGTAATGAGGGGGTGTTATCTCTTTTGTCGAAAATCAGCCGTTTTTGCTCGAACATTAAATGCCTCCAAATGGTATTTATTTCACTTCCCGGGGTGAAGAAACCCTTTTTGAGAACTCAGAGTGAGTAAATTGGCCATTTTCATGCACTTTTAACCATTCCATTAATCTTGTGTTTTGGGCCCCTGGAAGCATGAAAATCACTTTAAACATGCTAATTTTAGCTCTAACACTGATGATCCACCTACAAATGTGAACTGACGTTCAAAAATAAAACATTTGAAAACGGACCATTTTCCACATTTCTGAAGCATGACGTAATGGGGGGGTGTTATCTCTTTTGTCGAAAATCAGCCGTTTTTGCTCGAACATTAAATGCCTCCAAATGGTATTTAATTAACTTCCCGAGCCCCTGGAAGCATGAAAATCACTTTAAACATGCTAATTTTAGCTCTAACACTGATGATCCACCTACAAATGTGAACTGACGTTCAAAAATAAAACATTTGAAAACGGACCATTTTCCACATTTCTGAAGCATGACGTAATGGGGGGGTGTTATCTCTTTTGTCGAAAATCAGCCGTTTTTGCTCGAACATTAAATGCCTCCAAATGGTATTTATTTCACTTCCCGGGGTGAAGAAACCCTTTTTGAGAACTCAGAGTGAGTAAATTGGCCATTTTCATGCACTTTTAACCATTCCATTAATCTTGTGTTTTGGGCCCCTGGAAGCATGAAAATCACTTTAAACATGCTAATTTTAGCTCTAACACTGATGATCCACCTACAAATGTGAACTGACGTTCAAAAATAAAACATTTGAAAACGGACCATTTTCCACATTTCTGAAGCATGACGTAATGGGGGGGTGTTATCTCTTTTGTCGAAAATCAGCCGTTTTTGCTCGAACATTAAATGCCTCCAAATGGTATTTAATTAACTTCTCGAGCCCCTGGAAGCATGAAAATCACTTTAAACATGCTAATTTTAGCTCTAACACTGATGATCCACCTACAAATGTGAACTGACGTTCAAAAATAAAACATTTGAAAACGGACCATTTTCCACATTTCTGAAGCATGACGTAATGGGGGGGTGTTATCTCTTTTGTCGAAAATCAGCCGTTTTTGCTCGAACATTAAATGCCTCCAAATGGTATTTAATTAACTTCCCGAGCCCCTGGAAGCATGAAAATCACTTTAAACATGCTAATTTTAGCTCTAACACTGATGATCCACCTACAAATGTGAACTGACGTTCAAAAATAAAACATTTGAAAACGGACCATTTTCCACATTTCTGAAGCATGACGTAATGGGGGGGTGTTATCTCTTTTGTCGAAAATCAGCCGTTTTTGCTCGAACATTAAATGCCTCCAAATGGTATTTAATTAACTTCCCGGGGTGAAGAAACCCTTTTTGAGAACTCAGAGTGAGTATATTGGCCATTATCATGCACTTTTAACCATTCCATAAATCTTGTGTTTTGGGCCCCTGGAAGCATGAAAATCACTTTAAACATGCTAATTTTAGCTCTAACACTGATGATCCACCTACAAATGTGAACTGACGTTCAAAAATAAAACATTTGAAAACGGACCATTTTCCACATTTCTGAAGCATGACGTAATGGGGGGGTGTTATCTCTTTTGTCGAAAATCAGCAGTTTTTGCTCGAACATTAAATGCCTCCAAATGGTATTTAATTAACTTCCCGAGCCCCTGGAAGCATGAAAATCACTTTAAACATGCTAATTTTAGCTCTAACACTGATGATCCACCTACAAATGTGAACTGACGTTCAAAAATAAAACATTTGAAAACGGACCATTTTCCACATTTCTGAAGCATGACGTAATGGGGGGGTGTTATCTCTTTTGTCGAAAATCAGCCGTTTTTGCTCGAACATTAAATGCCTCCAAATGGTATTTAATTAAATTCCCGAGCCCCTGGAAGCATGAAAATCACTTTAAACATGCTAATTTTAGCTCTAACACTGATGATCCACCTACAAATGTGAACTTACGTTCAAAAATAAAACATTTGAAAACGGACCATTTTCCACATTTCTGAAGCATGACGTAATGGGGGGGGGTGTTATCTCTTTTGTCGAAAATCAGCCGTTTTTGCTCGAACATTAAATGCCTCCAAATGGTATTTAATTAACTTCCCGAGCCCCTGGAAGCATGAAAATCACTTTAAACATGCTAATTTTAGCTCTAACACTGATGATCCACCTACAAATGTGAACTGACGTTCAAAAATAAAACATTTGAAAACGGACCATTTTCCACATTTCTGAAGCATGACGTAATGGGGGGGTGTTATCTCTTTTGTCGAAAATCAGCCGTTTTTGCTCGAACATGAAATGCCTCCAAATGGTATTTAATTAACTTCCCGAGCCCCTGGAAGCATGAAAATCACTTTAAACATGCTAATTTTAGCTCTAACACTGATGATCCACCTACAAATGTGAACTGACGTTCAAAAATAAAACATTTGAAAACGGACCATTTTCCACATTTCTGAAGCATGACGTAATGGGGGGGTGTTATCTCTTTTGTCGAAAATCAGCCGTTTTTGCTCGAACATTAAATGCCTCCAAATGGTATTTAATTAACTTCCCGAGCCCCTGGAAGCATGAAAATCACTTTAAACATGCTAATTTTAGCTCTAACACTGATGATCCACCTACAAATGTGAACTGACGTTCAAAAATAAAACATTTGAAAACGGACCATTTTCCACATTTCTGAAGCATGACGTAACGGGGGGGTGTTATCTCTTTTGTCGAAAATCAGCCGTTTTTGCTCGAACATTAAATGCCTCCAAATGGTATTTAATTAACTTCCCGGGGTGAAGAAACCCTTTTTGAGAACTCAGAGTGAGTAAATTGGCCATTTTCATGCACTTTTAACCATTCCATAAATCTTGTGTTTTGGGTCCCTGGAAGCATGAAAATGACTTTAAACATGCTAATTTTAGCTCTAACACTGATGATCCACCTACAAATGTTAACTGACGTTCAAAAATAAAACATTTGAAAACGCACCATTTTCCACATTTCTGAAGCATGACGTAATGGGGGGGTGTTATCTCTTTTGTCGAAAATCAGCCGTTTTTGCTCGAACATTAAATGCCTCCAAATGGTATTTAATTAACTTCCCGAGCCCCTGGAAGCATGAAAATCACTTTAAACATGCTAATTTTAGCTCTAACACTGATGATCCACCTACAAATGTGAACTGACGTTCAAAAATAAAACATTTGAAAACGGACCATTTTCCACATTTCTGAAGCATGACGTAATGGGGGGGTGTTATCTCTTTTGTCGAAAATCAGCCGTTTTTGCTCAAACATTAAATGCCTCCAAATGGTATTTAATTAACTTCCCGGGGTGAAGAAACCCTTTTTGAGAACTCAGAGTGAGTAAATTGGCCATTTTCATGCACTTTTAACCATTCCATAAATCTTGTGTTTTGGGCCCCTGGAAGCATGAAAATCACTTTAAACATGCTAATTTTAGCTCTAACACTGATGATCCACCTACAAATGTGAACTGACGTTCAAAAATAAAACATTTGAAAACGGACCATTTTCCACATTTCTGAAGCATGACGTAATGGGGGGGTGTTATCTCTTTTGTCGAAAATCAGCCGTTTTTGCTCGAACATTAAATGCCTCCAAATGGTATTTATTTCACTTCCCGAGCCCCTGGAAGCATGAAAATCACTTTAAACATGCTAATTTTAGCTCTAACACTGATGATCCACCTACAAATGTGAACTGACGTTCAAAAATAAAACATTTGAAAACGGACCATTTTCCACATTTCTGAAGCATGACGTAATGGGGGGGTGTTATCTCTTTTGTCGAAAATCAGCCGTTTTTGCTCGAACATTAAATGCCTCCAAATGGTATTTAATTAAATTCCCGAGCCCCTGGAAGCATGAAAATCACTTTAAACATGCTAATTTTAGCTCTAACACTGATGATCCACCTACAAATGTGAACTTACGTTCAAAAATAAAACATTTGAAAACGGACGATTTTCCACATTTCTGAAGCATGACGTAATGGGGGGGGGGGTGTTATCTCTTTTGTCGAAAATCAGCCGTTTTTGCTCGAACATTAAATGCCTCCAAATGGTATTTAATTAACTTCCCGAGCCCCTGGAAGCATGAAAATCACTTTAAACATGCTAATTTTAGCTCTAACACTGATGATCCACCTACAAATGTGAACTGACGTTCAAAAATAAAACATTTGAAAACGGACCATTTTCCACATTTCTGAAGCATGATGTAATGGGTGGGTGTTATCTCTTTTGTCGAAAATCAGCCGTTTTTGCTCGAACATGAAATGCCTCCAAATGGTATTTAATTAACTTCCCGAGCCCCTGGAAGCATGAAAATCACTTTAAACATGCTAATTTTAGCTCTAACACTGATGATCCACCTACAAATGTGAACTGACGTTCAAAAATAAAACATTTGAAAACGGACCATTTTCCACATTTCTGAAGCATGACGTAATGGGGGGGTGTTATCTCTTTTGTCGAAAATCAGGCGTTTTTGCTCGAACATTAAATGCCTCCAAATGGTATTTATTTCACTTCCCGAGCCCCTGGAAGCATGAAAATCACTTTAAACATGCTAATTTTAGCTCTAACACTGATGATCCACCTACAAATGTGAACTGACGTTCAAAAATAAAACATTTGAAAACGGACCATTTTCCACATTTCTGAAGCATGACGTAATGGGGGGGTGTTATCTCTTTTGTCGAAAATCAGCCGTTTTTGCTCGAACATTAAATGCCTCCAAATGGTATTTAATTAACTTCCCGAGCCCCTGGAAGCATGAAAATCACTTTAAACATGCTAATTTTAGCTCTAACACTGATGATCCACCTACAAATGTGAACTGACGTTCAAAAATAAAACATTTGAAAACGGACCATTTTCCACATTTCTGAAGCATAAAGTAATGGGGGGGTGTTATCTCTTTTGTCGAAAATCAGCCGTTTTTGCTCGAACATTAAATGCCTCCAAATGGTATTTATTTCACTTCCCGAGCCCCTGGAAGCATGAAAATCACTTTAAACATGCTAATTTTAGCTCTAACACTGATGATCCACCTACAAATGTGAACTGACGTTCAAAAATAAAACATTTGAAAACGGACCATTTTCCACATTTCTGAAGCATGACGTAATGGGGGGGTGTTATCTCTTTTGTCGAAAATCAGCCGTTTTTGCTCGAACATTAAATGCCTCCAAATGGTATTTAATTAACTTCCCGAGCCCCTGGAAGCATGAAAATCACTTTAAACATGCTAATTTTAGCTCTAACACTGATGATCCACCTACAAATGTGAACTGACGTTCAAAAATAAAACATTTGAAAACGGACCATTTTCCACATTTCTGAAGCATGACGTAATGGGGGGGTGTTATCTCTTTTGTCGAAAATCAGCCGTTTTTGCTCGAACATTAAATGCCTCCAAATGGTATTTAATTAACTTCCCGGGGTGAAGAAACCCTTTTTGAGAACTCAGAGTGAGTAAATTGGCCATTTTCATGCACTTTTAACCATTCCATAAATCTTGTGTTTTGGGCCCCTGGAAGCATGAAAATCACTTTAAACATGCTAATTTTAGCTCTAACACTGATGATCCACCTACAAATGTGAACTGACGTTCAAAAATAAAACATTTGAAAACGGACCATTTTCCACATTTCTGAAGCATGACGTAATGGGGGGGTGTTATCTCTTTTGTCGAAAATCAGCCGTTTTTGCTCGAACATTAAATGCCTCCAAATGGTATTTAATTAACTTCCCGAGCCCCTGGAAGCATGAAAATCACTTTAAACATGCTAATTTTAGCTCTAACACTGATGATCCACCTACAAATGTGAACTGACGTTCAAAAATAAAACGTTTGAAAACGGACCATTTTCCACATTTCTGAAGCATGACGTAATGGGGGGGTGTTATCTCTTTTGTCGAAAATCTGCCGTTTTTGCTCGAACATTAAATGCCTCTAAATGGTATTTAATTAACTTCCCGGGGTGAAGAAACCCTTTTTGAGAACTCAGAGTGAGTAAATTGGCCATTTTCATGCACTTTTAACCATTCCATAAATCTTGTGTTTTGGGCCCCTGGAAGCATGAAAATCACTTTAAACATGCTAATTTTAGCTCTAACACTGATGATCCACCTACAAATGTGAACTGACGTTCAAAAATAAAACATTTGAAAACGGACCATTTTCCACATTTCTGAAGCATGACGTAATGGGGGGGTGTTATCTCTTTTGTCGAAAATCAGCCGTTTTTGCTCGAACATTAAATGCCTCCAAATGGTATTTAATTAACTTCCCGAGCCCCTGGAAGCATGAAAATCACTTTAAACATGCTAATTTTAGCTCTAACACTGATGATCCACCTACAAATGTGAACTGACGTTCAAAAATAAAACATTTGAAAACGGACCATTTTCCACATTTCTGAAGCATGACGTAATGGGGGGGTGTTATCTCTTTTGTCGAAAATCAGCCGTTTTTGCTCGAACATTAAATGCCTCCAAATGGTATTTAATTAACTTCCCGGGGTGAAGAAACCCTTTTTGAGAACTCAGAGTGAGTAAATTGGCCATTTTCATGCACTTTTAACCATTCCATAAATCTTGTGTTTTGGGCCCCTGGAAGCATGAAAATCACTTTAAACATGCTAATTTTAGCTCTAACACTGATGATCCACCTACAAATGTGAACTGACGTTCAAAAATAAAACATTTGAAAACGGACCATTTTCCACATTTCTGAAGCATGACGTAATGGGGGGGTGTTATCTCTTTTGTCGAAAATCAGCCGTTTTTGCTCGAACATTAAATGCCTCCAAATGGTATTTAATTAACTTCCCGAGCCCCTGGAAGCATGAAAATCACTTTAAACATGCTAATTTTAGCTCTAACACTGATGATCCACCTACAAATGTGAACTGACGTTCAAAAATAAAACATTTGAAAACGGACCATTTTCCACATTTCTGAAGCATGACGTAATGGGGGGGTGTTATCTCTTTTGTCGAAAATCAGCCGTTTTTGCTCAAACATTAAATGCCTCCAAATGGTATTTAATTAACTTCCCGGGGTGAAGAAACCCTTTTTGAGAACTCAGAGTGAGTAAATTGGCCATTTTCATGCACTTTTAACCATTCCATAAATCTTGTGTTTTGGGCCCCTGGAAGCATGAAAATCACTTTAAACATGCTAATTTTAGCTCTAACACTGATGATCCACCTACAAATGTGAACTGACGTTCAAAAATAAAACATTTGAAAACGGACCATTTTCCACATTTCTGAAGCATGACGTAATGGGGGGGTGTTATCTCTTTTGTCGAAAATCAGCCGTTTTTGCTCGAACATTAAATGCCTCCAAATGGTATTTAATTCACTTCCCGAGCCCCTGGAAGCATGAAAATCACTTTAAACATGCTAATTTTAGCTCTAACACTGATGATCCACCTACAAATGTGAACTGACGTTCAAAAATAAAACATTTGAAAACGGACCATTTTCCACATTTCTGAAGCATGACGTAATGGGGGGGGTGTTATCTCTTTTGTCGAAAATCAGCCGTTTTTGCTCGAACATTAAATGCCTCCAAATGGTATTTAATTAACTTCCCGAGCCCCTGGAAGCATGAAAATCACTTTAAACATGCTAATTTTAGCTCTAACACTGATGATCCACCTACAAATGTGAACTGACGTTCAAAAATAAAACATTTGAAAACGGACCATTTTCCACATTTCTGAAGCATGACGTAATGGGGGGGTGTTATCTCTTTTGTCGAAAATCAGCCGTTTTTGCTCGAACATTAAATGCCTCCAAATGGTATTTAATTAACTTCCCGAGCCCCTGGAAGCATGAAAATCACTTTAAACATGCTAATTTTAGCTCTAACACTGATGATCCACCTACAAATGTGATCTGACGTTCAGAAATAAAACATTTGAAAACGGACCATTTTCCACATTTCTGAAGCATGACGTAATGGGGGGGTGTTATCTCTTTTGTCGAAAATCAGCCGTTTTTGCTCAAACATTAAATGCCTCCAAATGGTATTTATTTCACTTCCCGGGGTGAAGAAACCCTTTTTGAGAACTCAGAGTGAGTAAATTGGCCATTTTCATGCACTTTTAACCATTCCATAAATCTTGTGTTTTGGGCCCCTGGAAGCATGAAAATCACTTTAAACATGCTAATTTTAGCTCTAACACTGATGATCCACCTACAAATGTGAACTGACGTTCAAAAATAAAACATTTGAAAACGGACCATTTTCCACATTTCTGAAGCATGACGTAATGGGGGGGTGTTATCTCTTTTGTCGAAAATCAGCCGTTTTTGCTCGAACATTAAATGCCTCCAAATGGTATTTAATTAACTTCCCGAGCCCCTGGAAGCATGAAAATCACTTTAAACATGCTAATTTTAGCTCTAACACTGATGATCCACCTACAAATGTGAACTGACGTTCAAAAATAAAACATTTGAAAACGGACCATTTTCCACATTTCTGAAGCATGACGTAATGGGGGGGGTGTTATCTCTTTTGTCGAAAATCAGCCGTTTTTGCTCGAACATTAAATGCCTCCAAATGGTATTTATTTCACTTCCCGGGGTGAAGAAACCCTTTTTGAGAACTCAGAGTGAGTAAATTGGCCATTTTCATGCACTTTTAACCATTCCATTAATCTTGTGTTTTGGGCCCCTGGAAGCATGAAAATCACTTTAAACATGCTAATTTTAGCTCTAACACTGATGATCCACCTACAAATGTGAACTGACGTTCAAAAATAAAACATTTGAAAACGGACCATTTTCCACATTTCTGAAGCATGACGTAATGGGGGGGTGTTATCTCTTTTGTCGAAAATCAGCCGTTTTTGCTTGAACATTAAATGCCTCCAAATGGTATTTAATTAACTTCCTGAGCCCCTGGAAGCATGAAAATCACTTTAAACATGCTAATTTTAGCTCTAACACTGATGATCCACCTACAAATGTGAACTGACGTTCAAAAATAAAACATTTGAAAACGGACCATTTTCCACATTTCTGAAGCATGACGTAATGGGGGGGTGTTATCTCTTTTGTCGAAAATCAGCCGTTTTTGCTCGAACATTAAATGCCTCCAAATGGTATTTAATTAACTTCCCGGGGTGAAGAAACCCTTTTTGAGAACTCAGAGTGAGTAAATTGGCCATTTTCATGCACTTTTAACCATTCCATAAATCTTGTGTTTTGGGCCCCTGGAAGCATGAAAATCACTTTAAACATGCTAATTTTAGCTCTAACACTGATGATCCACCTACAAATGTGAACTGACGTTCAAAAATAAAACATTTGAAAACGGACCATTTTCCACATTTCTGAAGCATGACGTAATGGGGGGGTGTTATCTCTTTTGTCGAAAATCAGCCGTTTTTGCTCGAACATTAAATGCCTCCAAATGGTATTTAATTAACTTCCCGAGCCCCTGGAAGCATGAAAATCACTTTAAACATGCTAATTTTAGCTCTAACACTGATGATCCACCTACAAATGTGAACTGACGTTCAAAAATAAAACATTTGAAAACGGACCATTTTCCACATTTCTGAAGCATGACGTAATGGGGGGGTGTTATCTCTTTTGTCGAAAATCAGCCGTTTTTGCTCGAACATTAAATGCCTCCAAATGGTATTTAATTAACTTCCCGAGCCCCTGGAAGCATGAAAATCACTTTAAACATGCTAATTTTAGCTCTAACACTGATGATCCACCTACAAATGTGAACTGACGTTCAAAAATAAAACATTTGAAAACGGACCATTTTCCACATTTCTGAAGCATGACGTAATGGGGGGGTGTTATTTCTTTTGTCGAAAATCAGCCGTTTTTGCTCGAACATTAAATGCCTCCAAATGGTATTTAATTAACTTCCCGGGGTGAAGAAACCCTTTTTGAGAACTCAGAGTGAGTAAATTGGCCATTTTCATGCACTTTTAACCATTCCATAAATCTTGTGTTTTGGGCCCCTGGAAGCATGAAAATCACTTTAAACATGCTAATTTTAGCTCTAACACTGATGATCCACCTACAAATGTGAACTCACGTTCAAAAATAAAACATTTGAAAACGGACCATTTTCCACATTTCTGAAGCATGACGTAATGGGGGGGGTGTTATCTCTTTTGTCGAAAATCAGCCGTTTTTGCTCGAACATTAAATGCCTCCAAATGGTATTTAATTAACTTCCCGAGCCCCTGGAAGCATGAAAATCACTTTAAACATGCTAATTTTAGCTCTAACACTGATGATCCACCTACAAATGTGAACTGACGTTCAAAAATAAAACATTTGAAAACGGACCATTTTCCACATTTCTGAAGCATGACGTAATGGGGGGGTGTTATCTCTTTTGTCGAAAATCAGCCGTTTTTGCTCGAACATTAAATGCCTCCAAATGGTATTTATTTCACTTCCCGAGCCCCTGGAAGCATGAAAATCACTTTAAACATGCTAATTTTAGCTCTAACACTGATGATCCACCTACAAATGTGAACTGACGTTCAAAAATAAAACATTTGAAAACGGACCATTTTCCACATTTCTGAAGCATGACGTAATGGGGGGGTGTTATCTCTTTTGTCGAAAATCAGCCGTTTTTGCTCGAACATTAAATGCCTCCAAATGGTATTTAATTAACTTCCCGGGGTGAAGAAACCCTTTTTGAGAACTCAGAGTGAGTAAATTGGCCATTTTCATGCACTTTTAACCATTCCATAAATCTTGTGTTTTGGGCCCCTGGAAGCATGAAAATCACTTTAAACATGCTAATTTTAGCTCTAACACTGATGATCCACCTACAAATGTGAACTGACGTTCAAAAATAAAACATTTGAAAACGGACCATTTTCCACATTTCTGAAGCATGACTTAATGGGGGGGGTGTTATCTCTTTTGTCGAAAATCAGCCGTTTTTGCTCGAGCATTAAATGCCTCCAAATGGTATTTAATTCACTTCCCGAGCCCCTGGAAGCATGAAAATCACTTTAAACATGCTAATTTTAGCTCTAACACTGATGATCCACCTACAAATGTGAACTGACGTTCAAAAATAAAACATTTGAAAACGGACCATTTTCCACATTTCTGAAGCATGACGTAATGGGGGGGGTGTTATCTCTTTTGTCGAAAATCAGCCGTTTTTGCTCGAACATTAAATGCCTCCAAATGGTATTTAATTAACTTCCCGAGCCCCTGGAAGCATGAAAATCACTTTAAACATGCTAATTTTAACTCTAACACTGATGATCCACCTACAAATGTGAACTGACGTTCCAAAATAAAACATTTGAAAACGGACCATTTTCCACATTTCTGAAGCATGACGTAATGGGGGGGTGTTATCTCTTTTGTCGAAAATCAGCCGTTTTTGCTCGAACATTAAATGCCTCCAAATGGTATTTATTTCACTTCCCGGGGTGAAGAAACCCTTTTTGAGAACTCAGAGTGAGAAAATTGGCCATTTTCATGCACTTTTAACCATTCCATAAATCTTGTGTTTTGGGCCCCTGGAAGCATGAAAATCACTTTAAACATGCTAATTTTAGCTCTAACACTGATGATCCACCTACAAATGTGAACTGACGTTCAAAAATAAAACATTTGAAAACGGACCATTTTCCACATTTCTGAAGCATGACGTAATGGGGGGGTGTTATCTCTTTTGTCGAAAATCAGCCGTTTTTGCTCGAACATTAAATGCCTCCAAATGGTATTTAATTAACTTCCCGAGCCCCTGGAAGCATGAAAATCACTTTAAACATGCTAATTTTAGCTCTAACACTGATGATCCACCTACAAATGTGAACTGACGTTCAAAAATAAAACATTTGAAAACGGACCATTTTCCACATTTCTGAAGCATGACGTAATGGGGGGGGGGTGTTATCTCTTTTGTCGAAAATCAGCCGTTTTTGCTCGAACATTAAATGCCTCCAAATGGTATTTAATTAACTTCCCGAGCCCCTGGAAGCATGAAAATCACTTTAAACATGCTAATTTTAGCTCTAACACTGATGATCCACCTACAAATGTGAACTGACGTTCAAAAATAAAACATTTGAAAACGGACCATTTTCCACATTTCTGAAGCATGACGTAATGGGGGGGTGTTATCTCTTTTGTCGAAAATCAGCCGTTTTTGCTCGAACATTAAATGCCTCCAAATGGTATTTAATTAACTTTCCGAGCCCCTGGAAGCATGAAAATCACTTTAAACATGCTAATTTTAGCTCTAACACTGATGATCCACCTACAAATGTGATCTGACGTTCAGAAATAAAACATTTGAAAACGGACCATTTTCCACATTTCTGAAGCATGACGTAATGGGGGGGTGTTATCTCTTTTGTCGAAAATCAGCCGTTTTTGCTCAAACATTAAATGCCTCCAAATGGTATTTATTTCACTTCCCGGGGTGAAGAAACCCTTTTTGAGAACTCAGAGTGAGTAAATTGGCCATTTTCATGCACTTTTAACCATTCCATAAATCTTGTGTTTTGGGCCCCTGGAAGCATGAAAATCACTTTAAACATGCTAATTTTAGCTCTAACACTGATGATCCACCTACAAATGTGAACTGACGTTCAAAAATAAAACATTTGAAAACGGACCATTTTCCACATTTCTGAAGCATGACGTAATGGGGGGGTGTTATCTCTTTTGTCGAAAATCAGCCGTTTTTGCTCGAACATTAAATGCCTCCAAATGGTATTTATTTCACTTCCCGGGGTGAAGAAACCCTTTTTGAGAACTCAGAGTGAGTAAATTGGCCATTTTCATGCACTTTTAACCATTCCATTAATCTTGTGTTTTGGGCCCCTGGAAGCATGAAAATCACTTTAAACATGCTAATTTTAGCTCTAACACTGATGATCCACCTACAAATGTGAACTGACGTTCAAAAATAAAACATTTGAAAACGGACCATTTTCCACATTTCTGAAGCATGACGTAATGGGGGGGTGTTATCTCTTTTGTCGAAAATCAGCCGTTTTTGCTCGAACATTAAATGCCTCCAAATGGTATTTAATTAACTTCCCGAGCCCCTGGAAGCATGAAAATCACTTTAAACATGCTAATTTTAGCTCTAACACTGATGATCCACCTACAAATGTGAACTGACGTTCAAAAATAAAACATTTGAAAACGGACCATTTTCCACATTTCTGAAGCATGACGTAATGGGGGGGTGTTATCTCTTTTGTCGAAAATCAGCCGTTTTTGCTCGAACATTAAATGCCTCCAAATGGTATTTAATTAACTTCCCGGGGTGAAGAAACCCTTTTTGAGAACTCAGAGTGAGTAAATTGGCCATTTTCATGCACTTTTAACCATTCCATAAATCTTGTGTTTTGGGCCCCTGGAAGCATGAAAATCACTTTAAACATGCTAATTTTAGCTCTAACACTGATGATCCACCTACAAATGTGAACTGACGTTCAAAAATAAAACATTTGAAAACGGACCATTTTCCACATTTCTGAAGCATGACGTAATGGGGGGGTGTTATCTCTTTTGTCGAAAATCAGCCGTTTTTGCTCGAACATTAAATGCCTCCAAATGGTATTTAATTAACTTCCCGAGCCCCTGGAAGCATGAAAATCACTTTAAACATGCTAATTTTAGCTCTAACACTGATGATCCACCTACAAATGTGAACTGACGTTCAAAAATAAAACATTTGAAAACGGACCATTTTCCACATTTCTGAAGCATGACGTAATGGGGGGGTGTTATCTCTTTTGTCGAAAATCAGCCGTTTTTGCTCAAACATTAAATGCCTCCAAATGGTATTTAATTAACTTCCCGGGGTGAAGAAACCCTTTTTGAGAACTCAGAGTGAGTAAATTGGCCATTTTCATGCACTTTTAACCATTCCATAAATCTTGTGTTTTGGGCCCCTGGAAGCATGAAAATCACTTTAAACATGCTAATTTTAGCTCTAACACTGATGATCCACCTACAAATGTGAACTGACGTTCAAAAATAAAACATTTGAAAACGGACCATTTTCCACATTTCTGAAGCATGACGTAATGGGGGGGTGTTATCTCTTTTGTCGAAAATCAGCCGTTTTTGCTCGAACATTAAATGCCTCCAAATGGTATTTAATTCACTTCCCGAGCCCCTGGAAGCATGAAAATCACTTTAAACATGCTAATTTTAGCTCTAACACTGATGATCCACCTACAAATGTGAACTGACGTTCAAAAATAAAACTTTTGAAAACGGACCATTTTCCACATTTCTGAAGCATGACGTAATGGGGGGGGGGGTGTTATCTCTTTTGTCGAAAATCAGCCGTTTTTGCTCGAACATTAAATGCCTCCAAATGGTATTTAATTAACTTCCCAAACCCCTGGAAGCATGAAAATCACTTTAAACATGCTAATTTTAGCTCTAACACTGATGATCCACCTACAAATGTGAACTGACGTTCAAAAATAAAACATTTGAAAACGGACCATTTTCCACATTTCTGAAGCATGACGTAATGGGGGGGTGTTATCTCTTTTGTCGAAAATCAGCCGTTTTTGCTCGAACATTAAATGCCTCCAAATGGTATTTAATTAACTTCCCGAGCCCCTGGAAGCATGAAAATCACTTTAAACATGCTAATTTTAGCTCTAACACTGATGATCCACCTACAAATGTGATCTGACGTTCAGAAATAAAACATTTGAAAACGGACCATTTTCCACATTTCTGAAGCATGACGTAATGGGGGGGTGTTATCTCTTTTGTCGAAAATCAGCCGTTTTTGCTCAAACATTAAATGCCTCCAAATGGTATTTATTTCACTTCCCGGGGTGAAGAAACCCTTTTTGAGAACTCAGAGTGAGTAAATTGGCCATTTTCATGCACTTTTAACCATTCCATAAATCTTGTGTTTTGGGCCCCTGGAAGCATGAAAATCACTTTAAACATGCTAATTTTAGCTCTAACACTGATGATCCACCTACAAATGTGAACTGACGTTCAAAAATAAAACATTTGAAAACGGACCATTTTCCACATTTCTGAAGCATGACGTAATGGGGGGGTGTTATCTCTTTTGTCGAAAATCAGCCGTTTTTGCTCGAACATTAAATGCCTCCAAATGGTATTTCTTTCACTTCCCGGGGTGAAGAAACCCTTTTTGAGAACTCAGAGTGAGTAAATTGGCCATTTTCATGCACTTTTAACCATTCCATTAATCTTGTGTTTTGGGCCCCTGGAAGCATGAAAATCACTTTAAACATGCTAATTTTAGCTCTAACACTGATGATCCACCTACAAATGTGAACTGACGTTCAAAAATAAAACATTTGAAAACGGACCATTTTCCACATTTCTGAAGCATGACGTAATGGGGGGGTGTTATCTCTTTTGTCGAAAATCAGCCGTTTTTGCTCGAACATTAAATGCCTCCAAATGGTATTTAATTAACTTCCCGAGCCCCTGGAAGCATGAAAATCACTTTAAACATGCTAATTTTAGCTCTAACACTGATGATCCACCTACAAATGTGAACTGACGTTCAAAAATAAAACATTTGAAAACGGACCATTTTCCACATTTCTGAAGCATGACGTAATGGGGGGGTGTTATCTCTTTTGTCGAAAATCAGCCGTTTTTGCTCGAACACGAACATTAAATGCCTCCAAATGGTATTTATTTCACTTCCCGGGGTGAAGAAACCCTTTTTGAGAACTCAGAGTGAGTAAATTGGCCATTTTCATGCACTTTTAACCATTCCATAAATCTTGTGTTTTGGGCCCCTGGAAGCATGAAAATCACTTTAAACATGCTAATTTTAGCTCTAACACTGATGATCCACCTACAAATGTGAACTGACGTTCAAAAATAAAACATTTGAAAACGGACCATTTCCACATTTCTGAAGCATGACGTAATGGGGGGGTGTTATCTCTTTTGTCGAAAATCAGCCGTTTTTGCTCGAACATTAAATGCCCTCCAAATGGTATTTATTTCACTTCCCGGGGTGAAGAAACCCTTTTTGAGAACTCAGAGTGAGTAAATTGGCCATTTTCATGCACTTTTAACCATTCCATTAATCTTGTGTTTTGGGCCCCTGGAAGCATGAAAATCACTTTAAACATGCTAATTTTAGCTCTAACACTGATGATCCACCTACAAATGTGAACTGACGTTCAAAAATAAAACATTTGAAAACGGACCATTTTCCACATTTCTGAAGCATGACGTAATGGGGGGGTGTTATCTCTTTTGTCGAAAATCAGCCGTTTTGCTCGAACATTAAATGCCTCCAAATGGTATTTAATTAACTTCCCGAGCCCCTGGAAGCATGAAAATCACTTTAAACATGCTAATTTTAGCTCTAACACTGATGATCCACCTACAAATGTGAACTGACGTTCAAAAATAAAACATTTGAAAACGGACCATTTTCCACAATTTCTGAAGCATGACGTAATGGGGGGGTGTTATCTCTTTGTCGAAAATCAGCCGTTTTTGCTCGAACATTAAATGCCTCCAAATGGTATTTATTTCACTTCCCGGGGTGAAGAAACCCTTTTTGAGAACTCAGAGTGAGTAAATTGGCCATTTTCATGCACTTTTAACCATTCCATTAATCTTGTGTTTTGGGCCCCTGGAAGCATGAAAATCACTTTAAACATGCTAATTTTAGCTCTAACACTGATGATCCACCTACAAATGTGAACTGACGTTCAAAAATAAACATTTGAAAACGGACCATTTTCCACATTTCTGAAGCATGACGTAATGGGGGGGTGTTATCTCTTTTGTCGAAAATCAGCCGTTTTTGCTTGAACATTAAATGCCTCCAAATGGTATTTAATTAACTTCCTGAGCCCCTGGAAGCATGAAAATCACTTTAAACATGCTAATTTTAGCTCTAACACTGATGATCCACCTACAAATGTGAACTGACGTTCAAAAATAAAACATTTGAAAACGGACCATTTCCACATTTCTGAAGCATGACGTAATGGGGGGTGTTATCTCTTTTGTCGAAAATCAGCCGTTTTTGCTCGAACATTAAATGCCTCCAAATGGTATTTAATTAACTTCCGGGTGAAGAAAACCCTTTTTGAGAACTCAGAGTGAGTAAATTGGCCATTTTCATGCACTTTTAACCATTCCATAAATCTTGTGTTTTGGGCCCCTGGAAGCATGAAAATCACTTTAAACATGCTAATTTTAGCTCTAACACTGATGATCCACCTACAAATGTGAACTGACGTTCAAAAATAAAACATTTGAAAACGGACCATTTTTCCACATTTCTGAAGCATGACGTAATGGGGGGTGTTATCTCTTTTGTCGAAAATCAGCCGTTTTTGCTCGAACATTAAATGCCTCCAAATGGTATTTAATTAACTTCCCGAGCCCCTGGAAGCATGAAAATCACTTTAAACATGCTAATTTTAGCTCTAACACTGATTGATCCACCTACAATGTGAACTGACGTTCAAAAATAAAACATTTGAAAACGGACCATTTTCCACATTTCTGAAGCATGACGTAATGGGGGGTGTTATCTCTTTTGTCGAAATCAGCCGTTTTGCTCGAACATTAAATGCCTCCAAATGGTATTTAATTAACTTCCCGAGCCCCTGGAAGCATGAAAATCACTTTAAACATGCTAATTTTAGCTCTAACACTGATGATCCACCTACAAATGTGAACTGACGTTCAAAAATAAAACATTTGAAAACGGACCATTTTCCACATTTCTGAAGCATGACGTAATGGGGGGGTGTTATTTCTTTTGGTCGAAAATCAGCCGTTTTGCTTGAACATTAAATGCCTCCAAATGGTATTTAATTAACTTCCTGAGCCCCTGGAAGCATGAAAATCACTTTAAACATGCTAATTTTAGCTCTAACACTGATGATCCACCTACAAATGTGAACTGACGTTCAAAAATAAAACATTTGAAAACGGACCATTTTCCACATTTCTGAAGCATGACGTAATGGGGGGGTGTTATCTCTTTTGTCGAAAATCAGCCGTTTTTGCTCGAACATTAATTGCCTCCAAATGGTATTTAATTAACTTCCCGGGGTGAAGAAAACCTTTTTGAGAACTCAGAGTGAGTAAATTGGCCATTTTCATGCACTTTTAACCATTCCATAAATCTTGTGTTTTGGGCCCCTGGAAGCATGAAAATCACTTTAAACATGCTAATTTTAGCTCTAACACTGATGATCCACCTACAAATGTGAACTGACGTTCAAAAATAAAACATTTGAAAACGGACCATTTTCCACATTTCTGAAGCATGACGTAATGGGGGGGTGTTATCTCTTTTGTCGAAAATCAGCCGTTTTTGCTCGAACATTAAATGCCTCCAAATGGTATTTAATTAACTTCCCGAGCCCCTGGAAGCATGAAAATCACTTTAAACATGCTAATTTTAGCTCTAACACTGATGATCCACCTACAAATGTGAACTGACGTTCAAAAATAAAACATTTGAAAACGGACCATTTTCCACATTTCTGAAGCATGACGTAATGGGGGGTGTTATCTCTTTTGTCGAAAATCAGCCGTTTTTGCTCGAACATTAAATGCCTCCAAATGGTATTTAATTAACTTCCCGAGCCCCTGGAAGCATGAAAATCACTTTAAACATGCTAATTTTAGCTCTAACACTGATGATCCACCTACAAATGTGAACTGACGTTCAAAAATAAAACATTTGAAAACGGACCATTTTCCACATTTCTGAAGCATGACGTAATGGGGGGGTGTTATTTCTTTTGTCGAAAATCAGCCGTTTTTGCTTGAACATTAAATGCCTCCAAATGGTATTTAATTAACTTCCTGAGCCCCTGGAAGCATGAAAATCACTTTAAACATGCTAATTTTAGCTCTAACACTGATGATCCACCTACAAATGTGAACTGACGTTCAAAAATAAAACATTTGAAAACGGACCATTTTCCACATTTCTGAAGCATGACGTAATGGGGGGGTGTTATCTCTTTTGTCGAAAATCAGCCGTTTTTGCTCGAACATTAAATGCCTCCAAATGGTATTTAATTAACTTCCCGGGGTGAAGAAACCCTTTTTGAGAACTCAGAGTGAGTAAATTGGCCATTTTCATGCACTTTTAACCATTCCATAAATCTTGTGTTTTGGGCCCCTGGAAGCATGAAAATCACTTTAAACATGCTAATTTTAGCTCTAACACTGATGATCCACCTACAAATGTGAACTGACGTTCAAAAATAAAACATTTGAAAACGGACCATTTTCCACATTTCTGAAGCATGACGTAATGGGGGGGTGTTATCTCTTTTGTCGAAAATCAGCCGTTTTTGCTCGAACATTAAATGCCTCCAAATGGTATTTAATTAACTTCCCGAGCCCCTGGAAGCATGAAAATCACTTTAAACATGCTAATTTTAGCTCTAACACTGATGATCCACCTACAAATGTGAACTGACGTTCAAAAATAAAACATTTGAAAACGGACCATTTTCCACATTTCTGAAGCATGACGTAATGGGGGGGTGTTATCTCTTTTGTCGAAAATCAGCCGTTTTTGCTCGAACATTAAATGCCTCCAAATGGTATTTAATTAACTTCCCGAGCCCCTGGAAGCATGAAAATCACTTTAAACATGCTAATTTTAGCTCTAACACTGATGATCCACCTACAAATGTGAACTGACGTTCAAAAATAAAACATTTGAAAACGGACCATTTTCCACATTTCTGAAGCATGACGTAATGGGGGGGTGTTATTTCTTTTGTCGAAAATCAGCCGTTTTTGCTCGAACATTAAATGCCTCCAAATGGTATTTAATTAACTTCCCGGGGTGAAGAAACCCTTTTTGAGAACTCAGAGTGAGTAAATTGGCCATTTTCATGCACTTTTAACCATTCCATAAATCTTGTGTTTTGGGCCCCTGGAAGCATGAAAATCACTTTAAACATGCTAATTTTAGCTCTAACACTGATGATCCACCTACAAATGTGAACTCACGTTCAAAAATAAAACATTTGAAAACGGACCATTTTCCACATTTCTGAAGCATGACGTAATGGGGGGGGTGTTATCTCTTTTGTCGAAAATCAGCCGTTTTTGCTCGAACATTAAATGCCTCCAAATGGTATTTAATTAACTTCCCGAGCCCCTGGAAGCATGAAAATCACTTTAAACATGCTAATTTTAGCTCTAACACTGATGATCCACCTACAAATGTGAACTGACGTTCAAAAATAAAACATTTGAAAACGGACCATTTTCCACATTTCTGAAGCATGACGTAATGGGGGGGGTGTTATCTCTTTTGTCGAAAATCAGCCGTTTTTGCTCGAACATTAAATGCCTCCAAATGGTATTTATTTCACTTCCCGAGCCCCTGGAAGCATGAAAATCACTTTAAACATGCTAATTTTAGCTCTAACACTGATGATCCACCTACAAATGTGAACTGACGTTCAAAAATAAAACATTTGAAAACGGACCATTTTCCACATTTCTGAAGCATGACGTAATGGGGGGGTGTTATCTCTTTTGTCGAAAATCAGCCGTTTTTGCTCGAACATTAAATGCCTCCAAATGGTATTTAATTAACTTCCCGGGGTGAAGAAACCCTTTTTGAGAACTCAGAGTGAGTAAATTGGCCATTTTCATGCACTTTTAACCATTCCATAAATCTTGTGTTTTGGGCCCCTGGAAGCATGAAAATCACTTTAAACATGCTAATTTTAGCTCTAACACTGATGATCCACCTACAAATGTGAACTGACGTTCAAAAATAAAACATTTGAAAACGGACCATTTTCCACATTTCTGAAGCATGACGTAATGGGGGGGGTGTTATCTCTTTTGTCGAAAATCAGCCGTTTTTGCTCGAGCATTAAATGCCTCCAAATGGTATTTAATTCACTTCCCGAGCCCCTGGAAGCATGAAAATCACTTTAAACATGCTAATTTTAGCTCTAACACTGATGATCCACCTACAAATGTGAACTGACGTTCAAAAATAAAACATTTGAAAACGGACCATTTTCCACATTTCTGAAGCATGACGTAATGGGGGGGTGTTATCTCTTTTGTCGAAAATCAGCCGTTTTTGCTCGAACATTAAATGCCTCCAAATGGTATTTAATTAACTTCCCGGGGTGAAGAAACCCTTTTTGAGAACTCAGAGTGAGTAAATTGGCCATTTTCATGCACTTTTAACCATTCCATAAATCTTGTGTTTTGGGCCCCTGGAAGCATGAAAATCACTTTAAACATGCTAATTTTAGCTCTAACACTGATGATCCACCTACAAATGTGAACTGACGTTCAAAAATAAAACATTTGAAAACGGACCATTTTCCACATTTCTGAAGCATGACGTAATGGGGGGGTGTTATCTCTTTTGTCGAAAATCAGCCGTTTTTGCTCGAACATTAAATGCCTCCAAATGGTATTTAATTAACTTCCCGAGCCCCTGGAAGCATGAAAATCACTTTAAACATGCTAATTTTAGCTCTAACACTGATGATCCACCTACAAATGTGAACTGACGTTCAAAAATAAAACATTTGAAAACGGACCATTTTCCACATTTCTGAAGCATGACGTAATGGGGGGTGTTATCTCTTTTGTCGAAAATCAGCCGTTTTTGCTCGAACATTAAATGCCTCCAAATGGTATTTAATTAACTTCCCGAGCCCCTGGAAGCATGAAAATCACTTTAAACATGCTAATTTTAGCTCTAACACTGATGATCCACCTACAAATGTGAACTGACGTTCAAAAATAAAACATTTGAAAACGGACCATTTTCCACATTTCTGAAGCATGACGTAATGGGGGGGTGTTATTTCTTTTGTCGAAAATCAGCCGTTTTTGCTTGAACATTAAATGCCTCCAAATGGTATTTAATTAACTTCCTGAGCCCCTGGAAGCATGAAAATCACTTTAAACATGCTAATTTTAGCTCTAACACTGATGATCCACCTACAAATGTGAACTGACGTTCAAAAATAAAACATTTGAAAACGGACCATTTTCCACATTTCTGAAGCATGACGTAATGGGGGGGTGTTATCTCTTTTGTCGAAAATCAGCCGTTTTTGCTCGAACATTAAATGCCTCCAAATGGTATTTAATTAACTTCCCGGGGTGAAGAAACCCTTTTTGAGAACTCAGAGTGAGTAAATTGGCCATTTTCATGCACTTTTAACCATTCCATAAATCTTGTGTTTTGGGCCCCTGGAAGCATGAAAATCACTTTAAACATGCTAATTTTAGCTCTAACACTGATGATCCACCTACAAATGTGAACTGACGTTCAAAAATAAAACATTTGAAAACGGACCATTTTCCACATTTCTGAAGCATGACGTAATGGGGGGGTGTTATCTCTTTTGTCGAAAATCAGCCGTTTTTGCTCGAACATTAAATGCCTCCAAATGGTATTTAATTAACTTCCCGAGCCCCTGGAAGCATGAAAATCACTTTAAACATGCTAATTTTAGCTCTAACACTGATGATCCACCTACAAATGTGAACTGACGTTCAAAAATAAAACATTTGAAAACGGACCATTTTCCACATTTCTGAAGCATGACGTAATGGGGGGGTGTTATCTCTTTTGTCGAAAATCAGCCGTTTTTGCTCGAACATTAAATGCCTCCAAATGGTATTTAATTAACTTCCCGAGCCCCTGGAAGCATGAAAATCACTTTAAACATGCTAATTTTAGCTCTAACACTGATGATCCACCTACAAATGTGAACTGACGTTCAAAAATAAAACATTTGAAAACGGACCATTTTCCACATTTCTGAAGCATGACGTAATGGGGGGGTGTTATTTCTTTTGTCGAAAATCAGCCGTTTTTGCTCGAACATTAAATGCCTCCAAATGGTATTTAATTAACTTCCCGGGGTGAAGAAACCCTTTTTGAGAACTCAGAGTGAGTAAATTGGCCATTTTCATGCACTTTTAACCATTCCATAAATCTTGTGTTTTGGGCCCCTGGAAGCATGAAAATCACTTTAAACATGCTAATTTTAGCTCTAACACTGATGATCCACCTACAAATGTGAACTCACGTTCAAAAATAAAACATTTGAAAACGGACCATTTTCCACATTTCTGAAGCATGACGTAATGGGGGGGGTGTTATCTCTTTTGTCGAAAATCAGCCGTTTTTGCTCGAACATTAAATGCCTCCAAATGGTATTTAATTAACTTCCCGAGCCCCTGGAAGCATGAAAATCACTTTAAACATGCTAATTTTAGCTCTAACACTGATGATCCACCTACAAATGTGAACTGACGTTCAAAAATAAAACATTTGAAAACGGACCATTTTCCACATTTCTGAAGCATGACGTAATGGGGGGGTGTTATCTCTTTTGTCGAAAATCAGCCGTTTTTGCTCGAACATTAAATGCCTCCAAATGGTATTTATTTCACTTCCCGAGCCCCTGGAAGCATGAAAATCACTTTAAACATGCTAATTTTAGCTCTAACACTGATGATCCACCTACAAATGTGAACTGACGTTCAAAAATAAAACATTTGAAAACGGACCATTTTCCACATTTCTGAAGCATGACGTAATGGGGGGGTGTTATCTCTTTTGTCGAAAATCAGCCGTTTTTGCTCGAACATTAAATGCCTCCAAATGGTATTTAATTAACTTCCCGGGGTGAAGAAACCCTTTTTGAGAACTCAGAGTGAGTAAATTGGCCATTTTCATGCACTTTTAACCATTCCATAAATCTTGTGTTTTGGGCCCCTGGAAGCATGAAAATCACTTTAAACATGCTAATTTTAGCTCTAACACTGATGATCCACCTACAAATGTGAACTGACGTTCAAAAATAAAACATTTGAAAACGGACCATTTTCCACATTTCTGAAGCATGACGTAATGGGGGGGGTGTTATCTCTTTTGTCGAAAATCAGCCGTTTTTGCTCGAGCATTAAATGCCTCCAAATGGTATTTAATTCACTTCCCGAGCCCCTGGAAGCATGAAAATCACTTTAAACATGCTAATTTTAGCTCTAACACTGATGATCCACCTACAAATGTGAACTGACGTTCAAAAATAAAACATTTGAAAACGGACCATTTTCCACATTTCTGAAGCATGACGTAATGGGGGGGTGTTATCTCTTTTGTCGAAAATCAGCCGTTTTTGCTCGAACATTAAATGCCTCCAAATGGTATTTAATTAACTTCCCGAGCCCCTGGAAGCATGAAAATCACTTTAAACATGCTAATTTTAACTCTAACACTGATGATCCACCTACAAATGTGAACTGACGTTCCAAAATAAAACATTTGAAAACGGACCATTTTCCACATTTCTGAAGCATGACGTAATGGGGGGGTGTTATCTCTTTTGTCGAAAATCAGCCGTTTTTGCTCGAACATTAAATGCCTCCAAATGGTATTTATTTCACTTCCCGGGGTGAAGAAACCCTTTTTGAGAACTCAGAGTGAGAAAATTGGCCATTTTCATGCACTTTTAACCATTCCATAAATCTTGTGTTTTGGGCCCCTGGAAGCATGAAAATCACTTTAAACATGCTAATTTTAGCTCTAACACTGATGATCCACCTACAAATGTGAACTGACGTTCAAAAATAAAACATTTGAAAACGGACCATTTTCCACATTTCTGAAGCATGACGTAATGGGGGGGTGTTATCTCTTTTGTCGAAAATCAGCCGTTTTTGCTCGAACATTAAATGCCTCCAAATAGTATTTAATTAACTTCCCGAGCCCCTGGAAGCATGAAAATCACTTTAAACATGCTAATTTTAGCTCTAACACTGATGATCCACCTACAAATGTGAACTGACGTTCAAAAATAAAACATTTGAAAACGGACCATTTTCCACATTTCTGAAGCATGACGTAATGGGGGGGGGGTGTTATCTCTTTTGTCGAAAATCAGCCGTTTTTGCTCGAACATTAAATGCCTCCAAATGGTATTTAATTAACTTCCCGAGCCCCTGGAAGCATGAAAATCACTTTAAACATGCTAATTTTAGCTCTAACACTGATGATCCACCTACAAATGTGAACTGACGTTCAAAAATAAAACATTTGAAAACGGACCATTTTCCACATTTCTGAAGCATGACGTAATGGGGGGGTGTTATCTCTTTTGTCGAAAATCAGCCGTTTTTGCTCGAACATTAAATGCCTCCAAATGGTATTTAATTAACTTCCCGAGCCCCTGGAAGCATGAAAATCACTTTAAACATGCTAATTTTAGCTCTAACACTGATGATCCACCTACAAATGTGAACTGACGTTCAAAAATAAAACATTTGAAAACGGACCATTTTCCACATTTCTGAAGCATGACGTAATGGGGGGGTGTTATCTCTTTTGTCGAAAATCAGCCGTTTTTGCTCGAACATTAAATGCCTCCAAATGGTATTTAATTAACTTCCCGGGGTGAAGAAACCCTTTTTGAGAACTCAGAGTGAGTAAATTGGCCATTTTCATGCACTTTTAACCATTCCATAAATCTTGTGTTTTGGGCCCCTGGAAGCATGAAAATCACTTTAAACATGCTAATTTTAGCTCTAACACTGATGATCCACCTACAAATGTGAACTGACGTTCAAAAATAAAACATTTGAAAACGGACCATTTTCCACATTTCTGAAGCATGACGTAATGGGGGGGGTGTTATCTCTTTTGTCGAAAATCAGCCGTTTTTGCTCGAGCATTAAATGCCTCCAAATGGTATTTAATTCACTTCCCGAGCCCCTGGAAGCATGAAAATCACTTTAAACATGCTAATTTTAGCTCTAACACTGATGATCCACCTACAAATGTGAACTGACGTTCAAAAATAAAACATTTGAAAACGGACCATTTTCCACATTTCTGAAGCATGACGTAATGGGGGGGTGTTATCTCTTTTGTCGAAAATCAGCCGTTTTTGCTCGAACATTAAATGCCTCCAAATGGTATTTAATTAACTTCCCGAGCCCCTGGAAGCATGAAAATCACTTTAAACATGCTAATTTTAACTCTAACACTGATGATCCACCTACAAATGTGAACTGACGTTCCAAAATAAAACATTTGAAAACGGACCATTTTCCACATTTCTGAAGCATGACGTAATGGGGGGGTGTTATCTCTTTTGTCGAAAATCAGCCGTTTTTGCTCGAACATTAAATGCCTCCAAATGGTATTTATTTCACTTCCCGGGGTGAAGAAACCCTTTTTGAGAACTCAGAGTGAGAAAATTGGCCATTTTCATGCACTTTTAACCATTCCATAAATCTTGTGTTTTGGGCCCCTGGAAGCATGAAAATCACTTTAAACATGCTAATTTTAGCTCTAACACTGATGATCCACCTACAAATGTGAACTGACGTTCAAAAATAAAACATTTGAAAACGGACCATTTTCCACATTTCTGAAGCATGACGTAATGGGGGGGTGTTATCTCTTTTGTCGAAAATCAGCCGTTTTTGCTCGAACATTAAATGCCTCCAAATAGTATTTAATTAACTTCCCGAGCCCCTGGAAGCATGAAAATCACTTTAAACATGCTAATTTTAGCTCTAACACTGATGATCCACCTACAAATGTGAACTGACGTTCAAAAATAAAACATTTGAAAACGGACCATTTTCCACATTTCTGAAGCATGACGTAATGGGGGGGGGGTGTTATCTCTTTTGTCGAAAATCAGCCGTTTTTGCTCGAACATTAAATGCCTCCAAATGGTATTTAATTAACTTCCCGAGCCCCTGGAAGCATGAAAATCACTTTAAACATGCTAATTTTAGCTCTAACACTGATGATCCACCTACAAATGTGAACTGACGTTCAAAAATAAAACATTTGAAAACGGACCATTTTCCACATTTCTGAAGCATGACGTAATGGGGGGGTGTTATCTCTTTTGTCGAAAATCAGCCGTTTTTGCTCGAACATTAAATGCCTCCAAATGGTATTTAATTAACTTCCCGAGCCCCTGGAAGCATGAAAATCACTTTAAACATGCTAATTTTAGCTCTAACACTGATGATCCACCTACAAATGTGATCTGACGTTCAGAAATAAAACATTTGAAAACGGACCATTTTCCACATTTCTGAAGCATGACGTAATGGGGGGGTGTTATCTCTTTTGTCGAAAATCAGCCGTTTTTGCTCGAACATTAAATGCCTCCAAATGGTATTTAATTAACTTCCCGAGCCCCTGGAAGCATGAAAATCACTTTAAACATGCTAATTTTAGCTCTAACACTGATGATCCACCTACAAATGTGAACTGACGTTCAAAAATAAAACATTTGAAAACGGACCATTTTCCACATTTCTGAAGCATGACGTAATGGGGGGGTGTTATCTCTTTTGTCGAAATTCAGCCGTTTTTGCTCGAACATTAAATGCCTCCAAATGGTATTTATTTCACTTCCCGGGGTGAAGAAACCCTTTTTGAGAACTCAGAGTGAGTAAATTGGCCATTTTCATGCACTTTTAACCATTCCATTAATCTTGTGTTTTGGGCCCCTGGAAGCATGAAAATCACTTTAAACATGCTAATTTTAGCTTTAACACTGATGATCCACCTACAAATGTGAACTGACGTTCAAAAATAAAACATTTGAAAACGGACCATTTTCCACATTTCTGAAGCATGACGTAATGGGGGGGTGTTATCTCTTTTGTCGAAAATCAGCCGTTTTTGCTTGAACATTAAATGCCTCCAAATGGTATTTAATTAACTTCCTGAGCCCCTGGAAGCATGAAAATCACTTTAAACATGCTAATTTTAGCTCTAACACTGATGATCCACCTACAAATGTGAACTGACGTTCAAAAATAAAACATTTGAAAACGGACCATTTTCCACATTTCTGAAGCATGACGTAATGGGGGGGTGTTATCTCTTTTGTCGAAAATCAGCCGTTTTTGCTCGAACATTAAATGCCTCCAAATGGTATTTAATTAACTTCCCGGGGTGAAGAAACCCTTTTTGAGAACTCAGAGTGAGTAAATTGGCCATTTTCATGCACTTTTAACCATTCCATAAATCTTGTGTTTTGGGCCCCTGGAAGCATGAAAATCACTTTAAACATGCTAATTTTAGCTCTAACACTGATGATCCACCTACAAATGTGAACTGACGTTCAAAAATAAAACATTTGAAAACGGACCATTTTCCACATTTCTGAAGCATGACGTAATGGGGGGGTGTTATCTCTTTTGTCGAAAATCAGCCGTTTTTGCTCGAACATTAAATGCCTCCAAATGGTATTTAATTAACTTCCCGAGCCCCTGGAAGCATGAAAATCACTTTAAACATGCTAATTTTAGCTCTAACACTGATGATCCACCTACAAATGTGAACTGACGTTCAAAAATAAAACATTTGAAAACGGACCATTTTCCAGATTTCTGAAGCATGACGTAATGGGGGGGTGTTATCTCTTTTGTCGAAAATCAGCCGTTTTTGCTCGAACATTAAATGCCTCCAAATGGTATTTAATTAACTTCCCGAGCCCCTGGAAGCATGAAAATCACTTTAAACATGCTAATTTTAGCTGTAACACTGATGATCCACCTACAAATGTGAACTGACGTTCAAAAATAAAACATTTGAAAACGGACCATTTTCCACATCTCTGAAGCATGACGTAATGGGGGGGTGTTATCTCTTTTGTCGAAAATCAGCCGTTTTTGCTCGAACATTAAATGCCTCCAAATGGTATTTAATTAACTTCCCGAGCCCCTGGAAGCATGAAAATCACTTTAAACATGCTAATTTTAGCTCTAACACTGATGATCCACCTACAAATGTGAACTGACGTTCAAAAATAAAACATTTGAAAACGGACCATTTTCCACATTTCTGAAGCATGACGTAATGGGGGGGGTGTTATTTCTTTTGTCGAAAATCAGCCGTTTTTGCTCGAACATTAAATGCCTCCAAATGGTATTTAATTAACTTCCCGGGGTGAAGAAACCCTTTTTGAGAACTCAGAGTGAGTAAATTGGCCATTTTCATGCACTTTTAACCATTCCATAAATCTTGTGTTTTGGGCCCCTGGAAGCATGAAAATCACTTTAAACATGCTAATTTTAGCTCTAACACTGATGATCCACCTACAAATGTGAACTCACGTTCAAAAATAAAACATTTGAAAACGGACCATTTTCCACATTTCTGAAGCATGACGTAATGGGGGGGGTGTTATCTCTTTTGTCGAAAATCAGCCGTTTTTGCTCGAACATTAAATGCCTCCAAATGGTATTTAATTAACTTCCCGAGCCCCTGGAAGCATGAAAATCACTTTAAACATGCTAATTTTAGCTCTAACACTGATGATCCACCTACAAATGTGAACTGACGTTCAAAAATAAAACATTTGAAAACGGACCATTTTCCACATTTCTGAAGCATGACGTAATGGGGGGGTGTTATCTCTTTTGTCGAAAATCAGCCGTTTTTGCTCGAACATTAAATGCCTCCAAATGGTATTTATTTCACTTCCCGAGCCCCTGGAAGCATGAAAATCACTTTAAACATGCTAATTTTAGCTCTAACACTGATGATCCACCTACAAATGTGAACTGACGTTCAAAAATAAAACATTTGAAAACGGACCATTTTCCACATTTCTGAAGCATGACGTAATGGGGGGGTGTTATCTCTTTTGTCGAAAATCAGCCGTTTTTGCTCGAACATTAAATGCCTCCAAATGGTATTTAATTAACTTCCCGGGGTGAAGAAACCCTTTTTGAGAACTCAGAGTGAGTAAATTGGCCATTTTCATGCACTTTTAACCATTCCATAAATCTTGTGTTTTGGGCCCCTGGAAGCATGAAAATCACTTTAAACATGCTAATTTTAGCTCTAACACTGATGATCCACCTACAAATGTGAACTGACGTTCAAAAATAAAACATTTGAAAACGGACCATTTTCCACAATTCTGAAGCATGACGTAATGGGGGGGTGTTATCTCTTTTGTCGAAAATCAGCCGTTTTTGCTCGAACATTAAATGCCTCCAAATGGTATTTAATTCACTTCCCGAGCCCCTGGAAGCATGAAAATCACTTTAAACATGCTAATTTTAGCTCTAACACTGATGATCCACCTACAAATGTGAACTGACGTTCAAAAATAAAACATTTGAAAACGGACCATTTTCCACATTTCTGAAGCATGACGTAATGGGGGGGTGTTATCTCTTTTGTCGAAAATCAGCCGTTTTTGCTCGAACATTAAATGCCTCCAAATGGTATTTAATTAACTTCCCGGGGTGAAGAAACCCTTTTTGAGAACTCAGAGTGAGTAAATTGGCCATTTTCATGCACTTTTAACCATTCCATAAATCTTGTGTTTTGGGCCCCTGGAAGCATGAAAATCACTTTAAACATGCTAATTTTAGCTCTAACACTGATGATCCACCTACAAATGTGAACTGACGTTCAAAAATAAAACATTTGAAAACAGACCATTTTCCACATTTCTGAAGCATGACGTAATGGGGGGGTGTTATCTCTTTTGTCGAAAATCAGCCGTTTTTGCTCGAACATTAAATGCCTCCAAATGGTATTCATTTGACTTCCCGAGCCCCTGGAAGCATGAAAATCACTTTAAACATGCTAATTTTAGCTCTAACACTGATGATCCACCTACAAATGTGAACTGACGTTCAAAAATAAAACATTTGAAAACGGACCATTTTCCACATTTCTGAAGCATGACGTAATGGGGGGGTGTTATCTCTTTTGTCGAAAATCAGCCGTTTTTGCTCGAACATTAAATGCCTCCAAATGGTATTTAATTAACTTCCCGAGCCCCTGGAAGCATGAAAATCACTTTAAACATGCTAATTGTAGCTCTAACACTGATGATCCACCTACAAATGTGAACTGATGTTCAAAAATAAAACATTTGAAAACGGACCATTTTCCACATTTCTGAAGCATGACGTAATGGGGGGGTGTTATCTCTTTTGTCGAAAATCAGCCGCTTTTGCTCGAACATTAAATGCCTCCAAATGGTATTTAATTAACTTCCCGGGGTGAAGAAACCCTTTTTGAGAACTCAGAGTGAGTAAATTGGCCATTTTCATGCACTTTTAACCATTCCATAAATCTTGTGTTTTGGGCCCCTGGAAGCATGAAAATCACTTTAAACATGCTAATTTTAGCTCTAACACTGATGATCCACCTACAAATGTGAACTGACGTTCAAAAATAAAACATTTGAAAACCGACCATTTTCCACATTTCTGAAGCATGACGTAATGGGGGGGTGTTATCTCTTTTGTCGAAAATCTGCCGTTTTTGCTCGAACATTAAATGCCTCCAAATGGTATTTAATTAACTTCCCGAGCCCCTGGAAGCATGAAAATCACTTTAAACATGCTAATTTTAGCTCTAACACTGATGATCCACCTACAAATGTGAACTGACGTTCAAAAATAAAACATTTGAAAACGGACCATTTTCCACATTTCTGAAGCATGACGTAATGGGGGGGTGTTATCTCTTTTGTCGAAAATCAGCCGTTTTTGCTCGAACATTAAATGCCTCCAAATGGTATTTAATTAACTTCCCGGGGTGATGAAACCCTTTTTGAGAACTCAGAGTGAGTAAATTGGCCATTTTCATGCACTTTTAACCATTCCATAAATCTTGTGTTTTGGGCCCCTGGAAGCATGAAAATCACTTTAAACATGCTAATTTGAGCTCTAACACTGATGATCCACCTACAAATGTGAACTGACGTTCAAAAATAAAACATTTGAAAACGGACCATTTTCCACATTTCTGAAGCATGACGTAATGGGGGGTTGTTATCTCTTTTGTCGAAAATCAGCCGTTTTTGCTCGAACATTAAATGCCTCCAAATGGTATTTATTTCACTTCCCGAGCCCCTGGAAGCATGAAAATCACTTTAAACATGCTAATTTTAGCTCTAACACTGATGATCCACCTACAAATGTGAACTGACGTTCAAAAATAAAACATTTGAAAACGGACCATTTTCCACATTTCTGAAGCATGACGTAATGGGGGGGTGTTATCTCTTTTGTCGAAAATCAGCCGTTTTTGCTCGAACATTAAATGCCTCCAAATGGTATTTAATTAACTTCCCGAGCCCCTGGAAGCATGAAAATCACTTTAAACATGCTAATTTTAGCTCTAACACTGATGATCCACCTACAAATGTGAACTGACGTTCAAAAATAAAACATTTGAAAACGGACCATTTTCCACATTTCTGAAGCATGACGTAATGGGGGGGTGTTATCTCTTTTGTCGAAAATCAGCCGTTTTTGCTCGAACATTAAATGCCTCCAAATGGTATTTAATTAACTTCCCGGGGTGAAGAAACCCTTTTTGAGAACTCAGAGTGAGTAAATTGGCCATTTTCATGCACTTTTAACCATTCCATAAATCTTGTGTTTTGGGCCCCTGGAAGCATGAAAATCACTTTAAACATGCTAATTTTAGCTCTAACACTGATGATCCACCTACAAATGTGAACTGACGTTCAAAAATAAAACATTTGAAAACGGACCATTTTCCACATTTCTGAAGCATGACGTAATGGGGGGGTGTTATCTCTTTTGTCGAAAATCAGCCGTTTTTGCTCGAACATTAAATGCCTCCAAATGGTATTTAATTAACTTCCCGAGCCCCTGGAAGCATGAAAATCACTTTAAACATGCTAATTTTAGCTCTAACACTGATGATCCACCTACAAATGTGAACTGACGTTCAAAAATAAAACATTTGAAAACGGACCATTTTCCACATTTCTGAAGCATGACGTAATGGGGGGGTGTTATCTCTATTGTCGAAAATCAGCCGTTTTTGCACGAACATTAAATGCCTCCAAATGGTATTTATTTCACTTCCCGAGCCCCTGGAAGCATGAAAATCACTTTAAACATGCTAATTTTAGCTCTAACACTGATGATCCACCTACAAATGTGAACTGACGTTCAAAAATAAAACATTTGAAAACGGACCATTTTCCACATTTCTGAAGCATGACGTAATGGGGGGGTGTTATCTCTTTTGTCGAAAATCAGCCGTTTTTGCTCGAACATTAAATGCCTCCAAATGGTATTTAATTAACTTCCCGGGGTGAAGAAACCCTTTTTGAGAACTCAGAGTGAGTAAATTGGCCATTTTCATGCACTTTTAACCATTCCATAAATCTTGTGTTTTGGGCCCCTGGAAGCATGAAAATCACTTTAAACATGCTAATTTTAGCTCTAACACTGATGATCCACCTACAAATGTGAACTGACGTTCAAAAATAAAACATTTGAAAACGGACCATTTTCCACATTTCTGAAGCATGACGTAATGGGGGGGTGTTATCTCTTTTGTCGAAAATCAGCCGTTTTTGCTCGAACATTAAATGCCTCCAAATGGTATTTAATTAACTTCCCGAGCCCCTGGAAGCATGAAAATCACTTTAAACATGCTAATTTTAGCTCTAACACTGATGATCCACCTACAAATGTGAACTGACGTTCAAAAATAAAACATTTGAAAACGGACCATTTTCCACATTTCTGAAGCATGACGTAATGGGGGGGTGTTATCTCTTTTGTCGAAAATCAGCCGTTTTTGCTCGAACATTAAATGCCTCCAAATGGTATTTAATTAACTTCCCGGGGTGAAGAAACCCTTTTTGAGAACTCAGAGTGAGTAAATTGGCCATTTTCATGCACTTTTAACCATTCCATAAATCTTGTGTTTTGGGCCCCTGGAAGCATGAAAATCACTTTAAACATGCTAATTTTAGCTCTAACACTGATGATCCACCTACAAATGTGAACTGACGTTCAAAAATAAAACATTTGAAAACAGACCATTTTCCACATTTCTGAAGCATGACGTAATGGGGGGGTGTTATCTCTTTTGTCGAAAATCAGCCGTTTTTGCTCGAACATTAAATGCCTCCAAATGGTATTCATTTGACTTCCCGAGCCCCTGGAAGCATGAAAATCACTTTAAACATGCTAATTTTAGCTCTAACACTGATGATCCACCTACAAATGTGAACTGACGTTCAAAAATAAAACATTTGAAAACGGACCATTTTCCACATTTCTGAAGCATGACGTAATGGGGGGGTGTTATCTCTTTTGTCGAAAATCAGCCGTTTTTGCTCGAACATTAAATGCCTCCAAATGGTATTTAATTAACTTCCCGAGCCCCTGGAAGCATGAAAATCACTTTAAACATGCTAATTTTAGCTCTAACACTGATGATCCACCTACAAATGTGAACTGATGTTCAAAAATAAAACATTTGAAAACGGACCATTTTCCACATTTCTGAAGCATGACGTAATGGGGGGGTGTTATCTCTTTTGTCGAAAATCAGCCGCTTTTGCTCGAACATTAAATGCCTCCAAATGGTATTTAATTAACTTCCCGGGGTGAAGAAACCCTTTTTGAGAACTCAGAGTGAGTAAATTGGCCATTTTCATGCACTTTTAACCATTCCATAAATCTTGTGTTTTGGGCCCCTGGAAGCATGAAAATCACTTTAAACATGCTAATTTTAGCTCTAACACTGATGATCCACCTACAAATGTGAACTGACGTTCAAAAATAAAACATTTGAAAACCGACCATTTTCCACATTTCTGAAGCATGACGTAATGGGGGGGTGTTATCTCTTTTGTCGAAAATCTGCCGTTTTTGCTCGAACATTAAATGCCTCCAAATGGTATTTAATTAACTTCCCGAGCCCCTGGAAGCATGAAAATCACTTTAAACATGCTAATTTTAGCTCTAACACTGATGATCCACCTACAAATGTGAACTGACGTTCAAAAATAAAACATTTGAAAACGGACCATTTTCCACATTTCTGAAGCATGACGTAATGGGGGGGTGTTATCTCTTTTGTCGAAAATCAGCCGTTTTTGCTCGAACATTAAATGCCTCCAAATGGTATTTAATTAACTTCCCGGGGTGATGAAACCCTTTTTGAGAACTCAGAGTGAGTAAATTGGCCATTTTCATGCACTTTTAACCATTCCATAAATCTTGTGTTTTGGGCCCCTGGAAGCATGAAAATCACTTTAAACATGCTAATTTGAGCTCTAACACTGATGATCCACCTACAAATGTGAACTGACGTTCAAAAATAAAACATTTGAAAACGGACCATTTTCCACATTTCTGAAGCATGACGTAATGGGGGGTTGTTATCTCTTTTGTCGAAAATCAGCCGTTTTTGCTCGAACATTAAATGCCTCCAAATGGTATTTATTTCACTTCCCGAGCCCCTGGAAGCATGAAAATCACTTTAAACATGCTAATTTTAGCTCTAACACTGATGATCCACCTACAAATGTGAACTGACGTTCAAAAATAAAACATTTGAAAACGGACCATTTTCCACATTTCTGAAGCATGACGTAATGGGGGGGTGTTATCTCTTTTGTCGAAAATCAGCCGTTTTTGCTCGAACATTAAATGCCTCCAAATGGTATTTAATTAACTTCCCGAGCCCCTGGAAGCATGAAAATCACTTTAAACATGCTAATTTTAGCTCTAACACTGATGATCCACCTACAAATGTGAACTGACGTTCAAAAATAAAACATTTGAAAACAGACCATTTTCCACATTTCTGAAGCATGACGTAATGGGGGGGGTGTTATCTCTTTTGTCGAAAATCAGCCGTTTTTGCTCGAACATTAAATGCCTCCAAATGGTATTTAATTAACTTCCCGAGCCCCTGGAAGCATGAAAATCACTTTAAACATGCTAATTTTAGCTCTAACACTGATGATCCACCTACAAATGTGAACTGACGTTCAAAAATAAAACATTTGAAAACGGACCATTTTCCACATTTCTGAAGCATGACGTAATGGGGGGGTGTTATCTCTTTTGTCGAAAATCAGCCGTTTTTGCTCGAACATTAAATGCCTCCAAATGGTATTTATTTCACTTCCCGGGGTGAAGAAACCCTTTTTGAGAACTCAGAGTGAGTAAATTGGCCATTTTCATGCACTTTTAACCATTCCATTAATCTTGTGTTTTGGGCCCCTGGAAGCATGAAAATCACTTTAAACATGCTAATTTTAGCTCTAACACTGATGATCCACCTACAAATGTGAACTGACGTTCAAAAATAAAACATTTGAAAACGGACCATTTTCCACATTTCTGAAGCATGACGTAATGGGGGGGTGTTATCTCTTTTGTCGAAAATCAGCCGTTTTTGCTCGAACATTACATGCCTCCAAATGGTATTTATTTCACTTCCCGAGCCCCTGGAAGCATGAAAATCACTTTAAACATGCTAATTTTAGCTCTAACACTGATGATCCACCTACAAATGTGAACTGACGTTCAAAAATAAAACATTTGAAAACGGACCATTTTCCACATTTCTGAAGCATGACGTAATGGGGGGGTGTTATCTCTTTTGTCGAAAATCAGCCGTTTTTGCTCGAACATTAAATGCCTCCAAATGGTATTTAATTAACTTCCCGAGCCCCTGGAAGCATGAAAATCACTTTAAACATGCTAATTTTAGCTCTAACACTGATGATCCACCTACAAATGTGAACTGACGTTCAAAAATAAAACATTTGAAAACGGACCATTTTCCACATTTCTGAAGCATGACGTAATGGGGGGGTGTTATCTCTTTTGTCGAAAATCAGCCGTTTTTGCTCGAACATTAAATGCCTCCAAATGGTATTTAATTAACTTCCCGAGCCCCTGGAAGCATGAAAATCACTTTAAACATGCTAATTTTAGCTCTAACACTGATGATCCACCTACAAATGTGAACTGATGTTCAAAAATAAAACATTTGAAAACGGACCATTTTCCACATTTCTGAAGCATGACGTAATGGGGGGGTGTTATCTCTTTTGTCGAAAATCAGCCGCTTTTGCTCGAACATTAAATGCCTCCAAATGGTATTTAATTAACTTCCCGGGGTGAAGAAACCCTTTTTGAGAACTCAGAGTGAGTAAATTGGCCATTTTCATGCACTTTTAACCATTCCATAAATCTTGTGTTTTGGGCCCCTGGAAGCATGAAAATCACTTTAAACATGCTAATTTTAGCTCTAACACTGATGATCCACCTACAAATGTGAACTGACGTTCAAAAATAAAACATTTGAAAACCGACCATTTTCCACATTTCTGAAGCATGACGTAATGGGGGGGTGTTATCTCTTTTGTCGAAAATCAGCCGTTTTTGCTCGAACATTAAATGCCTCCAAATGGTATTTAATTAACTTCCCGAGCCCCTGGAAGCATGAAAATCACTTTAAACATGCTAATTTTAGCTCTAACACTGATGATCCACCTACAAATGTGAACTGACGTTCAAAAATAAAACATTTGAAAACGGACCATTTTCCACATTTCTGAAGCATGACGTAATGGGGGGGTGTTATCTCTTTTGTCGAAAATCAGCCGTTTTTGCTCGAACATTAAATGCCTCCAAATGGTATTTAATTAACTTCCCGGGGTGATGAAACCCTTTTTGAGAACTCAGAGTGAGTAAATTGGCCATTTTCATGCACTTTTAACCATTCCATAAATCTTGTGTTTTGGGCCCCTGGAAGCATGAAAATCACTTTAAACATGCTAATTTTAGCTCTAACACTGATGATCCACCTACAAATGTGAACTGACGTTCAAAAATAAAACATTTGAAAACGGACCATTTTCCACATTTCTGAAGCATGACGTAATGGGGGGTTGTTATCTCTTTTGTCGAAAATCAGCAGTTTTTGCTCGAACATTAAATGCCTCCAAATGGTATTTAATTAACTTCCCGAGCCCCTGGAAGCATGAAAATCACTTTAAACATGCTAATTTTAGCTCTAACACTGATGATCCACCTACAAATGTGAACTGACGTTCAAAAATAAAACATTTGAAAACGGACCATTTTCCACATTTCTGAAGCATGACGTAATGGGGGGGGTGTTGGGGGGGGGTGTTATCTCTTTTGTCGAAAATCAGCCGTTTTTGCTCGAACATTAAATGCCTCCAAATGGTATTTAATTAACTTCCCGAGCCCCTGGAAGCATGAAAATCACTTTAAACATGCTAATTTTAGCTCTAACACTGATGATCCACCTACAAATGTGAACTGACATTCAAAAATAAAACATTTGAAAACAGACCATTTTCCACATTTCTGAAGCATGACGTAATGGGGGGGGTGTTATCTCTTTTGTCGAAAATCAGCCGTTTTTGCTCGAACATTAAATGCCTCCAAATGGTATTTAATTAACTTCCCGAGCCCCTGGAAGCATGAAAATCACTTTAAACATGCTAATTTTAGCTCTAACACTGATGATCCACCTACAAATGTGAACTGACGTTCAAAAATAAAACATTTGAAAACGGACCATTTTCCACATTTCTGAAGCATGACGTAATGGGGGGTGTTATCTCTTTTGTCGAAAATCAGCCGTTTTTGCTCGAACATTAAATGCCTCCAAATGGTATTTATTTCACTTCCCGGGGTGAAGAAACCCTTTTTGAGAACTCAGAGTGAGTAAATTGGCCATTTTCATGCACTTTTAACCATTCCATTAATCTTGTGTTTTGGGCCCCTGGAAGCATGAAAATCACTTTAAACATGCTAATTTTAGCTCTAACACTGATGATCCACCTACAAATGTGAACTGACGTTCAAAAATAAAACATTTGAAAACGGACCATTTTCCACATTTCTGAAGCATGACGTAATGGGGGGGTGTTATCTCTTTTGTCGAAAATCAGCCGTTTTTGCTCGAACATTACATGCCTCCAAATGGTATTTATTTCACTTCCCGAGCCCCTGGAAGCATGAAAATCACTTTAAACATGCTAATTTTAGCTCTAACACTGATGATCCACCTACAAATGTGAACTGACGTTCAAAAATAAAACATTTGAAAACGGACCATTTTCCACATTTCTGAAGCATGACGTAATGGGGGGGTGTTATCTCTTTTGTCGAAAATCAGCCGTTTTTGCTCGAACATTAAATGCCTCCAAATGGTATTTAATTAACTTCCCGAGCCCCTGGAAGCATGAAAATCACTTTAAACATGCTAATTTTAGCTCTAACACTGATGATCCACCTACAAATGTGAACTGACGTTCAAAAATAAAACATTTGAAAACGGACCATTTTCCACATTTCTGAAGCATGACGTAATGGGGGGTGTTATCTCTTTTGTCGAAAATCAGCCGTTTTTGCTCGAACATTAAATGCCTCCAAATGGTATTTAATTAACTTCCCGGGGTGAAGAAACCCTTTTTGAGAACTCAGAGTGAGTAAATTGGCCATTTTCATGCACTTTTAACCATTCCATAAATCTTGTGTTTTGGGCCCCTGGAAGCATGAAAATCACTTTAAACATGCTAATTTTAGCTCTAACACTGATGATCCACCTACAAATGTGAACTGACGTTCAAAAATAAAACATTTGAAAACGGACCATTTTCCAATTTCTGAAGCATGACGTAATGGGGGGGGTGTTATCTCTTTTGTCGAAAATCAGCCGTTTTTGCTCGAACATTAAATGCCTCCAAATGGTATTTAATTAACTTCCCGAGCCCCTGGAAGCATGAAAATCACTTTAAACATGCTAATTTTAGCTCTAACACTGATGATCCACCTACAAATGTGAACTGACGTTCAAAAATAAAACATTTGAAAACGGACCATTTTCCACATTTCTGAAGCATGACATAATGGGGGGGTGTTATCTCTTTTGTCGAAAATCAGCCGTTTTTGCTCGAACATTAAATGCCTCCAAATGGTATTTAATTAACTTCCCGAGCCCCTGGAAGCATGAAAATCACTTTAAACATGCTAATTTTAGCTCTAACACTGATGATCCACCTACAAATGTGAACTGACGTTCAAAAATAAAACATTTGAAAACGGACCATTTTCCACATTTCTGAAGCATGACGTAATGGGGGGGTGTTATCTCTTTTGTCGAAAATCAGCCGTTTTTGCTCGAACATTAAATGCCTCCAAATGGTATTTATTTCACTTCCCGGGGTGAAGAAACCCTTTTTGAGAACTCAGAGTGAGTAAATTGGCCATTTTCATGCACTTTTAACCATTCCATAAATCTTGTGTTTTGGGCCCCTGGAAGCATGAAAATCACTTTAAACATGCTAGTTTTAGCTCTAACACTGATGATCCACCTACAAATGTGAACTGACGTTCAAAAATAAAACATTTGAAAACGGACCATTTTCCACATTTCTGAAGCATGACGTAATGGGGGGGTGTTATCTCTTTTGTTGAAAATCAGCCGTTTTTGCTCGAACATTAAATGCCTCCAAATGGTATTTATTTCACTTCCCGGGGTGAAGAAACCCTTTTTGAGAACTCAGAGTGAGTAAATTGGCCATTTTCATGCACTTTTAACCATTCCATTAATCTTGTGTTTTGGGCCCCTGGAAGCATGAAAATCACTTTAAACATGCTAATTTTAGCTCTAACACTGATGATCCACCTACAAATGTGAACTGACGTTCAAAAATAAAACATTTGAAAACGGACCATTTTCCACATTTCTGAAGCATGACGTAATGGGGGGGTGTTATCTCTTTTGTCGAAAATCAGCCGTTTTTGCTCGAACATTAAATGCCTCCAAATGGTATTTATTTCACTTCCCGGGGTGAAGAAACCCTTTTTGAGAACTCAGAGTGAGTAAATTGGCCATTTTCATGCACTTTTAACCATTCCATTAATCTTGTGTTTTGGGCCCCTGGAAGCATGAAAATCACTTTAAACATGCTAATTTTAGCTCTAACACTGATGATCCACCTACAAATGTGAACTGACGTTCAAAAATAAAACATTTGAAAACGGACTATTTTCCACATTTCTGAAGCATGACGTAATGGGGGGGTGTTATCTCTTTTGTCGAAAATCAGCCGTTTTTGCTCGAACATTAAATGCCTCCAAATGGTATTTAATTAACTTCCCGAGCCCCTGGAAGCATGAAAATCACTTTAAACATGCTAATTTTAGCTCTAACACTGATGATCCACCTACAAATGTGAACTGACGTTCAAAAATAAAACATTTGAAAACGGACCATTTTCCACATTTCTGAAGCATGACGTAATGGGGGGTTGTTATCTCTTTTGTCGAAAATCAGCCGTTTTTGCTCGAACATTAAATGCCTCCAAATGGTATTTATTTCACTTCCCGAGCCCCTGGAAGCATGAAAATCACTTTAAACATGCTAATTTTAGCTCTAACACTGATGATCCACCTACAAATGTGAACTGACGTTCAAAAATAAAACATTTGAAAACGGACCATTTTCCACATTTCTGAAGCATGACGTAATGGGGGGGTGTTATCTCTTTTGTCGAAAATCAGCCGTTTTTGCTCGAACATTAAATGCCTCCAAATGGTATCTAATTAACTTCCCGAGCCCCTGGAAGCATGAAAATCACTTTAAACATGCTAATTTTAGCTCTAACACTGATGATCCACCTACAAATGTGAACTGACGTTCAAAAATAAAACATTTGAAAACGGACCATTTTCCACATTTCTGAAGCATGACGTAATGGGGGGGGTGTTATCTCTTTTGTCGAAAATCAGCCGTTTTTGCTCGAACATTAAATGCCTCCAAATGGTATTTAATTAACTTCCCGAGCCCCTGGAAGCATGAAAATCACTTTAAACATGCAAATTTTAGCTCTAACACTGATGATCCACCTACAAATGTGAACTGACGTTCAAAAATAAAACATTTGAAAACGGACCATTTTCCACATTTCTGAAGCATGACGTAATGGGGGGGGTGTTATCTCTTTTGTCGAAAATCAGCCGTTTTTGCTCGAACATTAAATGCCTCCAAATGGTATTTAATTAACTTCCCGAGCCCCTGGAAGCATGAAAATCACTTCAAACATGCTAATTTTAGCTCTAACACTGATGATCCACCTACAAATGTGAACTGACGTTCAAAAATAAAACATTTGAAAACGGACCATTTTCCACATTTCTGAAGCATGACGTAATGGGGGGGTGTTATCTCTTTTGTCGAAAATCAGCCGTTTTTGCTCGAACATTAAATGCCTCCAAATGGTATTTATTTCACTTCCCGGGGTGAAGAAACCCTTTTTGAGAACTCAGAGTGAGTAAATTGGCCATTTTCATGCACTTTTAACCATTCCATTAATCTTGTGTTTTGGGCCCCTGGAAGCATGAAAATCACTTTAAACATGCTAATTTTAGCTCTAACACTGATGATCCACCTACAAATAAGAACTGACGTTCAAAAATAAAACATTTGAAAACGGACCATTTTCCACATTTCTGAAGCATGACGTAATGGGGGGGTGTTATCTCTTTTGTCGAAAATCAGCCGTTTTCGCTCGAACATTAAATGCCTCCAAATGGTATTTAATTAACTTCCCGAGCCCCTGGAAGCATGAAAATCACTTTAAACATGCTAATTTTAGCTCTAACACTGATGATCCACCTACAAATGTGAACTGACGTTCAAAAATAAAACATTTGAAAACGGACCATTTTCCACATTTCTGAAGCATGACGTAATGGGGGGGTGTTATCTCTTTTGTCGAAAATCAGCCGTTTTTGCTCGAACATTAAATGCCTCCAAATGGTATTTATTTCACTTCCCGAGCCCCTGGAAGCATGAAAATCACTTTAAACATGCTAATTTTAGCTCTAACACTGATGATCCACCTACAAATGTGAACTGACGTTCAAAAATAAAACATTTGAAAACGGACCATTTTCCACATTTCTGAAGCATGACGTAATGGGGGGGTGTTATCTCTTTTGTCGAAAATCAGCCGTTTTTGCTCGAACATTAAATGCCTCCAAATGGTATTTAATTAACTTCCCGAGCCCCTGGAAGCATGAAAATCACTTTAAACATGCTAATTTTAGCTCTAACACTGATGATCCACCTACAAATGTGAACTGACGTTCAAAAATAAAACATTTGAAAACGGACCATTTTCCACATTTCTGAAGCATGACGTAATGGGGGGTGTTATCTCTTTTGTCGAAAATCAGCCGTTTTTGCTCGAACATTAAATGCCTCCAAATGGTATTTAATTAACTTCCCGGGGTGAAGAAACCCTTTTTGAGAACTCAGAGTGAGTAAATTGGCCATTTTCATGCACTTTTAACCATTCCATAAATCTTGTGTTTTGGGCCCCTGGAAGCATGAAAATCACTTTAAACATGCTAATTTTAGCTCTAACACTGATGATCCACCTACAAATGTGAACTGACGTTCAAAAATAAAACATTTGAAAACGGACCATTTTCCAAATTTCTGAAGCATGACGTAATGGGGGGGTGTTATCTCTTTTGTCGAAAATCAGCCGTTTTTGCTCGAACATTAAATGCCTCCAAATGGTATTTAATTAACTTCCCGAGCCCCTGGAAGCATGAAAATCACTTTAAACATGCTAATTTTAGCTCTAACACTGATGATCCACCTACAAATGTGAACTGACGTTCAAAAATAAAACATTTGAAAACGGACCATTTTCCACATTTCTGAAGCATGACGTAATGGGGGGGTGTTATCTCTTTTGTCGAAAATCAGCCGTTTTTGCTCGAACATTAAATGCCTCCAAATGGTATTTATTTCACTTCCCGGGGTGAAGAAACCCTTTTTGAGAACTCAGAGTGAGTAAATTGGCCATTTTCATGCACTTTTAACCATTCCATAAATCTTGTGTTTTGGGCCCCTGGAAGCATGAAAATCACTTTAAACATGCTAGTTTTAGCTCTAACACTGATGATCCACCTACAAATGTGAACTGACGTTCAAAAATAAAACATTTGAAAACGGACCATTTTCCACATTTCTGAAGCATGACGTAATGGGGGGGTGTTATCTCTTTTGTTGAAAATCAGCCGTTTTTGCTCGAACATTAAATGCCTCCAAATGGTATTTATTTCACTTCCCGGGGTGAAGAAACCCTTTTTGAGAACTCAGAGTGAGTAAATTGGCCATTTTCATGCACTTTTAACCATTCCATTAATCTTGTGTTTTGGGCCCCTGGAAGCATGAAAATCACTTTAAACATGCTAATTTTAGCTCTAACACTGATGATCCACCTACAAATGTGAACTGACGTTCAAAAATAAAACATTTGAAAACGGACCATTTTCCACATTTCTGAAGCATGACGTAATGGGGGGGTGTTATCTCTTTTGTCGAAAATCAGCCGTTTTTGCTCGAACATTAAATGCCTCCAAATGGTATTTATTTCACTTCCCGGGGTGAAGAAACCCTTTTTGAGAACTCAGAGTGAGTAAATTGGCCATTTTCATGCACTTTTAACCATTCCATTAATCTTGTGTTTTGGGCCCCTGGAAGCATGAAAATCACTTTAAACATGCTAATTTTAGCTCTAACACTGATGATCCACCTACAAATGTGAACTGACGTTCAAAAATAAAACATTTGAAAACGGACTATTTTCCACATTTCTGAAGCATGACGTAATGGGGGGGTGTTATCTCTTTTGTCGAAAATCAGCCGTTTTTGCTCGAACATTAAATGCCTCCAAATGGTATTTAATTAACTTCCCGAGCCCCTGGAAGCATGAAAATCACTTTAAACATGCTAATTTTAGCTCTAACACTGATGATCCACCTACAAATGTGAACTGACGTTCAAAAATAAAACATTTGAAAACGGACCATTTTCCACATTTCTGAAGCATGACGTAATGGGGGGTTGTTATCTCTTTTGTCGAAAATCAGCCGTTTTTGCTCGAACATTAAATGCCTCCAAATGGTATTTATTTCACTTCCCGAGCCCCTGGAAGCATGAAAATCACTTTAAACATGCTAATTTTAGCTCTAACACTGATGATCCACCTACAAATGTGAACTGACGTTCAAAAATAAAACATTTGAAAACGGACCATTTTCCACATTTCTGAAGCATGACGTAATGGGGGGGTGTTATCTCTTTTGTCGAAAATCAGCCGTTTTTGCTCGAACATTAAATGCCTCCAAATGGTATCTAATTAACTTCCCGAGCCCCTGGAAGCATGAAAATCACTTTAAACATGCTAATTTTAGCTCTAACACTGATGATCCACCTACAAATGTGAACTGACGTTCAAAAATAAAACATTTGAAAACGGACCATTTTCCACATTTCTGAAGCATGACGTAATGGGGGGGGTGTTATCTCTTTTGTCGAAAATCAGCCGTTTTTGCTCGAACATTAAATGCCTCCAAATGGTATTTAATTAACTTCCCGAGCCCCTGGAAGCATGAAAATCACTTTAAACATGCAAATTTTAGCTCTAACACTGATGATCCACCTACAAATGTGAACTGACGTTCAAAAATAAAACATTTGAAAACGGACCATTTTCCACATTTCTGAAGCATGACGTAATGGGGGGGGTGTTATCTCTTTTGTCGAAAATCAGCCGTTTTTGCTCGAACATTAAATGCCTCCAAATGGTATTTAATTAACTTCCCGAGCCCCTGGAAGCATGAAAATCACTTCAAACATGCTAATTTTAGCTCTAACACTGATGATCCACCTACAAATGTGAACTGACGTTCAAAAATAAAACATTTGAAAACGGACCATTTTCCACATTTCTGAAGCATGACGTAATGGGGGGGTGTTATCTCTTTTGTCGAAAATCAGCCGTTTTTGCTCGAACATTAAATGCCTCCAAATGGTATTTATTTCACTTCCCGGGGTGAAGAAACCCTTTTTGAGAACTCAGAGTGAGTAAATTGGCCATTTTCATGCACTTTTAACCATTCCATTAATCTTGTGTTTTGGGCCCCTGGAAGCATGAAAATCACTTTAAACATGCTAATTTTAGCTCTAACACTGATGATCCACCTACAAATAAGAACTGACGTTCAAAAATAAAACATTTGAAAACGGACCATTTTCCACATTTCTGAAGCATGACGTAATGGGGGGGTGTTATCTCTTTTGTCGAAAATCAGCCGTTTTCGCTCGAACATTAAATGCCTCCAAATGGTATTTAATTAACTTCCCGAGCCCCTGGAAGCATGAAAATCACTTTAAACATGCTAATTTTAGCTCTAACACTGATGATCCACCTACAAATGTGAACTGACGTTCAAAAATAAAACATTTGAAAACGGACCATTTTCCACATTTCTGAAGCATGACGTAATGGGGGGGTGTTATCTCTTTTGTCGAAAATCAGCCGTTTTTGCTCGAACATTAAATGCCTCCAAATGATATTTATTTCACTTCCCGAGCCCCTGGAAGCATGAAAATCACTTTAAACATGCTAATTTTAGCTCTAACACTGATGATCCACCTACAAATGTGAACTGACGTTCAAAAATAAAACATTTGAAAACGGACCATTTTCCACATTTCTGAAGCATGACGTAATGGGGGGGTGTTATCTCTTTTGTCGAAAATCAGCCGTTTTTGCTCGAACATTAAATGCCTCCAAATGGTATTTAATTAACTTCCCGAGCCCCTGGAAGCATGAAAATCACTTTAAACATGCTAATTTTAGCTCTAACACTGATGATCCACCTACAAATGTGAACTGACGTTCAAAAATAAAACATTTGAAAACGGACCATTTTCCACATTTCTGAAGCATGACGTAATGGGGGGTGTTATCTCTTTTGTCGAAAATCAGCCGTTTTTGCTCGAACATTAAATGCCTCCAAATGGTATTTAATTAACTTCCCGGGGTGAAGAAACCCTTTTTGAGAACTCAGAGTGAGTAAATTGGCCATTTTCATGCACTTTTAACCATTCCATAAATCTTGTGTTTTGGGCCCCTGGAAGCATGAAAATCACTTTAAACATGCTAATTTTAGCTCTAACACTGATGATCCACCTACAAATGTGAACTGACGTTCAAAAATAAAACATTTGAAAACGGACCATTTTCCAAATTTCTGAAGCATGACGTAATGGGGGGGTGTTATCTCTTTTGTCGAAAATCAGCCGTTTTTGCTCGAACATTAAATGCCTCCAAATGGTATTTAATTAACTTCCCGAGCCCCTGGAAGCATGAAAATCACTTTAAACATGCTAATTTTAGCTCTAACACTGATGATCCACCTACAAATGTGAACTGACGTTCAAAAATAAAACATTTGAAAACGGACCATTTTCCACATTTCTGAAGCATGACGTAATGGGGGGGTGTTATCTCTTTTGTCGAAAATCAGCCGTTTTTGCTCGAACATTAAATGCCTCCAAATGGTATTTATTTCACTTCCCGGGGTGAAGAAACCCTTTTTGAGAACTCAGAGTGAGTAAATTGGCCATTTTCATGCACTTTTAACCATTCCATAAATCTTGTGTTTTGGGCCCCTGGAAGCATGAAAATCACTTTAAACATGCTAGTTTTAGCTCTAACACTGATGATCCACCTACAAATGTGAACTGACGTTCAAAAATAAAACATTTGAAAACGGACCATTTTCCACATTTCTGAAGCATGACGTAATGGGGGGGTGTTATCTCTTTTGTCGAAAATCAGCCGTTTTTGCTCGAACATTAAATGCCTCCAAATGGTATTTATTTCACTTCCCGAGCCCCTGGAAGCATGAAAATCACTTTAAACATGCTAATTTTAGCTCTAACACTGATGATCCACCTACAAATGTGAACTGACGTTCAAAAATAAAACATTTGAAAACGGACCATTTTCCACATTTCTGAAGCATGACGTAATGGGGGGGTGTTATCTCTTTTGTCGAAAATCAGCCGTTTTTGCTCGAACATTAAATGCCTCCAAATGGTATTTATTTCACTTCCCGGGGTGAAGAAACCCTTTTTGAGAACTCAGAGTGAGTAAATTGGCCATTTTCATGCACTTTTAACCATTCCATAAATCTTGTGTTTTGGGCCCCTGGAAGCATGAAAATCACTTTAAACATGCTAATTTTAGCTCTAACACTGATGATCCACCTACAAATGTGAACTGACGTTCAAAAATAAAACATTTGAAAACGGACCATTTTCCACATTTCTGAAGCATGACGTAATGGGGGGGGTGTTATCTCTTTTGTCGAAAATCAGCCGTTTTTGCTCGAACATTAAATGCCTCCAAATGGTATTTAATTAACTTCCCGAGCCCCTGGAAGCATGAAAATCACTTCAAACATGCTAATTTTAGCTCTAACACTGATGATCCACCTACAAATGTGAACTGACGTTCAAAAATAAAACATTTGAAAACGGACCATTTTCCACATTTCTGAAGCATGACGTAATGGGGGGGTGTTATCTCTTTTGTCGAAAATCAGCCGTTTTTGCTCGAACATTAAATGCCTCCAAATGGTATTTATTTCACTTCCCGGGGTGAAGAAACCCTTTTTGAGAACTCAGAGTGAGTAAATTGGCCATTTTCATGCACTTTTAACCATTCCATTAATCTTGTGTTTTGGGCCCCTGGAAGCATGAAAATCACTTTAAACATGCTAATTTTAGCTCTAACACTGATGATCCACCTACAAATAAGAACTGACGTTCAAAAATAAAACATTTGAAAACGGACCATTTTCCACATTTCTGAAGCATGACGTAATGGGGGGGTGTTATCTCTTTTGTCGAAAATCAGCCGTTTTCGCTCGAACATTAAATGCCTCCAAATGGTATTTAATTAACTTCCCGAGCCCCTGGAAGCATGAAAATCACTTTAAACATGCTAATTTTAGCTCTAACACTGATGATCCACCTACAAATGTGAACTGACGTTCAAAAATAAAACATTTGAAAACGGACCATTTTCCACATTTCTGAAGCATGACGTAATGGGGGGGTGTTATCTCTTTTGTCGAAAATCAGCCGTTTTTGCTCGAACATTAAATGCCTCCAAATGGTATTTATTTCACTTCCCGAGCCCCTGGAAGCATGAAAATCACTTTAAACATGCTAATTTTAGCTCTAACACTGATGATCCACCTACAAATGTGAACTGACGTTCAAAAATAAAACATTTGAAAACGGACCATTTTCCACATTTCTGAAGCATGACGTAATGGGGGGGTGTTATCTCTTTTGTCGAAAATCAGCCGTTTTTGCTCGAACATTAAATGCCTCCAAATGGTATTTAATTAACTTCCCGAGCCCCTGGAAGCATGAAAATCACTTTAAACATGCTAATTTTAGCTCTAACACTGATGATCCACCTACAAATGTGAACTGACGTTCAAAAATAAAACATTTGAAAACGGACCATTTTCCACATTTCTGAAGCATGACGTAATGGGGGGTGTTATCTCTTTTGTCGAAAATCAGCCGTTTTTGCTCGAACATTAAATGCCTCCAAATGGTATTTAATTAACTTCCCGGGGTGAAGAAACCCTTTTTGAGAACTCAGAGTGAGTAAATTGGCCATTTTCATGCACTTTTAACCATTCCATAAATCTTGTGTTTTGGGCCCCTGGAAGCATGAAAATCACTTTAAACATGCTAATTTTAGCTCTAACACTGATGATCCACCTACAAATGTGAACTGACGTTCAAAAATAAAACATTTGAAAACGGACCATTTTCCAAATTTCTGAAGCATGACGTAATGGGGGGGTGTTATCTCTTTTGTCGAAAATCAGCCGTTTTTGCTCGAACATTAAATGCCTCCAAATGGTATTTAATTAACTTCCCGAGCCCCTGGAAGCATGAAAATCACTTTAAACATGCTAATTTTAGCTCTAACACTGATGATCCACCTACAAATGTGAACTGACGTTCAAAAATAAAACATTTGAAAACGGACCATTTTCCACATTTCTGAAGCATGACGTAATGGGGGGGTGTTATCTCTTTTGTCGAAAATCAGCCGTTTTTGCTCGAACATTAAATGCCTCCAAATGGTATTTATTTCACTTCCCGGGGTGAAGAAACCCTTTTTGAGAACTCAGAGTGAGTAAATTGGCCATTTTCATGCACTTTTAACCATTCCATAAATCTTGTGTTTTGGGCCCCTGGAAGCATGAAAATCACTTTAAACATGCTAGTTTTAGCTCTAACACTGATGATCCACCTACAAATGTGAACTGACGTTCAAAAATAAAACATTTGAAAACGGACCATTTTCCACATTTCTGAAGCATGACGTAATGGGGGGGTGTTATCTCTTTTGTCGAAAATCAGCCGTTTTTGCTCGAACATTAAATGCCTCCAAATGGTATTTATTTCACTTCCCGAGCCCCTGGAAGCATGAAAATCACTTTAAACATGCTAATTTTAGCTCTAACACTGATGATCCACCTACAAATGTGAACTGACGTTCAAAAATAAAACATTTGAAAACGGACCATTTTCCACATTTCTGAAGCATGACGTAATGGGGGGGTGTTATCTCTTTTGTCGAAAATCAGCCGTTTTTGCTCGAACATTAAATGCCTCCAAATGGTATTTATTTCACTTCCCGGGGTGAAGAAACCCTTTTTGAGAACTCAGAGTGAGTAAATTGGCCATTTTCATGCACTTTTAACCATTCCATAAATCTTGTGTTTTGGGCCCCTGGAAGCATGAAAATCACTTTAAACATGCTAATTTTAGCTCTAACACTGATGATCCACCTACAAATGTGAACTGACGTTCAAAAATAAAACATTTGAAAACGGACCATTTTCCACATTTCTGAAGCATGACGTAATGGGGGGGTGTTATCTCTTTTGTCGAAAATCAGCCGTTTTTGCTCGAACATTAAATGCCTCCAAATGGTATTTATTTCACTTCCCGAGCCCCTGGAAGCATGAAAATCACTTTAAACATGCTAATTTTAGCTCTAACACTGATGATCCACCTACAAATGTGAACTGACGTTCAAAAATAAAACATTTGAAAACGGACCATTTTCCACATTTCTGAAGCATGACGTAATGGGGGGGTGTTATCTCTTTTGTCGAAAATCAGCCGTTTTTGCTCGAACATTAAATGCCTCCAAATGGTATTTATTTCACTTCCCGGGGTGAAGAAACCCTTTTTGAGAACTCAGAGTGAGTAAATTGGCCATTTTCATGCACTTTTAACCATCCCATAAATCTTGTGTTTTGGGCCCCTGGAAGCATGAAAATCACTTTAAACATGCTAATTTTAGCTCTAACACTGATGATCCACCTACAAATGTGAACTGACGTTCAAAAATAAAACATTTGAAAACGGACCATTTACCACATTTCTGAAGCATGACGTAATGGGGGGGTGTTATCTCTTTTGTCGAAAATCAGCCGTTTTTGCTCGAACATTAAATGCCTCCAAATGGTATTTAATTAACTTCCTGAGCCCCTGGAAGCATGAAAATCACTTTAAACATGCTAATTTTAGCTCTAACACTGATGATCCACCTACAAATGTGAACTGACGTTCAAAAATAAAACATTTGAAAACGGACCATTTTCCACATTTCTGAAGCATGACGTAATGGGGGGGTGTTATCTCTTTTGTCGAAAATCAGCCGTTTTTGCTCGAACATTAAATGCCTCCAAATGGTATTTAATTAACTTCCCGAGCCCCTGGAAGCATGAAAATCACTTTAAACATGCTAATTTTAGCTCTAACACTGATGATCCACCTACAAATGTGAACTGACGTTCAAAAATAAAACATTTGAAAACGGACCATTTTCCACATTTCTGAAGCATGACGTAATGGGGGGGGTGTTGGGGGGGGGTGTTATCTCTTTTGTCGAAAATCAGCCGTTTTTGCTCGAACATTAAATGCCTCCAAATGGTATTTAATTAACTTCCCGAGCCCCTGGAAGCATGAAAATCACTTTAAACATGCTAATTTTAGCTCTAACACTGATGATCCACCTACAAATGTGAACAGACGTTCAAAAATAAAACATTTGAAAACAGACCATTTTCCACATTTCTGAAGCATGACGTAATGGGGGGGGTGTTATCTCTTTTGTCGAAAATCAGCCGTTTTTGCTCGAACATTAAATGCCTCCAAATGGTATTTATTTCACTTCCCGGGGTGAAGAAACCCTTTTTGAGAACTCAGAGTGAGTAAATTGGCCATTTTCATGCACTTTTAACCATCCCATAAATCTTGTGTTTTGGGCCCCTGGAAGCATGAAAATCACTTTAAACATGCTAATTTTAGCTCTAACACTGATGATCCACCTACAAATGTGAACTGACGTTCAAAAATAAAACATTTGAAAACGGACCATTTTCCACATTTCTGAAGCATGACGTAATGGGGGGGTGTTATCTCTTTTGTCGAAAATCAGCCGTTTTTGCTCGAACATTAAATGCCTCCAAATGGTATTTATTTCACTTCCCGAGCCCCTGGAAGCATGAAAATCACTTTAAACATGCTAATTTTAGCTCTAACACTGATGATCCACCTACAAATGTGAACTGACGTTCAAAAATAAAACATTTGAAAACGGACCATTTTCCACATTTCTGAAGCATGACGTAATGGGGGGGTGTTATCTCTTTTGTCGAAAATCAGCCGTTTTTGCTCGAACATTAAATGCCTCCAAATGGTATTTATTTCACTTCCCGGGGTGAAGAAACCCTTTTTGAGAACTCAGAGTGAGTAAATTGGCCATTTTCATGCACTTTTAACCATCCCATAAATCTTGTGTTTTGGGCCCCTGGAAGCATGAAAATCACTTTAAACATGCTAATTTTAGCTCTAACACTGATGATCCACCTACAAATGTGAACTGACGTTCAAAAATAAAACATTTGAAAACGGACCATTTACCACATTTCTGAAGCATGACGTAATGGGGGGGTGTTATCTCTTTTGTCGAAAATCAGCCGTTTTTGCTCGAACATTAAATGCCTCCAAATGGTATTTAATTAACTTCCTGAGCCCCTGGAAGCATGAAAATCACTTTAAACATGCTAATTTTAGCTCTAACACTGATGATCCACCTACAAATGTGAACTGACGTTCAAAAATAAAACATTTGAAAACGGACCATTTTCCACATTTCTGAAGCATGACGTAATGGGGGGGTGTTATCTCTTTTGTCGAAAATCAGCCGTTTTTGCTCGAACATTAAATGCCTCCAAATGGTATTTAATTAACTTCCCGAGCCCCTGGAAGCATGAAAATCACTTTAAACATGCTAATTTTAGCTCTAACACTGATGATCCACCTACAAATGTGAACTGACGTTCAAAAATAAAACATTTGAAAACGGACCATTTTCCACATTTCTGAAGCATGACGTAATGGGGGGGGTGTTGGGGGGGGGTGTTATCTCTTTTGTCGAAAATCAGCCGTTTTTGCTCGAACATTAAATGCCTCCAAATGGTATTTAATTAACTTCCCGAGCCCCTGGAAGCATGAAAATCACTTTAAACATGCTAATTTTAGCTCTAACACTGATGATCCACCTACAAATGTGAACAGACGTTCAAAAATAAAACATTTGAAAACAGACCATTTTCCACATTTCTGAAGCATGACGTAATGGGGGGGGTGTTATCTCTTTTGTCGAAAATCAGCCGTTTTTGCTCGAACATTAAATGCCTCCAAATGGTATTTAATTAACTTCCCGAGCCCCTGGAAGCATGAAAATCACTTTAAACATGCTAATTTTAGCTCTAACACTGATGATCCACCTACAAATGTGAACTGACGTTCAAAAATAAAACATTTGAAAACGGACCATTTTCCACATTTCTGAAGCATGACGTAATGGGGGGGTGTTATCTCTTTTGTCGAAAATCAGCCGTTTTTGCTCGAACATTAAATGCCTCCAAATGGTATTTATTTCACTTCCCGGGGTGAAGAAACCCTTTTTGAGAACTCAGAGTGAGTAAATTGGCCATTTTCATGTACTTTTAACCATTCCATTAATCTTGTGTTTTGGGCCCCTGGAAGCATGAAAATCACTTTAAACATGCTAATTTTAGCTCTAACACTGATGATCCACCTACAAATGTGAACTGACGTTCAAAAATAAAACATTTGAAAACGGACCATTTTCCACATTTCTGAAGCATGACGTAATGGGGGGGTGTTATCTCTTTTGTCGAAAATCAGCCGTTTTTGCTCGAACATTACATGCCTCCAAATGGTATTTATTTCACTTCCCGAGCCCCTGGAAGCATGAAAATCACTTTAAACATGCTAATTTTAGCTCTAACACTGATGATCCACCTACAAATGTGAACTGACGTTCAAAAATAAAACATTTGAAAACGGACCATTTTCCACATTTCTGAAGCATGACGTAATGGGGGGGTGTTATCTCTTTTGTCGAAAATCAGCCGTTTTTGCTCGAACATTAAATGCCTCCAAATGGTATTTAATTAACTTACCGAGCCCCTGGAAGCATGAAAATCACTTTAAACATGCTAATTTTAGCTCTAACACTGATGATCCACCTACAAATGTGAACTGACGTTCAAAAATAAAACATTTGAAAACGGACCATTTTCCACATTTCTGAAGCATGACGTAATGGGGGGTGTTATCTCTTTTGTCGAAAATCAGCCGTTTTTGCTCGAACATTAAATGCCTCCAAATGGTATTTAATTAACTTCCCGGGGTGAAGAAACCCTTTTTGAGAACTCAGAGTGAGTAAATTGGCCATTTTCATGCACTTTTAACCATTCCATAAATCTTGTGTTTTGGGCCCCTGGAAGCATGAAAATCACTTTAAACATGCTAATTTTAGCTCTAACACTGATGATCCACCTACAAATGTGAACTGACGTTCAAAAATAAAACATTTGAAAACGGACTTTTTTCCAATTTCTGAAGCATGACGTAATGGGGGGGTGTTATCTCTTTTGTCGAAAATCAGCCGTTTTTGCTCGAACATTAAATGCCTCCAAATGGTATTTAATTAACTTCCCGAGCCCCTGGAAGCATGAAAATCACTTTAAACATGCTAATTTTAGCTCTAACACTGATGATCCACCTACAAATGTGAACTGACGTTCAAAAATAAAACATTTGAAAACGGACCATTTTCCACATTTCTGAAGCATGACATAATGGGGGGGTGTTATCTCTTTTGTCGAAAATCAGCCGTTTTTGCTCGAACATTAAATGCCTCCAAATGGTATTTAATTAACTTCCCGAGCCCCTGGAAGCATGAAAATCACTTTAAACATGCTAATTTTAGCTCTAACACTGATGATCCACCTACAAATGTGAACTGACGTTCAAAAATAAAACATTTGAAAACGGACCATTTTCCACATTTCTGAAGCATGACGTAATGGGGGGTGTTATCTCTTTTGTCGAAAATCAGCCGTTTTTGCTCGAACATTAAATGCCTCCAAATGGTATTTATTTCACTTCCCGGGGTGAAGAAACCCTTTTTGAGAACTCAGAGTGAGTAAATTGGCCATTTTCATGCACTTTTAACCATTCCATTAATCTTGTGTTTTGGGCCCCTGGAAGCATGAAAATCACTTTAAACATGCTAATTTTAGCTCTAACACTGATGATCCACCTACAAATGTGAACTGACGTTCAAAAATAAAACATTTGAAAACGGACCATTTTCCACATTTCTGAAGCATGACGTAATGGGGGGGTGTTATCTCTTTTGTCGAAAATCAGCCGTTTTTGCTCGAACATTAAATGCCTCCAAATGGTATTTATTTCACTTCCCGGGGTGAAGAAACCCTTTTTGAGAACTCAGAGTGAGTAAATAGGCCATTTTCATGCACTTTTAACCATTCCATTAATCTTGTGTTTTGGGCCCCTGGAAGCATGAAAATCACTTTAAACATGCTAATTTTAGCTCTAACACTGATGATCCACCTACAAATGTGAACTGACGTTCAAAAATAAAACATTTGAAAACGGACTATTTTCCAAATTTCTGAAGCATGACGTAATGGGGGGGTGTTATCTCTTTTGTCGAAAATCAGCCGTTTTTGCTCGAACATTAAATGCCTCCAAATGGTATTTAATTAACTTCCCGAGCCCCTGGAAGCATGAAAATCACTTTAAACATGCTAATTTTAGCTCTAACACTGATGATCCACCTACAAATGTGAACTGACGTTCAAAAATAAAACATTTGAAAACGGACCATTTTCCACATTTCTGAAGCATGACGTAATGGGGGGTTGTTATCTCTTTTGTCGAAAATCAGCCGTTTTTGCTCGAACATTAAATGCCTCCAAATGGTATTTATTTCACTTCCCGAGCCCCTGGAAGCATGAAAATCACTTTAAACATGCTAATTTTAGCTCTAACACTGATGATCCACCTACAAATGTGAACTGACGTTCAAAAATAAAACATTTGAAAACGGACCATTTTCCACATTTCTGAAGCATGACGTAATGGGGGGGTGTTATCTCTTTTGTCGAAAATCAGCCGTTTTTGCTCGAACATTAAATGCCTCCAAATGGTATCTAATTAACTTCCCGAGCCCCTGGAAGCATGAAAATCACTTTAAACATGCTAATTTTAGCTCTAACACTGATGATCCACCTACAAATGTGAACTGACGTTCAAAAATAAAACATTTGAAAACGGACCATTTTCCACATTTCTGAAGCATGACGTAATGGGGGGGGTGTTATCTCTTTTGTCGAAAATCAGCCGTTTTTGCTCGAACATTAAATGCCTCCAAATGGTATTTAATTAACTTCCCGAGCCCCTGGAAGCATGAAAATCACTTTAAACATGCAAATTTTAGCTCTAACACTGATGATCCACCTACAAATGTGAACTGACGTTCAAAAATAAAACATTTGAAAACGGACCATTTTCCACATTTCTGAAGCATGACGTAATGGGGGGGGTGTTATCTCTTTTGTCGAAAATCAGCCGTTTTTGCTCGAACATTAAATGCCTCCAAATGGTATTTAATTAACTTCCCGAGCCCCTGGAAGCATGAAAATCACTTCAAACATGCTAATTTTAGCTCTAACACTGATGATCCACCTACAAATGTGAACTGACGTTCAAAAATAAAACATTTGAAAACGGACCATTTTCCACATTTCTGAAGCATGACGTAATGGGGGGGTGTTATCTCTTTTGTCGAAAATCAGCCGTTTTTGCTCGAACATTAAATGCCTCCAAATGGTATTTATTTCACTTCCCGGGGTGAAGAAACCCTTTTTGAGAACTCAGAGTGAGTAAATTGGCCATTTTCATGCACTTTTAACCATTCCATTAATCTTGTGTTTTGGGCCCCTGGAAGCATGAAAATCACTTTAAACATGCTAATTTTAGCTCTAACACTGATGATCCACCTACAAATAAGAACTGACGTTCAAAAATAAAACATTTGAAAACGGACCATTTTCCACATTTCTGAAGCATGATGTAATGGGGGGGTGTTATCTCTTTTGTCGAAAATCAGCCGTTTTTGCTCGAACATTAAATGCCACCAAATGGTATTTATTTCACTTCCCGAGCCCCTGGAAGCATGAAAATCACTTTAAACATGCTAATTTTAGCTCTAACACTGATGATCCACCTACAAATGTGAACTGACGTTCAAAAATAAAACATTTGAAAACGGACCATTTTCCACATTTCTGAAGCATGACGTAATGGGGGGGTGTTATCTCTTTTGTCGAAAATCAGCCGTTTTTGCTCGAACATTAAATGCCTCCAAATGGTATTTAATTAACTTCCCGAGCCCCTGGAAGCATGAAAATCACTTTAAACATGCTAATTTTAGCTCTAACACTGATGATCCACCTACAAATGTGAACTGACGTTCAAAAATAAAACATTTGAAAACGGACCATTTTCCACATTTCTGAAGCATGACGTAATGGGGGGTGTTATCTCTTTTGTCGAAAATCAGCCGTTTTTGCTCGAACATTAAATGCCTCCAAATGGTATTTAATTAACTTCCCGGGGTGAAGAAACCCTTTTTGAGAACTCAGAGTGAGTAAATTGGCCATTTTCATGCACTTTTAACCATTCAATAAATCTTGTGTTTTGGGCCCCTGGAAGCATGAAAATCACTTTAAACATGCTAATTTTAGCTCTAACACTGATGATCCACCTACAAATGTGAACTGACGTTCAAAAATAAAACATTTGAAAACGGACCATTTTCCAAATTTCTGAAGCATGACGTAATGGGGGGGTGTTATCTCTTTTGTCGAAAATCAGCCGTTTTTGCTCGAACATTAAATGCCTCCAAATGGTATTTAATTAACTTCCCGAGCCCCTGGAAGCATGAAAATCACTTTAAACATGCTAATTTTAGCTCTAACACTGATGATCCACCTACAAATGTGAACTGACGTTCAAAAATAAAACATTTGAAAACGGACCATTTTCCACATTTCTGAAGCATGACGTAATGGGGGGGTGTTATCTCTTTTGTCGAAAATCAGCCGTTTTTGCTCGAACATTAAATGCCTCCAAATGGTATTTAATTAACTTCCCGGGGTGAAGAAACCCTTTTTGAGAACTCAGAGTGAGTAAATTGGCCATTTTCATGCACTTTTAACCATTCCATAAATCTTGTGTTTTGGGCCCCTGGAAGCATGAAAATCACTTTAAACATGCTAGTTTTAGCTCTAACACTGATGATCCACCTACAAATGTGAACTGACGTTCAAAAATAAAACATTTGAAAACGGACCATTTTCCACATTTCTGAAGCATGACGTAATGGGGGGGTGTTATCTCTTTTGTCGAAAATCAGCCGTTTTTGCTCGAACATTAAATGCCTCCAAATGGTATTTATTTCACTTCCCGAGCCCCTGGAAGCATGAAAATCACTTTAAACATGCTAATTTTAGCTCTAACACTAATGATCCACCTACAAATGTGAACTGACGTTCAAAAATAAAACATTTGAAAACGGACCATTTTCCACATTTCTGAAGCATGACGTAATGGGGGGGTGTTATCTCTTTTGTCGAAAATCAGCCGTTTTTGCTCGAACATTAAATGCCTCCAAATGGTATTTATTTCACTTCTTGGGGTGAAGAAACCCTTTTTGAGAACTCAGAGTGAGTAAATTGGCCATTTTCATGCACTTTTAACCATCCCATAAATCTTGTGTTTTGGGCCCCTGGAAGCATGAAAATCACTTTAAACATGCTAATTTTAGCTCTAACACTGATGATCCACCTACAAATGTGAACTGACGTTCAAAAATAAAACATTTGAAAACGGACCATTTTCCACATTTCTGAAGCATGACGTAATGGGGGGGTGTTATCTCTTTTGTCGAAAATCAGCCGTTTTTGCTCGAACATTAAATGCCTCCAAATGGTATTTAATTAACTTCCTGAGCCCCTGGAAGCATGAAAATCACTTTGAACATGCTAATTGTAGCTCTAACACTGATGATCCACCTACAAATGTGAACTGACGTTCAAAAATAAAACATTTGAAAACGGACCATTTTCCACATTTCTGAAGCATGACGTAATGGGGGGTGTTATCTCTTTTGTCGAAAATCAGCCGTTTTTGCTCGAACATTAAATGCCTCCAAATGGTATTTAATTAACTTCCCGGGGTGAAGAAACCCTTTTTGAGAACTCAGAGTGAGTAAATTGGCCATTTTCATGCACTTTTAACCATTCCATAAATCTTGTGTTTTGGGCCCCTGGAAGCATGAAAATCACTTTAAACATGCTAATTTTAGCTCTAACACTGATGATCCACCTACAAATGTGAACTGACGTTCAAAAATAAAACATTTGAAAACGGACCATTTTCCATATTTCTGAAGCATGACGTAATGGGGGGGTGTTATCTCTTTTGTCGAAAATCAGCCGTTTTTGCTCGAACATTAAATGCCTCCAAATGGTATTTAATTAACTTCCCGAGCCCCTGGAAGCATGAAAATCACTTTAAACATGCTAATTTTAGCTCTAACACTGATGATCCACCTACAAATGTGAACTGACGTTCAAAAATAAAACATTTGAAAACGGACCATTTTCCACATTTCTGAAGCATGACGTAATGGGGGGGTGTTATCTCTTTTGTCGAAAATCAGCCGTTTTTGCTCGAACATTAAATGCCTCCAAATGGTATTTATTTCACTTCCCGGGGTGAAGAAACCCTTTTTGAGAACTCAGAGTGAGTAAATTGGCCATTTTCATGCACTTTTAACCATTCCATTAATCTTGTGTTTTGGGCCCCTGGAAGCATGAAAATCACTTTAAACATGCTAATTTTAGCTCTAACACTGATGATCCACCTACAAATGTGAACTGACGTTCAAAAATAAAACATTTGAAAACGGACCATTTTCCACATTTCTGAAGCATGACGTAATGGGGGGGTGTTATCTCTTTTGTCGAAAATCAGCCGTTTTTGCTCGAACATTAAATGCCTCCAAATGGTATTTAATTAACTTCCCGAGCCCCTGGAAGCATGAAAATCACTTTAAACATGCTAATTTTAGCTCTAACACTGATGATCCACCTACAAATGTGAACTGACGTTCAAAAATAAAACATTTGAAAACGGACCATTTTCCACATTTCTGAAGCATGACGTAATGGGGGGGTGTTATCTCTTTTGTCGAAAATCAGCCGTTTTTGCTCGAACATTAAATGCCTCCAAATGGTATTTATTTCACTTCCCGAGCCCCTGGAAGCATGAAAATCACTTTAAACATGCTAATTTTAGCTCTAACACTGATGATCCACCTACAAATGTGAACTGACGTTCAAAAATAAAACATTTGAAAACGGACCATTTTCCACATTTCTGAAGCATGACGTAATGGGGGGGTGTTATCTCTTTTGTCGAAAATCAGCCGTTTTTGCTCGAACATTAAATGCCTCCAAATGGTATTTAATTAACTTCCCGAGCCCCTGGAAGCATGAAAATCACTTTAAACATGCTAATTTTAGCTCTAACACTGATGATCCACCTACAAATGTGAACTGACGTTCAAAAATAAAACATTTGAAAACGGACCATTTTCCACATTTCTGAAGCATGACGTAATGGGGGGGGTGTTATCTCTTTTGTCGAAAATCAGCCGTTTTTGCTCGAACATTAAATGCCTCCAAATGGTATTTAATTAACTTCCCGAGCCCCTGGAAGCATGAAAATCACTTTAAACATGCTAATTTTAGCTCTAACACTGATGATCCACCTACAAATGTGAACTGACGTTCAAAAATAAAACATTTGAAAACGGACCATTTTCCACATTTCTGAAGCATGACGTAATGGGGGGGTGTTATCTCTTTTGTCGAAAATCAGCCGTTTTTGCTCGAACATTAAATGCCTCCAAATGGTATTTATTTCACTTCCCGGGGTGAAGAAACCCTTTTTGAGAACTCAGAGTGAGTAAATTGGCCATTTTCATGCACTTTTAACCATTCCATTAATCTTGTGTTTTGGGCCCCTGGAAGCATGAAAATCACTTTAAACATGCTAATTTTAGCTCTAACACTGATGATCCACCTACAAATGTGAACTGACGTTCAAAAATAAAACATTTGAAAACGGACCATTTTCCACATTTCTGAAGCATGACGTAATGGGGGGGTGTTATCTCTTTTGTCGAAAATCAGCCGTTTTTGCTCGAACATTAAATGCCTCCAAATGGTATTTAATTAACTTCCCGGGGTGAAGAAACCCTTTTTGAGAACTCAGAGTGAGTAAATTGGCCATTTTCATGCACTTTTAACCATTCCATAAATCTTGTGTTTTGGGCCCCTGGAAGCATGAAAATCACTTTAAACATGCTAATTTTAGCTCTAACACTGATGATCCACCTACAAATGTGAACTGACGTTCAAAAATAAAACATTTGAAAACGGACCATTTTCCACATTTCTGAAGCATGACGTAATGGGGGGGTGTTATCTCTTTTGTCGAAAATCAGCCGTTTTTGCTCGAACATTAAATGCCTCCAAATGGTATTTAATTAACTTCCCGAGCCCCTGGAAGCATGAAAATCACTGTAAACATGCTAATTTTAGCTCTAACACTGATGATCCACCTACAAATGTGAACTGACGTTCAAAAATAAAACATTTGAAAACGGACCATTTTCCACATTTCTGAAGCATGACGTAATGGGGGGGTGTTATCTCTTTTGTCGAAAATCAGCTGTTTTTGCTCGAACATTAAATGCCTCCAAATGGTATTTATTTCACTTCCCGGGGTGAAGAAACCCTTTTTGAGAACTCAGAGTGAGTAAATTGGCCATTTTCATGCACTTTTAACCATTCCATTAATCTTTGGTTTTGGGCCCCTGGAAGCATGAAAATCACTTTAAACATGCTAATTTTAGCTCTAACACTGATGATCCACCTACAAATGTGAACTGACGTTCAAAAATAAAACATTTGAAAACGGACCATTTTCCACATTTCTGAAGCATGACGTAATGGGGGGGTGTTATCTCTTTTGTCGAAAATCAGCCGTTTTTGCTCGAACATTAAATGCCTCCAAATGGTATTTAATTAACTTCCCGAGCCCCTGGAAGCATGAAAATCACTTTAAACATGCTAATTTTAGCTCTAACACTGATGATCCACCTACAAATGTGAACTGACGTTCAAAAATAAAACATTTGAAAACGGACCATTTTCCACATTTCTGAAGCATGACGTAATGGGGGGGTGTTATCTCTTTTGTCGAAAATCAGCCGTTTTTGCTCGAACATTAAATGCCTCCAAATGGTATTTATTTCACTTCCCGAGCCCCTGGAAGCATGAAAATCACTTTAAACATGCTAATTTTAGCTCTAACACTGATGATCCACCTACAAATGTGAACTGACGTTCAAAAATAAAACATTTGAAAACGGACCATTTTCCACATTTCTGAAGCATGACGTAATGGGGGGGTGTTATCTCTTTTGTCGAAAATCAGCCGTTTTTGCTCGAACATTAAATGCCTCCAAATGGTATTTATTTCACTTCCCGGGGTGAAGAAACCCTTTTTGAGAACTCAGAGTGAGTAAATTGGCCATTTTCATGCACTTTTAACCATTCCATAAATCTTGTGTTTTGGGCCCCTGGAAGCATGAAAATCACTTTAAACATGCTAATTTTAGCTCTAACACTGATGATCCACCTACAAATGTGAACTGACGTTCAAAAATAAAACATTTGAAAACGGACCATTTTCCACATTTCTGAAGCATGACGTAATGGGGGGGGTGTTATCTCTTTTGTCGAAAATCAGCCATTTTTGCTCGAACATTAAATGCCTCCAAATGGTATTTAATTAACTTCCCGAGCCCCTGGAAGCATGAAAATCACTTTAAACATGCTAATTTTAGCTCTAACACTGATGATCCACCTACAAATGTGAACTGACGTTCAAAAATAAAACATTTGAAAACGGACCATTTTCCACATTTCTGAAGCATGACGTAATGGGGGGGTGTTATCTCTTTTGTCGAAAATCAGCCGTTTTTGCTCGAACATTAAATGCCTCCAAATGGTATTTAATTAACTTCCCGAGCCCCTGGAAGCATGAAAATCACTTTAAACATGCTAATTTTAGCTCTAACACTGATGATCCACCTACAAATGTGAACTGACGTTCAAAAATAAAACATTTGAAAACGGACCATTTTCCACATTTCTGAAGCATGACGTAATGGGGGGGTGTTATCTCTTTTGTCGAAAATCAGCTGTTTTTGCTCGAACATTAAATGCCTCCAAATGGTATTTAATTAACTTCCCGAGCCCCTGGAAGCATGAAAATCACTTTAAACATGCTAATTTTAGCTCTAACACTGATGATCCACCTACAAATGTGAACTGACGTTCAAAAATAAAACATTTGAAAACGGACCATTTTCCACATTTCTGAAGCATGACGTAATGGGGGGGTGTTATCTCTTTTGTCGAAAATCAGCCGTTTTTGCTCGAACATTAAATGCCTCCAAATGGTATTTAATTAACTTCCCGGGGTGAAGAAACCCTTTTTGAGAACTCAGAGTGAGTAAATTGGCCATTTTCATGCACTTTTAACCATTCCATAAATCTTGTGTTTTGGGCCCCTGGAAGCATGAAAATCACTTTAAACATGCTAATTTTAGCTCTAACACTGATGATCCACCTACAAATGTGAACTGACGTTCAAAAATAAAACATTTGAAAACGGACCATTTTCCACATTTCTGAAGCATGACGTAATGGGGGGGTGTTATCTCTTTTGTCGAAAATCAGCCGTTTTTGCTGGAACATTAAATGCCTCCAAATGGTATTTAATTAACTTCCCGAGCCCCTGGAAGCATGAAAATCACTTTAAACATGCTAATTTTAGCTCTAACACTGATGATCCACCTACAAATGTGAACTGACGTTCAAAAATAAAACATTTGAAAACGGACCATTTTCCACATTTCTGAAGCATGACGTAATGGGGGGGTGTTATCTCTTTTGTCGAAAATCAGCCGTTTTTGCTCGAACATTAAATGCCTCCAAATGGTATTTATTTCACTTCCCGGGGTGAAGAAACCCTTTTTGAGAACTCAGAGTGAGTAAATTGGCCATTTTCATGCACTTTTAACCATTCCATTAATCTTGTGTTTTGGGCCCCTGGAAGCATGAAAATCACTTTAAACATGCTAATTTTAGCTCTAACACTGATGATCCACCTACAAATGTGAACTGACGTTCAAAAATAAAACATTTGAAAACGGACCATTTTCCACATTTCTGAAGCATGACGTAATGGGGGGGTGTTATCTCTTTTGTCGAAAATCAGCCGTTTTTGCTCGAACATTAAATGCCTCCAAATGGTATTTAATTAACTTCCCGAGCCCCTGGAAGCATGAAAATCACTTTAAACATGCTAATTTTAGCTCTAACACTGATGGTCCACCTACAAATGTGAACTGACGTTCAAAAATAAAACATTTGAAAACGGACCATTTTCCACATTTCTGAAGCATGACGTAATGGGGGGGTGTTATCTCTTTTGTCGAAAATCAGCCGTTTTTGCTCGAACATTAAATGCCTCCAAATGGTATTTATTTCACTTCCCGAGCCCCTGGAAGCATGAAAATCACTTTAAACATGCTAATTTTAGCTCTAACACTGATGATCCACCTACAAATGTGAACTGACGTTCAAAAATAAAACATTTGAAAACGGACCATTTTCCACATTTCTGAAGCATGACGTAATGGGGGGGTGTTATCTCTTTTGTCGAAAATCAGCCGTTTTTGCTCGAACATTAAATGCCTCCAAATGGTATTTATTTCACTTCCCGGGGTGAAGAAACCCTTTTTGAGAACTCAGAGTGAGTAAATTGGCCATTTTCATGCACTTTTAACCATTCCATAAATCTTGTGTTTTGGGCCCCTGGAAGCATGAAAATCACTTTAAACATGCTAATTTTAGCTCTAACACTGATGATCCACCTACAAATGTGAACTGACGTTCAAAAATAAAACATTTGAAAACGGACCATTTTCCACATTTCTGAAGCATGACGTAATGGGGGGGGGTGTTATCTCTTTTGTCGAAAATCAGCCGTTTTTGCTCGAACATTAAATGCCTCCAAATGGTATTTAATTAACTTCCCGAGCCCCTGGAAGCATGAAAATCACTTTAAACATGCTAATTTTAGCTCTAACACTGATGATCCACCTACAAATGTGAACTGACGTTCAAAAATAAAACATTTGAAAACGGACCATTTTCCACATTTCTGAAGCATGACGTAATGGGGGGGTGTTATCTCTTTTGTCGAAAATCAGCCGTTTTTGCTCGAACATTAAATGCCTCCAAATGGTATTTATTTCACTTCCCGAGCCCCTGGAAGCATGAAAATCACTTTAAACATGCTAATTTTAGCTCTAACACTGATGATCCACCTACAAATGTGAACTGACGTTCAAAAATAAAACATTTGAAAACGGACCATTTTCCACATTTCTGAAGCATGACGTAATGGGGGGGGTGTTATCTCTTTTGTCGAAAATCAGCCGTTTTTGCTCGAACATTAAATGCCTCCAAATGGTATTTAATTAACTTCCCGAGCCCCTGGAAGCATGAAAATCACTTTAAACATGCTAATTTTAGCTCTAACACTGATGATCCACCTACAAATGTGAACTGACGTTCAAAAATAAAACATTTGAAAACGGACCATTTTCCACATTTCTGAAGCATGACGTAATGGGGGGGTGTTATCTCTTTTGTCGAAAATCAGCCGTTTTTGCTCGAACATTAAATGCCTCCAAATGGTATTTAATTAACTTCCCGGGGTGAAGAAACCCTTTTTGAGAACTCAGAGTGAGTAAATTGGCCATTTTCATGCACTTTTAACCATTCCATAAATCTTGTGTTTTGGGCCCCTGGAAGCATGAAAATCACTTTAAACATGCTAATTTTAGCTCTAACACTGATGATCCACCTACAAATGTGAACTGACGTTCAAAAATAAAACATTTGAAAACGGACCATTTTCCACATTTCTGAAGCATGACGTAATGGGGGGGTGTTATCTCTTTTGTCGAAAATCAGCCGTTTTTGCTCGAACATTAAATGCCTCCAAATGGTATTTATTTCACTTCCCGAGCCCCTGGAAGCATGAAAATCACTTTAAACATGCTAATTTTAGCTCTAACACTGATGATCCACCTACAAATGTGAACTGACGTTCAAAAATAAAACATTTGAAAACGGACCATTTTCCACATTTCTGAAGCATGACGTAATGGGGGGGTGTTATCTCTTTTGTCGAAAATCAGCCGTTTTTGCTCGAACATTAAATGCCTCCAAATGGTATTTAATTAACTTCCCGGGGTGAAGAAACCCTTTTTGAGAACTCAGAGTGAGTAAATTGGCCATTTTCATGCACTTTTAACCATTCCATAAATCTTGTGTTTTGGGCCCCTGGAAGCATGAAAATCACTTTAAACATGCTAATTTTAGCTCTAACACTGATGATCCACCTACAAATGTGAACTGACGTTCAAAAATAAAACATTTGAAAACGGACCATTTTCCACATTTCTGAAGCATGACGTAATGGGGGGGTGTTATCTCTTTTGTCGAAAATCAGCCGTTTTTGCTCGAACATTAAATGCCTCCAAATGGTATTTAATTAACTTCCCGAGCTCCTGGAAGCATGAAAATCACTTTAAACAGGCTAATTTTAGCTCTAACACTGATGATCCACCTACAAATGTGAACTGACGTTCAAAAATAAAACATTTGAAAACGGACCATTTTCCACATTTCTGAAGCATGACGTAATGGGGGGGTGTTATCTCTTTTGTCGAAAATCAGCCGTTTTTGCTCGAACATTAAATGCCTCCAAATGGTATTTAATTAACTTCCCGAGCCCCTGGAAGCATGAAAATCACTTTAAACATGCTAATTTTAGCTCTAACACTGATGATCCACCTACAAATGTGAACTGACGTTCAAAAATAAAACATTTGAGAACGGAACATTTTCCACATTTCTGAAGCATGACGTAATGGGGGGGGGTGTTATCTCTTTTGTCGAAAATCAGCCGTTTTTGCTCGAACATTAAATGCCTCCAAATGGTATTTAATTAACTTCCCGAGCCCCTGGAAGCATGAAAATCACTTTAAACATGCTAATTTTAGCTCTAACACTGATGATCCACCTACAAATGTGAACTGACGTTCAAAAATAAAACATTTGAAAACGGACCATTTTCCACATTTCTGAAGCATGACGTAATGGGGGGGTGTTATCTCTTTTGTCGAAAATCAGCCGTTTTTGCTCGAACATTAAATGCCTCCAAATGGTATTTATTTCACTTCCCGGGGTGAAGAAACCCTTTTTGAGAACTCAGAGTGAGTAAATTGGCCATTTTCATGCACTTTTAACCATTCCATTAATCTTGTGTTTTGGGCCCCTGGAAGCATGAAAATCACTTTAAACATGCTAATTTTAGCTCTAACACTGATGATCCACCTACAAATGTGAACTGACGTTCAAAAATAAAACATTTGAAAACGGACCATTTTCCACATTTCTGAAGCATGACGTAATGGGGGGGTGTTATCTCTTTTGTCGAAAATCAGCCGTTTTTGCTCGAACATTAAATGCCTCCAAATGGTATTTAATTAACTTCCCGAGCCCCTGGAAGCATGAAAATCACTTTAAACATGCTAATTTTAGCTCTAACACTGATGATCCACCTACAAATGTGAACTGACGTTCAAAAATAAAACATTTGAAAACGGACCATTTTCCACATTTCTGAAGCATGACGTAATGGGGGGGTGTTATCTCTTTTGTCGAAAATCAGCCGTTTTTGCTCGAACATTAAATGCCTCCAAATGGTATTTATTTCACTTCCCGGGGTGAAGAAACCCTTTTTGAGAACTCAGAGTGAGTAAATTGGCCATTTTCATGCACTTTTAACCATTCCATAAATCTTGTGTTTTGTGCCCCTGGAAGCATGAAAATCACTTTAAACATGCTAATTTTAGCTCTAACACTGATGATCCACCTACAAATGTGAACTGACGTTCAAAAATAAAACATTTGAAAACGGACCATTTTCCACATTTCTGAAGCATGACGTAATGGAGGGGTGTTATCTCTTTTGTCGAAAATCAGCCGTTTTTGCTCGAACATTAAATGCCTCCAAATGGTATTTAATTAACTTCCCGAGCCCCTGGAAGCATGAAAATCACTTTAAACATGCTAATTTTAGCTCTAACACTGATGATCCACCTACAAATGTGAACTGACGTTCAAAAATAAAACATTTGAAAACGGACCATTTTCCACATTTCTGAAGCATGACGTAATGGGGGGGTGTTATCTCTTTTGTCGAAAATCAGCCGTTTTTGCTCGAACATTAAATGCCTCCAAATGGTATTTAATTAACTTCCCGAGTCCCTGGAAGCATGAAAATCACTTTAAACATGCTAATTTTAGCTCTAACACTGATGATCCACCTACAAATGTGAACTGACGTTCAAAAATAAAACATTTGAAAACGGACCATTTTCCACATTTCTGAAGCATGACGTAATGGGGGGGTGTTATCTCTTTTGTCGAAAATCAGCCGTTTTTGCTCGAACATTAAATGCCTCCAAATGGTATTTAATTAACTTCCCGGGGTGAAGAAACCCTTTTTGAGAACTCAGAGTGAGTAAATTGGCCATTTTCATGCACTTTTAACCATTCCATAAATCTTGTGTTTTGGGCCCCTGGAAGCATGAAAATCACTTTAAACATGCTAATTTTAGCTCTAACACTGATGATCCACCTACAAATGTGAACTGACGTTCAAAAATAAAACATTTGAAAACGGACCATTTTCCACATTTCTGAAGCATGACGTAATGGGGGGGTGTTATCTCTTTTGTCGAAAATCAGCCGTTTTTGCTCGAACATTAAATGCCTCCAAATGGTATTTAATTAACTTCCCGAGCCCCTGGAAGCATGAAAATCACTTTAAACATGCTAATTTTAGCTCTAACACTGATGATCCACCTACAAATGTGAACTGACGTTCAAAAATAAAACATTTGAAAACGGACCATTTTCCACATTTCTGAAGCATGACGTAATGGGGGGGTGTTATCTCTTTTGTCGAAAATCAGCCGTTTTTGCTCGAACATTAAATGCCTCCAAATGGTATTTAATTAACTTCCCGGGTGAAGAAACCCTTTTTGAGAACTCAGAGTGAGTAAATTGGCCATTTTCATGCACTTTTAACCATTCCATAAATCTTGTGTTTTGGGCCCCTGGAAGCATGAAAATCACTTTAAACATGCTAATTTTAGCTCTAACACTGATGATCCACCTACAAATGTGAACTGACGTTCAAAAATAAAACATTTGAAAACGGACCATTTTCCACATTTCTGAAGCATGACGTAATGGGGGGGTGTTATCTCTTTTGTCGAAAATCAGCCGTTTTTGCTCGAACATTAAATGCCTCCAAATGGTATTTAATTAACTTCCCGAGCCCCTGGAAGCATGAAAATCACTTTAAACATGCTAATTTTAGCTCTAACACTGATGATCCACCTACAAATGTGAACTGACGTTCAAAAATAAAACATTTGAAAACGGACCATTTTCCACATTTCTGAAGCATGACGTAATGGGGGGGTGTTATCTCTTTTGTCGAAAATCAGCCGTTTTTGCTCGAACATTAAATGCCTCCAAATGGTATTTAATTAACTTCCCGGGGTGAAGAAACCCTTTTTGAGAACTCAGAGTGAGTAAATTGGCCATTTTCATGCACTTTTAACCATTCCATTAATCTTGTGTTTTGGGCCCCTGGAAGCATGAAAATCACTTTAAACATGCTAATTTTAGCTCTAACACTGATGATCCACCTACAAATGTGAACTGACGTTCAAAAATAAAACATTTGAAAACGGACCATTTTCCACATTTCTGAAGCATGACGTAATGGGGGGGTGTTATCTCTTTTGTCGAAAATCAGCCGTTTTTGCTCGAACATTAAATGCCTCCAAATGGTATTTAATTAACTTCCCGAGCCCCTGGAAGCATGAAAATCACTTTAAACATGCTAATTTTAGCTCTAACACTGATGATCCACCTACAAATGTGAACTGACGTTCAAAAATAAAACATTTGAAAACGGACCATTTTCCACATTTCTGAAGCATGACGTAATGGGGGGGTGTTATCTCTTTTGTCGAAAATCAGCCGTTTTTGCTCGAACATTAAATGCCTCCAAATGGTATTTAATTAACTTCCCGGGGTGAAGAAACCCTTTTTGAGAACTCAGAGTGAGTAAATTGGCCATTTTCATGCACTTTTAACCATTCCATTAATCTTGTGTTTTGGGCCCCTGGAAGCATGAAAATCACTTTAAACATGCTAATTTTAGCTCTAACACTGATGATCCACCTACAAATGTGAACTGACGTTCAAAAATAAAACATTTGAAAACGGACCATTTTCCACATTTCTGAAGCATGACGTAATGGGGGGGTGTTATCTCTTTTGTCGAAAATCAGCCGTTTTTGCTCCAACATTAAATGCCTCCAAATGGTATTTAATTAACTTCCCGAGCCCCTGGAAGCATGAAAATCACTTTAAACATGCTAATTTTAGCTCTAACACTGATGATCCACCTACAAATGTGAACTGACGTTCAAAAATAAAACATTTGAAAACGGACCATTTTCCACATTTCTGAAGCATGACGTAATGGGGGGGTGTTATCTCTCTTGTCGAAAATCAGCCGTTTTTGCTCGAACATTAAATGCCTCCAAATGGTATTTAATTAACTTCCCGGGGTGAAGAAACCCTTTTTGAGAACTCAGAGTGAGTAAATTGGCCATTTTCATGCACTTTTAACCATTCCATAAATCTTGTGTTTTGGGCCCCTGGAAGCATGAAAATCACTTTAAACATGCTAATTTTAGCTCTAACACTGATGATCCACCTACAAATGTGAACTGACGTTCAAAAATAAAACATTTGAAAACGGACCATTTTCCACATTTCTGAAGCATGACGTAATGGGGGGGTGTTATCTCTTTTGTCGAAAATCAGCCGTTTTTGCTCGAACATTAAATGCCTCCAAATGGTATTTCTTTCACTTCCCGAGCCCCTGGAAGCATGAAAATCACTTTAAACATGCTAATTTTAGCTCTAACACTGATGATCCACCTACAAATGTGAACTGACGTTCAAAAATAAAACATTTGAAAACGGACCATTTTCCACATTTCTGAAGCATGACGTAATGGGGGGGTGTTATCTCTTTTGTCGAAAATCAGCCGTTTTTGCTCGAACATTAAATGCCTCCAAATGGTATTTAATTAACTTCCCGGGGTGAAGAAACCCTTTTTGAGAACTCAGAGTGAGTAAATTGGCCATTTTCATGCACTTTTAACCATTCCATAAATCTTGTGTTTTGGGCCCCTGGAAGCATGAAAATCACTTTAAACATGCTAATTTTAGCTCTAACACTGATGATCCACCTACAAATGTGAACTGACGTTCAAAAATAAAACATTTGAAAACGGACCATTTTCCACATTTCTGAAGCATGACGTAATGGGGGGGGTGTTATCTCTTTTGTCGAAAATCAGCCGTTTTTGCTCGAACATTAAATGCCTCCAAATGGTATTTAATTAACTTCCCGAGCTCCTGGAAGCATTAAAATCACTTTAAACATGCTAATTTTAGCTCTAACACTGATGATCCACCTACAAATGTGAACTGACGTTCAAAAATAAAACATTTGAAAACGGACCATTTTCCACATTTCTGAAGCATGACGTAATGGGGGGGTGTTATCTCTTTTGTCGAAAATCAGCCGTTTTTGCTCGAACATTAAATGCCTCCAAATGGTATTTAATTAACTTCCCGAGCCCCTGAAAGCATGAAAATCACTTTAAACATGCTAATTTTAGCTCTAACACTGATGATCCACCTACAAATGTGAACTGACGTTCAAAAATAAAACATTTGAAAACGGACCATTTTCCACATTTCTGAAGCATGACGTAATGGGGGGGTGTTATCTTTTTTGTCGAAAATCAGCCGTTTTTGCTCGAACATTAAATGCCTCCAAATGGTATTTATTTCACTTCCCGGGGTGAAGAAACCCTTTTTGAGAACTCAGAGTGAGTAAATTGGCCATTTTCATGCACTTTTAACCATTCCATTAATCTTGTGTTTTGGCCCCTGGAAGCATGAAAATCACTTTAAACATGCTAATTTTAGCTCTAACACTGATGATCCACCTACAAATGTGAACTGACGTTCAAAAATAAAACATTTGAAAACGGACCATTTTCCACATTTCTGAAGCATGACGTAATGGGGGGTGTTATCTCTTTTGTCGAAAATCAGCCGTTTTTGCTCGAACATTAAATGCCTCCAAATGGTATTTAATTAACTTCCCGGGGTGAAGAAACCCTTTTTGAGAACTCAGAGTGAGTAAATTGGCCATTTTCATGCACTTTTAACCATTCCATAAATCTTGTGTTTTGGGCCCCTGGAAGCATGAAAATCACTTTAAACATGCTAATTTTAGCTCTAACACTGATGATCCACCTACAAATGTGAACTGACGTTCAAAAATAAAACATTTGAAAACGGACCATTTTCCACATTTCTGAAGCATGACGTAATGGGGGGGTGTTATCTCTTTTGTCGAAAATCAGCCGTTTTTGCTCGAACATTAAATGCCTCCAAATGGTATTTAATTAACTTCCCGAGCCCCTGGAAGCATGAAAATCACTTTAAACATGCTAATTTTAGCTCTAACACTGATGATCCACCTACAAATGTGAACTGACGTTCGAAAATAAAACATTTGAAAACGGACCATTTTCCACATTTCTGAAGCATGACGTAATGGGGGGGTGTTATGTCTTTTGTCGAAAATCAGCCGTTTTTGCTCGAACATTAAATGCCTCCAAATGGTATTTAATTAACTTCCCGGGGTGAAGAAACCCTTTTTGAGAACTCAGAGTGAGTAAATTGGCCATTTTCATGCACTTTTAACCATTCTATAAATCTTGTGTTTTGGGCCCCTGGAAGCATGAAAATCACTTTAAACATGCTAATTTTAGCTCTAACACTGATGATCCACCTACAAATGTGAACTGACGTTCAAAAATAAAACATTTGAAAACGGACCATTTTCCACATTTCTGAAGCATGACGTAATGGGGGGGTGTTATCTCTTTTGTCGAAAATCAGCCGTTTTTGCTCGAACATTAAATGCCTCCAAATGGTATTTAATTAACTTCCCGAGCCCCTGGAAGCATGAAAATCACTTTAAACATGCTAATTTTAGCTCTAACACTGATGATCCACCTACAAATGTGAACTGACGTTCAAAAATAAAACATTTGAAAACGGACCATTTTCCACATTTCTGAAGCATGACGTAATGGGGGGTGTTATCTCTTTTGTCGAAAATCAGCCGTTTTTGCTCGAACATTAAATGCCTCCAAATGGTATTTAATTAACTTCCCGAGCCCCTGGAAGCATGAAAATCACTTTAAACATGCTAATTTTAGCTCTAACACTGATGATCCACCTACAAATGTGAACTGACGTTCAAAAATAAAACATTTGAAAACGGACCATTTTCCACATTTCTGAAGCATGACGTAATGGGGGGGTGTTATCTCTTTTGTCGAAAATCAGCCGCTTTTGCTCGAACATTAAATGCCTCCAAATGGTATTTAATTAACTTCCCGGGGTGAAGAAACCCTTTTTGAGAACTCAGAGTGAGTAAATTGGCCATTTTCATGCAATTTTAACCATTCCATAAATCTTGTGTTTTGGGCCCCTGGAAGCATGAAAATCACTTTAAACATGCTAATTTTAGCTCTAACACTGATGATCCACCTACAAATGTGAACTGACGTTAAAAAATAAAACATTTGAAAACGGACCATTTTCCACATTTCTGAAGCATGACGTAATGGGGGGGTGTTATCTCTTTTGTCGAAAATCAGCCGTTTTTGCTCGAACATTAAATGCCTCCAAATGGTATTTAATTAACTTCCCGAGCCCCTGGAAGCATGAAAATCATGTTAAACATGCTAATTTTAGCTCTAACACTGATGATCCATATACAAATGTGAACTGACGTTCAAAAATAAAACATTTGAAAACGGACCATTTTCCACATTTCTGAAGCATGACGTAATGGGGGGGTGTTATCTATTTTGTCGAAAATCAGCCGTTTTTGCTCGAACATTAAATGCCTCCAAATGGTATTTAATTAACTTCCCGGGGTGAAGAAACCCTTTTTGAGAACTCAGAGTGAGTAAATTGGCCATTTTCATGCACTTTTAACCATTCCATAAATCTTGTGTTTTGGGCCCCTGGAAGCATGAAAATCACTTTAAACATGCTAATTTTAGCTCTAACACTGATGATCCACCTACAAATGTGAACTGACGTTCAAAAATAAAACATTTGAAAACGGACCATTTTCCACATTTCTGAAGCATGACGTAATGGGGGGGTGTTATCTCTTTTGTCGAAAATCAGCCGTTTTTGCTCGAACATTAAATGCCTCCAAATGGTATTTATTTCACTTCCCGAGCCCCTGGAAGCATGAAAATCACTTTAAACATGCTAATTTTAGCTCTAACACTGATGATCCACCTACAAATGTGAACTGACGTTCAAAAATAAAACATTTGAAAACGGACCATTTTCCACATTTCTGAAGCATGACGTAATGGGGGGGTGTTATCTCTTTTGTCGAAAATCAGCCGTTTTTGCTCGAACATTAAATGCCTCCAAATGGTATTTAATTAACTTCCCGGGGTGAAGAAACCCTTTTTGAGAACTCAGAGTGAGTAAATTGGCCATTTTCATGCACTTTTAACCATTCCATAAATCTTGTGTTTTGGGCCCCTGGAAGCATGAAAATCACTTTAAACATGCAAATTTTAGCTCTAACACTGATGATCCACCTACAAATGTGAACTGACTTTCAAAAATAAAACATTTGAAAACGGACCATTTTCCACATTTCTGAAGCATGACGTAATGGGGGGGTGTTATCTCTTTTGTCGAAAATCAGCCGTTTTTGCTCGAACATTAAATGCCTCCAAATGGTATTTAATTAACTTCCCGAGCCCCTGGAAGCATGAAAATCACTTTAAACATGCTAATTTTAGCTCTAACACTGATGATCCACCTACAAATGTGAACTGACGTTCAAAAATAAAACATTTGAAAACGGACCATTTTCCACATTTCTGAAGCATGACGTAATGGGGGGGTGTTATCTCTTTTGTCGAAAATCAGCCGTTTTTGCTCGAACATTAAATGCCTCCAAATGGTATTTAATTAACTTCCCGGGGTGAAGAAACCCTTTTTGAGAACTCAGAGTGAGTAAATTGGCCATTTTCATGCACTTTTAACCATTCCATAAATCTTGTGTTTTGGGCCCCTGGAAGCATGAAAATCACTTTAAACATGCTAATTTTAGCTCTAACACTGATGATCCACCTACAAATGTGAACTGACGTTCAAAAATAAAACATTTGAAAACGCACCATTTTCCACATTTCTGAAGCATGACGTAATGGGGGGGGGTGTTATCTCTTTTGTCGAAAATCAGCCGTTTTTGCTCAAACATTAAATGCCTCCAAATGGTATTTAATTAACTTCCCGAGCCCCTGGAAGCATGACAATCACTTTAAACATGCTAATTTTAGCTCTAACACTGATGATCCACCTACAAATGTGAACTGACGTTCAAAAATAATACATTTGAAAACGGACCATTTTCCACATTTCTGAAGCATGACGTAATGGGGGGGTGTTATCTTTTTTGTCGAAAATCAGCCGTTTTTGCTCGAACATTAAATGCCTCCAAATGGTATTTATTTCACTTCCCGGGGTGAAGAAACCCTTTTTGAGAACTCAGAGTGAGTAAATTGGCCATTTTCATGCACTTTTAACCATTCCATTAATCTTGTGTTTTGGGCCCCTGGAAGCATGAAAATCACTTTAAACATGCTAATTTTAGCTCTAACACTGATGATCCACCTACAAATGTGAACTGACGTTCAAAAATAAAACATTTGAAAACGGACCATTTTCCACATTTCTGAAGCATGACGTAATGGGGGGGTGTTATCTCTTTTGTCGAAAATCAGCCGTTTTTGCTCGAACATTAAATGCCTCCAAATGGTATTTAATTAACTTCCCGGGGTGAAGAAACCCTTTTTGAGAACTCAGAGTGAGTAAATTGGCCATTTTCATGCACTTTTAACCATTCCATAAATCTTGTGTTTTGGGCCCCTGGAAGCATGAAAATCACTTTAAACATGCTAATTTTAGCTCTAACACTGATGATCCACCTACAAATGTGAACTGACGTTCAAAAATAAAACATTTGAAAACGGACCATTTTCCACATTTCTGAAGCATGACGTAATGGGGGGTGTTATCTCTTTTGTCGAAAATCAGCCGTTTTTGCTCGAACATTAAATGCCTCCAAATGGTATTTAATTAACTTCCCGAGCCCCTGGAAGCATGAAAATCACTTTAAACATGCTAATTTTAGCTCTAACACTGATGATCCACCTACAAATGTGAACTGACGTTCAAAAATAAAACATTTGAAAACGGACCATTTTCCACATTTCTGAAGCATGACGTAATGGGGGGGTGTTATCTCTTTTGTCGAAAATCAGCCGTTTTTGCTCGAACATTAAATGCCTCCAAATGGTATTTAATTAACTTCCCGGGGTGAAGAAACCCTTTTTGAGAACTCAGAGTGAGTAAATTGGCCATTTTCATGCACTTTTAACCATTCTATAAATCTTGTGTTTTGGGCCCCTGGAAGCATGAAAATCACTTTAAACATGCTAATTTTAGCTCTAACACTGATGATCCACCTACAAATGTGAACTGACGTTCAAAAATAAAACATTTGAAAATGGACCATTTTCCACATTTCTGAAGCATGACGTAATGGGGGGGGTGTTATCTCTTTTGTCAAAAATCAGCCGTTTTTGCTCGAACATTAAATGCCTCCAAATGGTATTTAATTAACTTCCCGAGCCCCTGGAAGCATGAAAATCACTTTAAACATGCTAATTTTAGCTCTAACACTGATGATCCACCTACAAATGTGAACTGACGTTCAAAAATAAAACATTTGAAAACGGACCATTTTCCACATTTCTGAAGCATGACGTAATGGGGGGGTGTTATCTCTTTTGTCGAAAATCAGCCGTTTTTGCTCGAACATTAAATGCCTCCAAATGGTATTTAATTAACTTCCCGGGGTGAAGAAACCCTTTTTGAGAACTCAGAGTGAGTAAATTGGCCATTTTCATTCACTTTTAACCATTCCATAAATCTTGTGTTTTGGGCCCCTGGAAGCATGAAAATCACTTTAAACATGCTAATTTTAGCTCTAACACTGATGATCCACCTACAAATGTGAACTGACGTTCAAAAATAAAACATTTGAAAACGGACCATTTTCCACATTTCTGAAGCATGACGTAATGGGGGGGTGTTATCTCTTTTGTCGAAAATCAGCCGTTTTTGCTCGAACATTAAATGCCTCCAAATGGTATTTATTTCACTTCCCGAGCCCCTGGAAGCATGAAAATCACTTTAAACATGCTAATTTTAGCTCTAACACTGATGATCCACCTACAAATGTGAACTGACGTTCAAAAATAAAACATTTGAAAACGGACCATTTTCCACATTTCTGAAGCATGACGTAATGGGGGGGGTGTTATCTCTTTTGTCGAAAATCAGCCGTTTTTGCTCGAACATTAAATGCCTCCAAATGGTATTTAATTAACTTCCCGGGGTGAAGAAACCCTTTTTGAGAACTCAGAGTGAGTAAATTGGCCATTTTCATGCACTTTTAACCATTCTATAAATCTTGTGTTTTGGGCCCCTGGAAGCATGAAAATCACTTTAAACATGCTAATTTTAGCTCTAACACTGATGATCCACCTACAAATGTGAACTGACGTTCAAAAATAAAACATTTGAAAACGGACCATTTTCCACATTTCTGAAGCATGACGTAATGGGGGGGTGTTATCTCTTTTGTCGAAAATCAGCCGTTTTTGCTCGAACATTAAATGCCTCCAAATGGTATTTAATTAACTTCCCGAGCCCCTGGAAGCATGAAAATCACTTTAAACATGCTAATTTTAGCTCTAACACTGATGATCCACCTACAAATGTGAACTGACGTTCAAAAATAAAACATTTGAAAACGGACCATTTTCCACATTTCTGAAGCATGACGTAATGGGGGGGTGTTATCTATTTTGTCGAAAATCAGCCGTTTTTGCTCGAACATTAAATGCCTCCAAATGGTATTTAATTAACTTCCCGGGGTGAAGAAACCCTTTTTGAGAACTCAGAGTGAGTAAATTGGCCATTTTCATGCACTTTTAACCATTCCATAAATCTTGTGTTTTGGGCCCCTGGAAGCATGAAAATCACTTTAAACATGCTAATTTTAGCTCTAACACTGATGATCCACCTACAAATGTGAACTGACGTTCAAAAATAAAACATTTGAAAACGGACCATTTTCCACATTTCTGAAGCATGACGTAATGGGGGGGTGTTATCTATTTTGTCGAAAATCAGCCGTTTTTGCTCGAACATTAAATGCCTCCAAATGGTATTTAATTAACTTCCCGGGGTGAAGAAACCCTTTTTGAGAACTCAGAGTGAGTAAATTGGCCATTTTCATGCACTTTTAACCATTCCATAAATCTTGTGTTTTGGGCCCCTGGAAGCATGAATATCACTTTAAACATGCTAATTTTAGCTCTAACACTGATGATCCACCTACAAATGTGAACTGACGTTCAAAAATAAAACATTTGAAAACGGACCATTTTCCACATTTCTGAAGCATGACGTAATGGGGGGGTGTTATCTCTTTTGTCGAAAATCAGCCGTTTTTGCTCGAACATTAAATGCCTCCAAATGGTATTTAATTAACTTCCCGAGCCCCTGGAAGCATGAAAATCACTTTAAACATGCTAATTTTAGCTCTAACACTGATGATCCACCTACAAATGTGAACTGACGTTCAAAAATAAAACATTTGAAAACGGACCATTTTCCACATTTCTGAAGCATGACGTAATGGGGGGGTGTTATCTCTTTTGTCGAAAATCAGCCGTTTTTGCTCGAACATTAAATGCCTCCAAATGGTATTTAATTAACTTCCCGAGGTGAAGAAACCCTTTTTGAGAACTCAGAGTGAGTAAATTGGCCATTTTCATGCACTTTTAACCATTCCATAAATCTTGTGTTTTGGGCCCCTGGAAGCATGAAAATCACTTTAAACATGCTAATTTTAGCTCTAACACTGATGATCCACCTACAAATGTGAACTGACGTTCAAAAATAAAACATTTGAAAACGGACCATTTTCCACAATACTGAAGCATGACGTAATGGGGGGGTGTTATCTCTTTTGTCGAAAATCAGCCGTTTTTGCTCGAACATTAAATGCCTCCAAATGGTATTTAATTAACTTCCCGAGCCCCTGGAAGCATGAAAATCACTTTAAACATGCAAATTTTAGCTCTAACACTGATGATCCACCTACAAATGTGAACTGACGTTCAAAAATAAAACATTTGAAAACGGACCATTTTCCACATTTCTGAAGCATGACGTAATGGGGGGGTGTTATCTCTTTTGTCGAAAATCAGCCGTTTTTGCTCGAACATTAAATGCCTCCAAATGGTATTTATTTCACTTCCCGGGGTGAAGAAACCCTTTTTGAGAACTCAGAGTGAGTAAATTGGCCATTTTCATGCACTTTTAACCATTCCATTAATCTTGTGTTTTGGGCCCCTGGAAGCATGAAAATCACTTTAAACATGCTAATTTTAGCTCTAACACTGATGATCCACCTACAAATGTGAACTGACGTTCAAAAATAAAACATTTGAAAACGGACCATTTTCCACATTTCTGAAGCATGACGTAATGGGGGGGTGTTATCTCTTTTGTCGAAAATCAGCCGTTTTTGCTCGAACATTAAATGCCTCCAAATGGTATTTAATTAACTTCCCGAGCCCCTGGAAGCATGAAAATCACTTTAAACATGCTAATTTTAGCTCTAACACTGATGATCCACCTACAAATGTGAACTGACGTTCAAAAATAAAACATTTGAAAACGGACCATTTTCCACATTTCTGAAGCATGACGTAATGGGGGGGTGTTATCTCTTTTGTCGAAAATCAGCCGTTTTTGCTCGAACATTAAATGCCTCCAAATGGTATTTATTTCACTTCCCGAGCCCCTGGAAGCATGAAAATCACTTTAAACATGCTAATTTTAGCTCTAACACTGATGATCCACCTACAAATGTGAACTGACGTTCAAAAATAAAACATTTGAAAACGGACCATTTTCCACATTTCTGAAGCATGACGTAATGGGGGGGTGTTATCTCTTTTGTCGAAAATCAGCCGTTTTTGCTCGAACATTAAATGCCTCCAAATGGTATTTATTTCACTTCCCGAGCCCCTGGAAGCATGAAAATCACTTTAAACATGCTAATTTTAGCTCTAACACTGATGATCCACCTACAAATGTGAACTGACGTTCAAAAATAAAACATTTGAAAACGGACCATTTTCCACATTTCTGAAGCATGACGTAATGGGGGGGTGTTATCTCTTTTGTCGAAAATCAGCCGTTTTTGCTCGAACATTAAATGCCTCCAAATGGTATTTAATTAACTTCCCGAGCCCCTGGAAGCATGAAAATCACTTTAAACATGCTAATTTTAGCTCTAACACTGATGATCCACCTACAAATGTGAACTGACGTTCAAAAATAAAACATTTGAAAACGGACCATTTTCCACATTTCTGAAGCATGACGTAATGGGGGGGTGTTATCTCTTTTGTCGAAAATCAGCCGTTTTTGCTCGAACATTAAATGCCTCCAAATGGTATTTAATTAACTTCCCGAGCCCCTGGAAGCATGAAAATCACTTTAAACATGCTAATTTTAGCTCTAACACTGATGATCCACCTACAAATGTGAACTGACGTTCAAAAATAAAACATTTGAAAACGGACCATTTTCCACATTTCTGAAGCATGACGTAATGGGGGGGTGTTATCTCTTTTTTCGAAAATCAGCCGTTTTTGCTCGAACATTAAATGCCTCCAAATGGTATTTATTTCACTTCCCGGGGTGAAGAAACCCTTTTTGAGAACTCAGCGTGAGTAAATTGGCCATTTTCATGCACTTTTAACCATTCCATAAATCTTGTGTTTTGGGCCCCTGGAAGCATGAAAATCACTTTAAACATGCTAATTTTAGCTCTAACACTGATGATCCACCTACAAATGTGAACTGACGTTCAAAAATAAAACATTTGAAAACGGACCATTTTCCACATTTCTGAAGCATGACGTAATGGGGGGGTGTTATCTCTTTTGTCGAAAATCAGCCGTTTTTGCTCGAACATTAAATGCCTCCAAATGGTATTTAATTAACTTCCCGAGCCCCTGGAAGCATGAAAATCACTTTAAACATGCTAATTTTAGCTCTAACACTGATGATCCACCTACAAATGTGAACTGACGTTCAAAAATAAAACATTTGAAAACGGACCATTTTCCACATTTCTGAAGCATGACGTAATGGGGGGGTGTTATCTCTTTTGTCGAAAATCAGCCGTTTTTGCTCGAACATTAAATGCCTCCAAATGGTATTTAATTAACTTCCCGGGGTGAAGAAACCCTTTTTGAGAACTCAGAGTGAGTAAATTGGCCATTTTCATGCACTTTTAACCATTCCATAAATCTGGTGTTTTGGGCCCCTGGAAGCATGAAAATCACTTTAAACATGCTAATTTTAGCTCTAACACTGATGATCAACCTACAAATGTGAACTGACGTTCAAAAATAAAACATTTGAAAACGGACCATTTTCCACATTTCTGAAGCATGACGTAATGGGGGGGTGTTATCTCTTTTGTCGAAAATCAGCCGTTTTTGCTCGAACATTAAATGCCTCCAAATGGTATTTAATTAACTTCCCGAGCCCCTGGAAGCATGAAAATCACTTTAAACATGCTAATTTTAGCTCTAACACTGATGATCCATCTACAAATGTGAACTGACGTTCAAAAATAAAACATTTGAAAACGGACCATTTTCCACATTTCTGAAGCATGACGTAATGGGGGGGTGTTATCTCTTTTGTCGAAAATCAGCCGTTTTAGCTCGAACATTAAATGCCTCCAAATGGTATTTATTTCACTTCCCGGGGTGAAGAAACCCTTTTTGAGAACTCAGAGTGAGTAAATTGGCCATTTTCATGCACTTTTAACCATTCCATAAATCTTGTGTTTTGGGCCCCTGGAAGCATGAAAATCACTTTAAACATGCTAATTTTAGCTCTAACACTGATGATCCACCTACAAATGTGAACTGACGTTCAAAAATAAAACATTTGAAAACGGACCATTTTCCACATTTCTGAAGCATGACGTAATGGGGGGTGTTATCTCTTTTGTCGAAAATCAGCCGTTTTTGCTCGAACATTAAATGCCTCCAAATGGTATTTAATTAACTTCCCGAGCCCCTGGAAGCATGAAAATCACTTTAAACATGCTAATTTTAGCTCTAACACTGATGATCCACCTACAAATGTGAACTGACGTTCAAAAATAAAACATTTGAAAACGGACCATTTTCCACATTTCTGAAGCATGACGTAATGGGGGGGTGTTATCTCTTTTGTCGAAAATCAGCCGTTTTTGCCCGAACATTAAATGCCTCCAAATGGTATTTAATTAACTTCCCGAGCCCCTGGAAGCATGAAAATCACTTTAAACATGCTAATTTTAGCTCTAACACTGATGATCCACCTACAAATGTGAACTGACGTTCAAAAATAAAACATTTGAAAACGGACCATTTTCCACATTTCTGAAGCATGACGTAATGGGGGGGTGTTATCTCTTTTGTCGAAAATCAGCCGTTTTTGCTCGAACATTAAATGCCTCCAAATGGTATTTAATTAACTTCCCGAGCCCCTGGAAGCATGAAAATCACTTTAAACATGCTAATTTTAGCTCTAACACTGATGATCCACCTACAAATGTGAACTGACGTTCAAAAATAAAACATTTAAAAACGGACCATTTTCCACATTTCTGAAGCATGACGTAATGGGGGGGTGTTATCTCTTTTGTCAAAAATCAGCCGTTTTTGCTCGAACATTAAATGCCTCCAAATGGTATTTATTTCACTTCCCGGGGTGAAGAAACCCTTTTTGAGAACTCAGAGTGAGTAAATTGGCCATTTTCATGCACTTTTAACCATTCCATTAATCTTGTGTTTTGGGCCCCTGGAAGCATGAAAATCACTTTAAACATGCTAATTTTAGCTCTAACACTGATGATCCACCTACAAATGTGAACTGACGTTCAAAAATAAAACATTTGAAAACGGACCATTTTCCACATTTCTGAAGCATGACGTAATGGGGGGGTGTTATCTCTTTTGTCGAAAATCAGCCGTTTTTGCTCGAACATTAAATGCCTCCAAATGGTATTTAATTAACTTCCCGAGCCCCTGGAAGCATGAAAATCACTTTAAACATGCTAATTTTAGCTCTAACACTGATGATCCACCTACAAATGTGAACTGACGTTCAAAAATAAAACATTTGAAAACGGACCATTTTCCACATTTCTGAAGCATGACTAAATGGGGGGGTGTTATCTCTTTTGTCGAAAATCAGCCGTTTTTGCTCGAACATTAAATGCCTCCAAATGGTATTTATTTCACTTCCCGGGGTGAAGAAACCCTTTTTGAGAACTCAGAGTGAGTAAATTGGCCATTTTCATGCACTTTTAACCATTCCATAAATCTTGTGTTTTGGGCCCCTGGAAGCATGAAAATCACTTTAAACATGCTAATTTTAGCTCTAACACTGATGATCCACCTACAAATGTGAACTGACGTTCAAAAATAAAACATTTGAAAACGGACCATTTTCCACATTTCTGAAGCATGACGTAATGGGGGGGGTGTTATCTCTTTTGTCGAAAATCAGCCAATTTTGCTCGAACATTAAATGCCTCCAAATGGTATTTAATTAACTTCCCGGGGTGAAGAAACCCTTTTTGAGAACTCAGAGTGAGTAAATTGGCCATTTTCATGCACTTTTAACCATTCCATAAATCTTGTGTTTTGGGCCCCTGGAAGCATGAAAATCACTTTAAACATGCTAATTTTAGCTCTAACACTGATGATCCACCTACAAATGTGAACTGACGTTCAAAAATAAAACATTTGAAAACGGACCATTTTCCACTTTTCTGAAGCATGACGTAATGGGGGGGTGTTATCTCTTTTGTCGAAAATCAGCCGTTTTTGCTCGAACATTAAATGCCTCCAAATGGTATTTAATTAACTTCCCGGGGTGAAGAAACCCTTTTTGAGAACTCAGAGTGAGTAAATTGCCCATTTTCATGCACTTTTAACCATTCCATTAATCTTGTGTTTTGGGCCCCTGGAAGCATGAAAATCACTTTAAACATGCTAATTTTAGCTCTAACACTGATGATCCACCTACAAATGTGAACTGACGTTCAAAAATAAAACATTTGAAAACGGACCATTTTCCACATTTCTGAAGCATGACGTAATGGGGGGGGTGTTATCTCTTTTGTCGAAAATCAGCCGTTTTTGCTCGAACATTAAATGCCTCCAAATGGTATTTAATTAACTTCCCGAGCCCCTGGAAGCATGAAAATCACTTTAAACATGCTAATTTTAGCTCTAACACTGATGATCCACCTACAAATGTGAACTGACGTTCAAAAATAAAACATTTGAAAACGGACCATTTTCCACATTTCTGAAGCATGACGTAATGGGGGGGTGTTATCTCTTTTGTCGAAAATCAGCCGTTTTTGCTCGAACATTAAATGCCTCCAAATGGTATTTAATTAACTTCCTGGGGTGAAGAAACCCTTTTTGAGAACTCAGAGTGAGTAAATTGGCCATTTTCATGCACTTTTAACCATTCCATTAATCTTGTGTTTTGGGCCCCTGGAAGCATGAAAATCACTTTAAACATGCTAATTTTAGCTCTAACACTGATGATCCACCTACAAATGTGAACTGACGTTCAAAAATAAAACATTTGAAAACGGACCATTTTCCACATTTCTGAAGCATGACGTAATGGGGGGGGTGTTATCTCTTTTGTCGAAAATCAGCCGTTTTTGCTCGAACATTAAATGCCTCCAAATGGTATTTAATTAACTTCCCGAGCCCCTGGAAGCATGAAAATCACTTTAAACATGCTAATTTTAGCTCTAACACTGATGATCCACCTACAAATGTGAACTGACGTTCAAAAATAAAACATTTGAAAACGGACCATTTTCCACATTTCTGAAGCATGACGTAATGGGGGGGGTGTTATCTCTTTTGTCGAAAATCAGCCGTTTTTGCTCGAACATTAAATGCCTCCAAATGGTATTTAATTAACTTCCCGAGCCCCTGGAAGCATGAAAATCACTTTAAACATGCTAATTTTAGCTCTAACACTGATGATCCACCTACAAATGTGAACTGACGTTCAAAAATAAAACATTTGAAAACGGACCATTTTCCACATTTCTGAAGCATGACGTAATGGGGGGGTGTTATCTCTTTTTTCGAAAATCAGCCGTTTTTGCTCGAACATTAAATGCCTCCAAATGGTATTTATTTCACTTCCCGGGGTGAAGAAACCCTTTTTGAGAACTCAGCGTGAGTAAATTGGCCATTTTCATGCACTTTTAACCATTCCATAAATCTTGTGTTTTGGGCCCCTGGAAGCATGAAAATCACTTTAAACATGCTAATTTTAGCTCTAACACTGATGATCCACCTACAAATGTGAACTGACGTTCAAAAATAAAACATTTGAAAACGGACCATTTTCCACATTTCTGAAGCATGACGTAATGGGGGGGTGTTATCTCTTTTGTCGAAAATCAGCCGTTTTTGCTCGAACATTAAATGCCTCCAAATGGTATTTAATTAACTTCCCGAGCCCCTGGAAGCATGAAAATCACTTTAAACATGCTAATTTTAGCTCTAACACTGATGATCCACCTACAAATGTGAACTGACGTTCAAAAATAAAACATTTGAAAACGGACCATTTTCCACATTTCTGAAGCATGACGTAATGGGGGGGTGTTATCTCTTTTGTCGAAAATCAGCCGTTTTTGCTCGAACATTAAATGCCTCCAAATGGTATTTAATTAACTTCCCGGGGTGAAGAAACCCTTTTTGAGAACTCAGAGTGAGTAAATTGGCCATTTTCATGCACTTTTAACCATTCCATAAATCTGGTGTTTTGGGCCCCTGGAAGCATGAAAATCACTTTAAACATGCTAATTTTAGCTCTAACACTGATGATCAACCTACAAATGTGAACTGACGTTCAAAAATAAAACATTTGAAAACGGACCATTTTCCACATTTCTGAAGCATGACGTAATGGGGGGGTGTTATCTCTTTTGTCGAAAATCAGCCGTTTTTGCTCGAACATTAAATGCCTCCAAATGGTATTTAATTAACTTCCCGAGCCCCTGGAAGCATGAAAATCACTTTAAACATGCTAATTTTAGCTCTAACACTGATGATCCATCTACAAATGTGAACTGACGTTCAAAAATAAAACATTTGAAAACGGACCATTTTCCACATTTCTGAAGCATGACGTAATGGGGGGGGTGTTATCTCTTTTGTCGAAAATCAGCCGTTTTAGCTCGAACATTAAATGCCTCCAAATGGTATTTATTTCACTTCCCGGGGTGAAGAAACCCTTTTTGAGAACTCAGAGTGAGTAAATTGGCCATTTTCATGCACTTTTAACCATTCCATAAATCTTGTGTTTTGGGCCCCTGGAAGCATGAAAATCACTTTAAACATGCTAATTTTAGCTCTAACACTGATGATCCACCTACAAATGTGAACTGACGTTCAAAAATAAAACATTTGAAAACGGACCATTTTCCACATTTCTGAAGCATGACGTAATGGGGGGTGTTATCTCTTTTGTCGAAAATCAGCCGTTTTTGCTCGAACATTAAATGCCTCCAAATGGTATTTAATTAACTTCCCGAGCCCCTGGAAGCATGAAAATCACTTTAAACATGCTAATTTTAGCTCTAACACTGATGATCCACCTACAAATGTGAACTGACGTTCAAAAATAAAACATTTGAAAACGGACCATTTTCCACATTTCTGAAGCATGACGTAATGGGGGGGTGTTATCTCTTTTGTCGAAAATCAGCCGTTTTTGCCCGAACATTAAATGCCTCCAAATGGTATTTAATTAACTTCCCGAGCCCCTGGAAGCATGAAAATCACTTTAAACATGCTAATTTTAGCTCTAACACTGATGATCCACCTACAAATGTGAACTGACGTTCAAAAATAAAACATTTGAAAACGGACCATTTTCCACATTTCTGAAGCATGACGTAATGGGGGGGGGTGTTATCTCTTTTGTCGAAAATCAGCCGTTTTTGCTCGAACATTAAATGCCTCCAAATGGTATTTAATTAACTTCCCGAGCCCCTGGAAGCATGAAAATCACTTTAAACATGCTAATTTTAGCTCTAACACTGATGATCCACCTACAAATGTGAACTGACGTTCAAAAATAAAACATTTAAAAACGGACCATTTTCCACATTTCTGAAGCATGACGTAATGGGGGGGTGTTATCTCTTTTGTCAAAAATCAGCCGTTTTTGCTCGAACATTAAATGCCTCCAAATGGTATTTATTTCACTTCCCGGGGTGAAGAAACCCTTTTTGAGAACTCAGAGTGAGTAAATTGGCCATTTTCATGCACTTTTAACCATTCCATTAATCTTGTGTTTTGGGCCCCTGGAAGCATGAAAATCACTTTAAACATGCTAATTTTAGCTCTAACACTGATGATCCACCTACAAATGTGAACTGACGTTCAAAAATAAAACATTTGAAAACGGACCATTTTCCACATTTCTGAAGCATGACGTAATGGGGGGGTGTTATCTCTTTTGTCGAAAATCAGCCGTTTTTGCTCGAACATTAAATGCCTCCAAATGGTATTTAATTAACTTCCCGAGCCCCTGGAAGCATGAAAATCACTTTAAACATGCTAATTTTAGCTCTAACACTGATGATCCACCTACAAATGTGAACTGACGTTCAAAAATAAAACATTTGAAAACGGACCATTTTCCACATTTCTGAAGCATGACGTAATGGGGGGGTGTTATCTCTTTTGTCGAAAATCAGCCGTTTTTGCTCGAACATTAAATGCCTCCAAATGGTATTTATTTCACTTCCCGGGGTGAAGAAACCCTTTTTGAGAACTCAGAGTGAGTAAATTGGCCATTTTCATGCACTTTTAACCATTCCATAAATCTTGTGTTTTGGGCCCCTGGAAGCATGAAAATCACTTTAAACATGCTAATTTTAGCTCTAACACTGATGATCCACCTACAAATGTGAACTGACGTTCAAAAATAAAACATTTGAAAACGGACCATTTTCCACATTTCTGAAGCATGACGTAATGGGGGGGTGTTATCTCTTTTGTCGAAAATCAGCCAATTTTGCTCGAACATTAAATGCCTCCAAATGGTATTTAATTAACTTCCCGGGGTGAAGAAACCCTTTTTGAGAACTCAGAGTGAGTAAATTGGCCATTTTCATGCACTTTTAACCATTCCATAAATCTTGTGTTTTGGGCCCCTGGAAGCATGAAAATCACTTTAAACATGCTAATTTTAGCTCTAACACTGATGATCCACCTACAAATGTGAACTGACGTTCAAAAATAAAACATTTGAAAACGGACCATTTTCCACTTTTCTGAAGCATGACGTAATGGGGGGGTGTTATCTCTTTTGTCGAAAATCAGCCGTTTTTGCTCGAACATTAAATGCCTCCAAATGGTATTTAATTAACTTCCCGGGGTGAAGAAACCCTTTTTGAGAACTCAGAGTGAGTAAATTGGCCATTTTCATGCACTTTTAACCATTCCATTAATCTTGTGTTTTGGGCCCCTGGAAGCATGAAAATCACTTTAAACATGCTAATTTTAGCTCTAACACTGATGATCCACCTACAAATGTGAACTGACGTTCAAAAATAAAACATTTGAAAACGGACCATTTTCCACATTTCTGAAGCATGACGTAATGGGGGGGGTGTTATCTCTTTTGTCGAAAATCAGCCGTTTTTGCTCGAACATTAAATGCCTCCAAATGGTATTTAATTAACTTCCCGAGCCCCTGGAAGCATGAAAATCACTTTAAACATGCTAATTTTAGCTCTAACACTGATGATCCACCTACAAATGTGAACTGACGTTCAAAAATAAAACATTTGAAAACGGACCATTTTCCACATTTCTGAAGCATGACGTAATGGGGGGATGTTATCTCTTTTGTCGAAAATCAGCCGTTTTTGCTCGAACATTAAATGCCTCCAAATGGTATTTAATTAACTTCCCGGGGTGAAGAAACCCTTTTTGAGAACTCAGAGTGAGTAAATTGGCCATTTTCATGCACTTTTAACCATTCCATTAATCTTGTGTTTTGGGCCCCTGGAAGCATGAAAATCACTTTAAACATGCTAATTTTAGCTCTAACACTGATGATCCACCTACAAATGTGAACTGACGTTCAAAAATAAAACATTTGAAAACGGACCATTTTCCACATTTCTGAAGCATGACGTAATGGGGGGGGTGTTATCTCTTTTGTCGAAAATCAGCCGTTTTTGCTCGAACATTAAATGCCTCCAAATGGTATTTAATTAACTTCCAGAGCCCCTGGAAGCATGAAAATCACTTTAAACATGCTAATTTTAGCTCTAACACTGATGATCCACCTACAAATGTGAACTGACGTTCAAAAATAAAACATTTGAAAACGGACCATTTTCCACATTTCTGAAGCATGACGTAATATGGGGGGTGTTATCTCTTTTGTCAAAAATCAGCCGTTTTTGCTCGAACATTAAATGCCTCCAAATGGTATTTAATTAACTTCCCGGGGTGAAGAAACCCTTTTTGAGAACTCAGAGTGAGTAAATTGGCCATTTTCATGCACTTTTAACCATTCCATAAATCTTGTGTTTTGGGCCCCTGGAAGCATGAAAATCACTTTAAACATGCTAATTTTAGCTCTAACACTGATTATCCACCTACAAATGTGAACTGACGTTCAAAAATAAAACATTTGAAAACGGACCATTTTCCACATTTCTGAAGCATGACGTAATGGGGGGGTGTTATCTCTTTTGTCGAAAATCAGCCGTTTTTGCTCGAACATTAAATGCCTCCAAATGGTATTTATTTCACTTCCCGAGCCCCTGGAAGCATGAAAATCACTTTAAACATGCTAATTTTAGCTCTAACACTGATGATCCACCTACAAATGTGAACTGACGTTCAAAAATAAAACATTTGAAAACGGACCATTTTCCACATTTCTGAAGCATGACGTAATGGGGGGGGGGTGTTATCTCTTTTGTTGAAAATCAGCCGTTTTTGCTCGAACATTAAATGCCTCCAAATGGTATTTAATTAACTTCCCGGGGTGAAGAAACCCTTTTTGAGAACTCAGAGTGAGTAAATTGGCCATTTTCATGCACTTTTAACCATTCCATAAATCTTGTGTTTTGGGCCCCTGGAAGCATGAAAATCACTTTAAACATGCTAATTTTAGCTCTAACACTGATGATCCACCTACAAATGTGAACTGACGTTCAAAAATAAAACATTTGAAAACGGACCATTTTCCACATTTCTGAAGCATGACGTAATGGGGGGGTGTTATCTCTTTTGTCGAAAATCAGCCTTTTTTGCTCGAACATTAAATGCCTCCAAATGGTATTTAATTAACTTCCCGAGCTCCTGGAAGCATGAAAATCACTTTAAACATGCTAATTTTAGCTCTAACACTGATGATCCACCTACAAATGTGAACTGACGTTCAAAAATAAAACATTTGAAAACGGACCATTTTCCACATTTCTGAAGCATGACGTAATGGGGGGGTGTTATCTCTTTTGTCGAAAATCAGCCGTTTTTGCTCGGACATTAAATGCCTCCAAATGGTATTTAATTAACTTCCCGAGCCCCTGGAAGCATGAAAATCACTTTAAACATGCTAATTTTAGTTCCAACACTGATGATCCACCTACAAATGTGAACTGACGTTCAAAAATAAAACATTTGAAAACGGACCATTTTCCACATTTCTGAAGCATGACGTAATGGGGGGGTGTTATCTTTTTTGTCGAAAATCAGCCGTTTTTGCTCGAACATTAAATGCCTCCAAATGGTATTTATTTCACTTCCCGGGGTGAAGAAACCCTTTTTGAGAACTCAGAGTGAGTAAATTGGCCATTTTCATGCACTTTTAACCATTCCATTAATCTTGTGTTTTGGGCCCCTGGAAGCATGAAAATCACTTTAAACATGCTAATTTTAGCTCTAACACTGATGATCCACCTACAAATGTGAACTGACGTTCAAAAATAAAACATTTGAAAACGGACCATTTTCCACATTTCTGAAGCATGACGTAATGGGGGGGTGTTATCTCTTTTGTCGAAAATCAGCCGTTTTTGCTCGAACATTAAATGCCTCAAAATGGTATTTAATTAACTTCCCGGGGTGAAGAAACCCTTTTTGAGAACTCAGAGTGAGTAAATTGGCCATTTTCATGCACTTTTAACCATTCCATAAATCTTGTGTTTTGGGCCCCTGGAAGCATGAAAATCACTTTAAACATGCTAATTTTAGCTCTAACACTGATGATCCACCTACAAATGTGAACTGACGTTCAAAAATAAAACATTTGAAAACGGACCATTTTCCACATTTCTGAAGCATGACGTAATGGGGGGGTGTTATCTCTTTTGTCGAAAATCAGCCGTTTTTGCTCGAACATTAAATGCCTCCAAATGGTATTTAATTAACTTCCCGAGCCCCTGGAAGCATGAAAATCACTTTAAACATGCTAATTTTAGCTCTAACACTGATGATCCACCTACAAATGTGAACTGACGTTCAAAAATAAAACATTTGAAAACGGACCATTTTCCACATTTCTGAAGCATGACGTAATGGGGGGGGTGTTATCTCTTTTGTCGAAAATCAGCCGTTTTTGCTCGAACATTAAATGCCTCCAAATGGTATTTAATTACCTTCCCGGGGTGAAGAAACCCTTTTTGAGAACTCAGAGTGAGTAAATTGGCCATTTTCATGCACTTTTAACCATTCCATAAATCTTGTGTTTTGGGCCCCTGGAAGCATGAAAATCACTTTAAACATGCTAATTTTAGCTCTAACACTGATGATCCACCTACAAATGTGAACTGACGTTCAAAAATAAAACATTTGAAAACGGACCATTTTCCACATTTCTGAAGCATGACGTAATGGGGGGGGTGTTATCTCTTTTGTCGAAAATCAGCCGTTTTTGCTCGAACATTAAATGCCTCCAAATGGTATTTAATTAACTTCCAGAGCCCCTGGAAGCATGAAAATCACTTTAAACATGCTAATTTTAGCTCTAACACTGATGATCCACCTACAAATGTGAACTGACGTTCAAAAATAAAACATTTGAAAACGGACCATTTTCCACATTTCTGAAGCATGACGTAATGGGGGGGGTGTTATCTCTTTTGTCAAAAATCATCCGTTTTTGCTCGAACATTAAATGCCTCCAAATGGTATTTAATTAACTTCCCGGGGTGAAGAAACCCTTTTTGAGAACTCAGAGTGAGTAAATTGGCCATTTTCATGCACTTTTAACCATTCCATAAATCTTGTGTTTTGGGCCCCTGGAAGCATGAAAATCACTTTAAACATGCTAATTTTAGCTCTAACACTGATGATCCACCTACAAATGTGAACTGACGTTCAAAAATAAAACATTTGAAAACGGACCATTTTCCACATTTCTGAAGCATGACGTAATGGGGGGGTGTTATCTCTTTTGTCGAAAATCAGCCGTTTTTGCTCGAACATTAAATGCCTCCAAATGGTATTTAATTAACTTCCCGAGCCCCTGGAAGCATGAAAATCACTTTAAACATGCTAATTTTAGCTCTAACACTGATGATCCACCTACAAATGTGAACTGACGTTCAAAAATAAAACATTTGAAAACGGACCATTTTCCACATTTCTGAAGCATGACGTAATGGGGGGGGTGTTATCTCTTTTGTCGAAAATCAGCCGTTTTTGCTCGAACATTAAATGCCTCCAAATGGTATTTAATTACCTTCCCGGGGTGAAGAAACCCTTTTTGAGAACTCAGAGTGAGTAAATTGGCCATTTTCATGCACTTTTAACCATTCCATAAATCTTGTGTTTTGGGCCCCTGGAAGCATGAAAATCACTTTAAACATGCTAATTTTAGCTCTAACACTGATGATCCACCTACAAATGTGAACTGACGTTCAAAAATAAAACATTTGAAAACGGACCATTTTCCACATTTCTGAAGCATGACGTAATGGGGGGGGTGTTATCTCTTTTGTCGAAAATCAGCCGTTTTTGCTCGAACATTAAATGCCTCCAAATGGTATTTAATTAACTTCCAGAGCCCCTGGAAGCATGAAAATCACTTTAAACATGCTAATTTTAGCTCTAACACTGATGATCCACCTACAAATGTGAACTGACGTTCAAAAATAAAACATTTGAAAACGGACCATTTTCCACATTTCTGAAGCATGACGTAATGGGGGGGGTGTTATCTCTTTTGTCAAAAATCATCCGTTTTTGCTCGAACATTAAATGCCTCCAAATGGTATTTAATTAACTTCCCGGGGTGAAGAAACCCTTTTTGAGAACTCAGAGTGAGTAAATTGGCCATTTTCATGCACTTTTAACCATTCCATAAATCTTGTGTTTTGGGCCCCTGGAAGCATGAAAATCACTTTAAACATGCTAATTTTAGCTCTAACACTGATTATCCACCTACAAATGTGAACTGACGTTCAAAAATAAAACATTTGAAAACGGACCATTTTCCACATTTCTGAAGCATGACGTAATGGGGGGGTGTTATCTCTTTTGTCGAAAATCAGCCGTTTTTGCTCGAACATTAAATGCCTCCAAATGGTATTTATTTCACTTCCCGAGCCCCTGGAAGCATGAAAATCACTTTAAACATGCTAATTTTAGCTCTAACACTGATGATCCACCTACAAATGTGAACTGACGTTCAAAAATAAAACATTTGAAAACGGACCATTTTCCACATTTCTGAAGCATGACGTAATGGGGGGGGGGTGTTATCTCTTTTGTTGAAAATCAGCCGTTTTTGCTCGAACATTAAATGCCTCCAAATGGTATTTAATTAACTTCCCGGGGTGAAGAAACCCTTTTTGAGAACTCAGAGTGAGTAAATTGGCCATTTTCATGCACTTTTAACCATTCCATAAATCTTGTGTTTTGGGCCCCTGGAAGCATGAAAATCACTTTAAACATGCTAATTTTAGCTCTAACACTGATGATCCACCTACAAATGTGAACTGACGTTCAAAAATAAAACATTTGAAAACGGACCATTTTCCACATTTCTGAAGCATGACGTAATGGGGGGGTGTTATCTCTTTTGTCGAAAATCAGCCTTTTTTGCTCGAACATTAAATGCCTCCAAATGGTATTTAATTAACTTCCCGAGCTCCTGGAAGCATGAAAATCACTTTAAACATGCTAATTTTAGCTCTAACACTGATGATCCACCTACAAATGTGAACTGACGTTCAAAAATAAAACATTTGAAAACGGACCATTTTCCACATTTCTGAAGCATGACGTAATGGGGGGGTGTTATCTCTTTTGTCGAAAATCAGCCGTTTTTGCTCGGACATTAAATGCCTCCAAATGGTATTTAATTAACTTCCCGAGCCCCTGGAAGCATGAAAATCACTTTAAACATGCTAATTTTAGCTCCAACACTGATGATCCACCTACAAATGTGAACTGACGTTCAAAAATAAAACATTTGAAAACGGACCATTTTCCACATTTCTGAAGCATGACGTAATGGGGGGGTGTTATCTTTTTTGTCGAAAATCAGCCGTTTTTGCTCGAACATTAAATGCCTCCAAATGGTATTTATTTCACTTCCCGGGGTGAAGAAACCCTTTTTGAGAACTCAGAGTGAGTAAATTGGCCATTTTCATGCACTTTTAACCATTCCATTAATCTTGTGTTTTGGGCCCCTGGAAGCATGAAAATCACTTTAAACATGCTAATTTTAGCTCTAACACTGATGATCCACCTACAAATGTGAACTGACGTTCAAAAATAAAACATTTGAAAACGGACCATTTTCCACATTTCTGAAGCATGACGTAATGGGGGGGTGTTATCTCTTTTGTCGAAAATCAGCCGTTTTTGCTCGAACATTAAATGCCTCAAAATGGTATTTAATTAACTTCCCGGGGTGAAGAAACCCTTTTTGAGAACTCAGAGTGAGTAAATTGGCCATTTTCATGCACTTTTAACCATTCCATAAATCTTGTGTTTTGGGCCCCTGGAAGCATGAAAATCACTTTAAACATGCTAATTTTAGCTCTAACACTGATGATCCACCTACAAATGTGAACTGACGTTCAAAAATAAAACATTTGAAAACGGACCATTTTCCACATTTCTGAAGCATGACGTAATGGGGGGGTGTTATCTCTTTTGTCGAAAATCAGCCGTTTTTGCTCGAACATTAAATGCCTCCAAATGGTATTTAATTAACTTCCCGAGCCCCTGGAAGCATGAAAATCACTTTAAACATGCTAATTTTAGCTCTAACACTGATGATCCACCTACAAATGTGAACTGACGTTCAAAAATAAAACATTTGAAAACGGACCATTTTCCACATTTCTGAAGCATGACGTAATGGGGGGGGTGTTATCTCTTTTGTCGAAAATCAGCCGTTTTTGCTCGAACATTAAATGCCTCCAAATGGTATTTAATTACCTTCCCGGGGTGAAGAAACCCTTTTTGAGAACTCAGAGTGAGTAAATTGGCCATTTTCATGCACTTTTAACCATTCCATAAATCTTGTGTTTTGGGCCCCTGGAAGCATGAAAATCACTTTAAACATGCTAATTTTAGCTCTAACACTGATGATCCACCTACAAATGTGAACTGACGTTCAAAAATAAAACATTTGAAAACGGACCATTTTCCACATTTCTGAAGCATGACGTAATGGGGGGGGTGTTATCTCTTTTGTCGAAAATCAGCCGTTTTTGCTCGAACATTAAATGCCTCCAAATGGTATTTAATTAACTTCCAGAGCCCCTGGAAGCATGAAAATCACTTTAAACATGCTAATTTTAGCTCTAACACTGATGATCCACCTACAAATGTGAACTGACGTTCAAAAATAAAACATTTGAAAACGGACCATTTTCCACATTTCTGAAGCATGACGTAATGGGGGGGGTGTTATCTCTTTTGTCAAAAATCATCCGTTTTTGCTCGAACATTAAATGCCTCCAAATGGTATTTAATTAACTTCCCGGGGTGAAGAAACCCTTTTTGAGAACTCAGAGTGAGTAAATTGGCCATTTTCATGCACTTTTAACCATTCCATAAATCTTGTGTTTTGGGCCCCTGGAAGCATGAAAATCACTTTAAACATGCTAATTTTAGCTCTAACACTGATTATCCACCTACAAATGTGAACTGACGTTCAAAAATAAAACATTTGAAAACGGACCATTTTCCACATTTCTGAAGCATGACGTAATGGGGGGGTGTTATCTCTTTTGTCGAAAATCAGCCGTTTTTGCTCGAACATTAAATGCCTCCAAATGGTATTTATTTCACTTCCCGAGCCCCTGGAAGCATGAAAATCACTTTAAACATGCTAATTTTAGCTCTAACACTGATGATCCACCTACAAATGTGAACTGACGTTCAAAAATAAAACATTTGAAAACGGACCATTTTCCACATTTCTGAAGCATGACGTAATGGGGGGGGGGTGTTATCTCTTTTGTTGAAAATCAGCCGTTTTTGCTCGAACATTAAATGCCTCCAAATGGTATTTAATTAACTTCCCGGGGTGAAGAAACCCTTTTTGAGAACTCAGAGTGAGTAAATTGGCCATTTTCATGCACTTTTAACCATTCCATAAATCTTGTGTTTTGGGCCCCTGGAAGCATGAAAATCACTTTAAACATGCTAATTTTAGCTCTAACACTGATGATCCACCTACAAATGTGAACTGACGTTCAAAAATAAAACATTTGAAAACGGACCATTTTCCACATTTCTGAAGCATGACGTAATGGGGGGGTGTTATCTCTTTTGTCGAGAATCAGCCTTTTTTGCTCGAACATTAAATGCCTCCAAATGGTATTTAATTAACTTCCCGAGCTCCTGGAAGCATGAAAATCACTTTAAACATGCTAATTTTAGCTCTAACACTGATGATCCACCTACAAATGTGAACTGACGTTCAAAAATAAAACATTTGAAAACGGACCATTTTCCACATTTCTGAAGCATGACGTAATGGGGGGGTGTTATCTCTTTTGTCGAAAATCAGCCGTTTTTGCTCGAACATTAAATGCCTCCAAATGGTATTTAATTAACTTCCCGAGCCCCTGGAAGCATGAAAATCACTTTAAACATGCTAATTTTAGCTCCAACACTGATGATCCACCTACAAATGTGAACTGACGTTCAAAAATAAAACATTTGAAAACGGACCATTTTCCACATTTCTGAAGCATGACGTAATGGGGGGGTGTTATCTTTTTTGTCGAAAATCAGCCGTTTTTGCTCGAACATTAAATGCCTCCAAATGGTATTTATTTCACTTCCCGGGGTGAAGAAACCCTTTTTGAGAACTCAGAGTGAGTAAATTGGCCATTTTCATGCACTTTTAACCATTCCATTAATCTTGTGTTTTGGGCCCCTGGAAGCATGAAAATCACTTTAAACATGCTAATTTTAGCTCTAACACTGATGATCCACCTACAAATGTGAACTGACGTTCAAAAATAAAACATTTGAAAACGGACCATTTTCCACATTTCTGAAGCATGACGTAATGGGGGGGTGTTATCTCTTTTGTCGAAAATCAGCCGTTTTTGCTCGAACATTAAATGCCTCAAAATGGTATTTAATTAACTTCCCGGGGTGAAGAAACCCTTTTTGAGAACTCAGAGTGAGTAAATTGGCCATTTTCATGCACTTTTAACCATTCCATAAATCTTGTGTTTTGGGCCCCTGGAAGCATGAAAATCACTTTAAACATGCTAATTTTAGCTCTAACACTGATGATCCACCTACAAATGTGAACTGACGTTCAAAAATAAAACATTTGAAAACGGACCATTTTCCACATTTCTGAAGCATGACGTAATGGGGGGGTGTTATCTCTTTTGTCGAAAATCAGCCGTTTTTGCTCGAACATTAAATGCCTCCAAATGGTATTTAATTAACTTCCCGAGCCCCTGGAAGCATGAAAATCACTTTAAACATGCTAATTTTAGCTCTAACACTGATGATCCACCTACAAATGTGAACTGACGTTCAAAAATAAAACATTTGAAAACGGACCATTTTCCACATTTCTGAAGCATGACGTAATGGGGGGGGTGTTATCTCTTTTGTCGAAAATCAGCCGTTTTTGCTCGAACATTAAATGCCTCCAAATGGTATTTAATTACCTTCCCGGGGTGAAGAAACCCTTTTTGAGAACTCAGAGTGAGTAAATTGGCCATTTTCATGCACTTTTAACCATTCTATAAATCTTGTGTTTTGGGCCCCTGGAAGCATGAAAATCACTTTAAACATGCTAATTTTAGCTCTAACACTGATGATCCACCTACAAATGTGAACTGACGTTCAAAAATAAAACATTTGAAAACGGACCATTTTCCACATTTCTGAAGCATGACGTAATGGGGGGGTGTTATCTCTTTTGTCGAAAATCAGCCGTTTTTGCTCGAACATTAAATGCCTCCAAATGGTATTTAATTAACTTCCCGAGCCCCTGGAAGCATGAAAATCACTTAAAACATGCTAATTTTAGCTCTAACACTGATGATCCACCTACAAATGTGAACTGACGTTCAAAAATAAAACATTTGAAAACGGACCATTTTCCACATTTCTGAAGCATGACGTAATGGGGGGATGTTATCTCTTTTGTCGAAAATCAGCCGTTTTTGCTCGAACATTAAATGCCTCCAAATGGTATTTAATTAACTTCCCGGGGTGAAGAAACCCTTTTTGAGAACTCAGAGTGAGTAAATTGGCCATTTTCATGCACTTTTAACCATTCCATAAATCTTGTGTTTTGGGCCCCTGGAAGCATGAAAATCACTTTAAACATGCTAATTTTAGCTCTAACACTGATGATCCACCTACAAATGTGAACTGACGTTCAAAAATAAAACATTTGAAAACGGACCATTTTCCACATTTCTGAAGCATGACGTAATGGGGGGGTGTTATCTCTTTTGTCGAAAATCAGCCGTTTTTGCTCGAACATTAAATGCCTCCAAATGGTATTTAATTAACTTCCCGAGCCCCTGGAAGCATGAAAATCACTTTAAACATGCTAATTTTAGCTCTAACACTGATGATCCACCTACAAATGTGAACTGACGTTCAAAAATAAAACATTTGAAAACGGACCATTTTCCACATTTCGGAAGCATGACGTAATGGGGGGGTGTTATCTATTTTGTCAAAATTCAGCCGTTTTTGCTCGAACATTAAATGCCTCCAAATGGTATTTAATTAACTTCCCGGGGTGAAGAAACCCTTTTTGAGAACTCAGAGTGAGTAAATTGGCCATTTTCATGCACTTTTAACCATTCCATAAATCTTGTGTTTTGGGCCCCTGGAAGCATGAAAATCACTTTAAACATGCTAATTTAAGCTCTAACACTGATGATCCACCTACAAATGTGAACTGACGTTCAAAAATAAAACATTTGAAAACGGACCATTTTCCACATTTCTGAAGCATTACGTAATGGGGGGGTGTTATCTCTTTTGTCGAGAATCAGCCGTTTTTGCTCGAACATTAAATGCCTCCAAATGGTATTTATTTCACTTCCCGAGCCCCTGGAAGCATGAAAATCACTTTAAACATGCTAATTTTAGCTCTAACACTGATGATCCACCTACAAATGTGAACTGACGTTCAAAAATAAAACATTTGAAAACGGACCATTTTCCACATTTCTGAAGCATGACGTAATGGGGGGGTGTTATCTCTTTTGTCGAAAATCAGCCGTTTTTGCTCGAACATTAAATGCCTCCAAATGGTATTTAATTAACTTCCCGGGGTGAAGAAACCCTTTTTGAGAACTCAGAGTGAGTAAATTGGCCATTTTCATGCACTTTTAACCATTCCATAAATCTTGTGTTTTGGGCCCCTGGAAGCATGAAAATCACTTTAAACATGCAAATTTTAGCTCTAACACTGATGATCCACCTACAAATGTGAACTGACGTTCAAAAATAAAACATTTGAAAACGGACCATTTTCCACATTTCTGAAGCATGACGTAATGGGGGGGTGTTATCTCTTTTGTCGAAAATCAGCCGTTTTTGCTCGAACATTAAATGCCTCCAAATGGTATTTAATTAACTTCCCGAGCCCCTGGAAGCATGAAAATCACTTTAAACATGCTAATTTTAGCTCTAACACTGATGATCCACCTACAAATGTGAACTGACGTTCAAAAATAAAACATTTGAAAACGGACCATTTTCCACATTTCTGAAGCATGACGTAATGGGGGGGTGTTATCTCTTTTGTCGAAAATCAGCCGTTTTTGCTCGAACATTAAATGCCTCCAAATGGTATTTAATTAACTTCCCGAGCCCCTGGAAGCATGAAAATCACTTTAAACATGCTAATTTTAGCTCCAACACTGATGATCCACCTACAAATGTGAACTGACGTTCAAAAATAAAACATTTGAAAACGGACCATTTTCCACATTTCTGAAGCATGACGTAATGGGGGGGTGTTATCTTTTTTGTCGAAAATCAGCCGTTTTTGCTCGAACATTAAATGCCTCCAAATGGTATTTATTTCACTTCCCGGGGTGAAGAAACCCTTTTTGAGAACTCAGAGTGAGTAAATTGGCCATTTTCATGCACTTTTAACCATTCCATTAATCTTGTGTTTTGGGCCCCTGGAAGCATGAAAATCACTTTAAACATGCTAATTTTAGCTCTAACACTGATGATCCACCTACAAATGTGAACTGACGTTCAAAAATAAAACATTTGAAAACGGACCATTTTCCACATTTCTGAAGCATGACGTAATGGGGGGGTGTTATCTCTTTTGTCGAAAATCAGCCGTTTTTGCTCGAACATTAAATGCCTCAAAATGGTATTTAATTAACTTCCCGGGGTGAAGAAACCCTTTTTGAGAACTCAGAGTGAGTAAATTGGCCATTTTCATGCACTTTTAACCATTCCATAAATCTTGTGTTTTGGGCCCCTGGAAGCATGAAAATCACTTTAAACATGCTAATTTTAGCTCTAACACTGATGATCCACCTACAAATGTGAACTGACGTTCAAAAATAAAACATTTGAAAACGGACCATTTTCCACATTTCTGAAGCATGACGTAATGGGGGCGTGTTATCTCTTTTGTCGAAAATCAGCCGTTTTTGCTCGAACATTAAATGCCTCCAAATGGTATTTAATTAACTTCCCGAGCCCCTGGAAGCATGAAAATCACTTTAAACATGCTAATTTTAGCTCTAACACTGATGATCCACCTACAAATGTGAACTGACGTTCAAAAATAAAACATTTGAAAACGGACCATTTTCCACATTTCTGAAGCATGACGTAATGGGGGGGTGTTATCTCTTTTGTCGAAAATCAGCCGTTTTTGCTCGAACATTAAATGCCTCCAAATGGTATTTAATTACCTTCCCGGGGTGAAGAAACCCTTTTTGAGAACTCAGAGTGAGTAAATTGGCCATTTTCATGCACTTTTAACCATTCTATAAATCTTGTGTTTTGGGCCCCTGGAAGCATGAAAATCACTTTAAACATGCTAATTTTAGCTCTAACACTGATGATCCACCTACAAATGTGAACTGACGTTCAAAAATAAAACATTTGAAAACGGACCATTTTCCACATTTCTGAAGCATGACGTAATGGGGGGGTGTTATCTCTTTTGTCGAAAATCAGCCGTTTTTGCTCGAACATTAAATGCCTCCAAATGGTATTTAATTAACTTCCCGAGCCCCTGGAAGCATGAAAATCACTTTAAACATGCTAATTTTAGCTCTAACACTGATGATCCACCTACAAATGTGAACTGACGTTCAAAAATAAAACATTTGAAAACGGACCATTTTCCACATTTCTGAAGCATGACGTAATGGGGGGATGTTATCTCTTTTGTCGAAAATCAGCCGTTTTTGCTCGAACATTAAATGCCTCCAAATGGTATTTAATTAACTTCCCGGGGTGAAGAAACCCTTTTTGAGAACTCAGAGTGAGTAAATTGGCCATTTTCATGCACTTTTAACCATTCCATAAATCTTGTGTTTTGGGCCCCTGGAAGCATGAAAATCACTTTAAACATGCTAATTTTAGCTCTAACACTGATTATCCACCTACAAATGTGAACTGACGTTCAAAAATAAAACATTTGAAAACGGACCATTTTCCACATTTCTGAAGCATGACGTAATGGGGGGGTGTTATCTCTTTTGTCGAAAATCAGCCGTTTTTGCTCGAACATTAAATGCCTCCAAATGGTATTTATTTCACTTCCCGAGCCCCTGGAAGCATGAAAATCACTTTAAACATGCTAATTTTAGCTCTAACACTGATGATCCACCTACAAATGTGAACTGACGTTCAAAAATAAAACATTTGAAAACGGACCATTTTCCACATTTCTGAAGCATGACGTAATGGGGGGGGGGGTGTTATCTCTTTTGTTGAAAATCAGCCGTTTTTGCTCGAACATTAAATGCCTCCAAATGGTATTTAATTAACTTCCCGGGGTGAAGAAACCCTTTTTGAGAACTCAGAGTGAGTAAATTGGCCATTTTCATGCACTTTTAACCATTCCATAAATCTTGTGTTTTGGGCCCCTGGAAGCATGAAAATCACTTTAAACATGCTAATTTTAGCTCTAACACTGATGATCCACCTACAAATGTGAACTGACGTTCAAAAATAAAACATTTGAAAACGGACCATTTTCCACATTTCTGAAGCATGACGTAATGGGGGGGTGTTATCTCTTTTGTCGAAAATCAGCCTTTTTTGCTCGAACATTAAATGCCTCCAAATGGTATTTAATTAACTTCCCGAGCTCCTGGAAGCATGAAAATCACTTTAAACATGCTAATTTTAGCTCTAACACTGATGATCCACCTACAAATGTGAACTGACGTTCAAAAATAAAACATTTGAAAACGGACCATTTTCCACATTTCTGAAGCATGACGTAATGGGGGGGTGTTATCTCTTTTGTCGAAAATCAGCCGTTTTTGCTCGAACATTAAATGCCTCCAAATGGTATTTAATTAACTTCCCGAGCCCCTGGAAGCATGAAAATCACTTTAAACATGCTAATTTTAGCTCTAACACTGATGATCCACCTACAAATGTGAACTGACGTTCAAAAATAAAACATTTGAAAACGGACCATTTTCCACATTTCTGAAGCATGACGTAATGGGGGGGTGTTATCTTTTTTGTCGAAAATCAGCCGTTTTTGCTCGAACATTAAATGCCTCCAAATGGTATTTATTTCACTTCCCGGGGTGAAGAAACCCTTTTTGAGAACTCAGAGTGAGTAAATTGGCCATTTTCATGCACTTTTAACCATTCCATTAATCTTGTGTTTTGGGCCCCTGGAAGCATGAAAATCACTTTAAACATGCTAATTTTAGCTCTAACACTGATGATCCACCTACAAATGTGAACTGACGTTCAAAAATAAAACATTTGAAAACGGACCATTTTCCACATTTCTGAAGCATGACGTAATGGGGGGGTGTTATCTCTTTTGTCGAAAATCAGCCGTTTTTGCTCGAACATTAAATGCCTCAAAATGGTATTTAATTAACTTCCCGGGGTGAAGAAACCCTTTTTGAGAACTCAGAGTGAGTAAATTGGCCATTTTCATGCACTTTTAACCATTCCATAAATCTTGTGTTTTGGGCCCCTGGAAGCATGAAAATCACTTTAAACATGCTAATTTTAGCTCTAACACTGATGATCCACCTACAAATGTGAACTGACGTTCAAAAATAAAACATTTGAAAACGGACCATTTTCCACATTTCTGAAGCATGACGTAATGGGGGGGTGTTATCTCTTTTGTCGAAAATCAGCCGTTTTTGCTCGAACATTAAATGCCTCCAAATGGTATTTAATTAACTTCCCGAGCCCCTGGAAGCATGAAAATCACTTTAAACATGCTAATTTTAGCTCTAACACTGATGATCCACCTACAAATGTGAACTGACGTTCAAAAATAAAACATTTGAAAACGGACCATTTTCCACATTTCTGAAGCATGACGTAATGGGGGGGGTGTTATCTCTTTTGTCGAAAATCAGCCGTTTTTGCTCGAACATTAAATGCCTCCAAATGGTATTTAATTACCTTCCCGGGGTGAAGAAACCCTTTTTGAGAACTCAGAGTGAGTAAATTGGCCATTTTCATGCACTTTTAACCATTCTATAAATCTTGTGTTTTGGGCCCCTGGAAGCATGAAAATCACTTTAAACATGCTAATTTTAGCTCTAACACTGATGATCCACCTACAAATGTGAACTGACGTTCAAAAATAAAACATTTGAAAACGGACCATTTTCCACATTTCTGAAGCATGACGTAATGGGGGGGTGTTATCTCTTTTGTCGAAAATCAGCCGTTTTTGCTCGAACATTAAATGCCTCCAAATGGTATTTAATTAACTTCCCGAGCCCCTGGAAGCATGAAAATCACTTTAAACATGCTAATTTTAGCTCTAACACTGATGATCCACCTACAAATGTGAACTGACGTTCAAAAATAAAACATTTGAAAACGGACCATTTTCCACATTTCTGAAGCATGACGTAATGGGGGGATGTTATCTCTTTTGTCGAAAATCAGCCGTTTTTGCTCGAACATTAAATGCCTCCAAATGGTATTTATTTCACTTCCCGGGGTGAAGAAACCCTTTTTGAGAACTCAGAGTGAGTAAATTGGCCATTTTCATGCACTTTTAACCATTCCATAAATCTTGTGTTTTGGGCCCCTGGAAGCATGAAAATCACTTTAAACATGCTAATTTTAGCTCTAACACTGATGATCCACCTACAAATGTGAACTGACGTTCAAAAATAAAACATTTGAAAACGGACCATTTTCCACATTTCTGAAGCATGACGTAATGGGGGGGTGTTATCTCTTTTGTCGAAAATCAGCCGTTTTTGCTCGAACATTAAATGCCTCCAAATGGTATTTAATTAACTTCCCGAGCCCCTGGAAGCATGAAAATCACTTTAAACATGCTAATTTTAGCTCTAACACTGATGATCCACCTACAAATGTGAACTGACGTTCAAAAATAAAACATTTGAAAACGGACCATTTTCCACATTTCTGAAGCATGACGTAATGGGGGGGTGTTATCTATTTTGTCAAAATTCAGCCGTTTTTGCTCGAACATTAAATGCCTCCAAATGGTATTTAATTAACTTCCCGGGGTGAAGAAACCCTTTTTGAGAACTCAGAGTGAGTAAATTGGCCATTTTCATGCACTTTTAACCATTCCATAAATCTTGTGTTTTGGGCCCCTGGAAGCATGAAAATCACTTTAAACATGCTAATTTTAGCTCTAACACTGATGATCCACCTACAAATGTGAACTGACGTTCAAAAATAAAACATTTGAAAACGGACCATTTTCCACATTTCTGAAGCATTACGTAATGGGGGGGTGTTATCTCTTTTGTCGAGAATCAGCCGTTTTTGCTCGAACATTAAATGCCTCCAAATGGTATTTATTTCACTTCCCGAGCCCCTGGAAGCATGAAAATCACTTTAAACATGCTAATTTTAGCTCTAACACTGATGATCCACCTACAAATGTGAACTGACGTTCAAAAATAAAACATTTGAAAACGGACCATTTTCCACATTTCTGAAGCATGACGTAATGGGGGGGGTGTTATCACTTTTGTCGAAAATCAGCCGTTTTTGCTCGAACATTAAATGCCTCCAAATGGTATTTAATTAACTTCCCGGGGTGAAGAAACCCTTTTTGAGAACTCAGAGTGAGTAAATTGGCCATTTTCATGCACTTTTAACCATTCCATAAATCTTGTGTTTTGGGCCCCTGGAAGCATGAAAATCACTTTAAACATGCAAATTTTAGCTCTAACACTGATGATCCACCTACAAATGTGAACTGACGTTCAAAAATAAAACATTTGAAAACGGACCATTTTCCACATTTCTGAAGCATGACGTAATGGGGGGGTGTTATCTCTTTTGTCGAAAATCAGACGTTTTTGCTCGAACATTAAATGCCTCCAAATGGTATTTAATTAACTTCCCGAGCCCCTGGAAGCATGAAAATCACTTTAAACATGCTAATTTTAGCTCTAACACTGATGATCCACCTACAAATGTGAACTGACGTTCAAAAATAAAACATTTGAAAACGGACCATTTTCCACATTTCTGAAGCATGACGTAATGGGGGGGTGTTATCTCTTTTGTCGAAAATCAGCCGTTTTTGCTCGAACATTAAATGCCTCCAAATGGTATTTAATTAACTTCCCGGGGTGAAGAAACCCTTTTTGAGAACTCAGAGTGAGTAAATTGGCCATTTTCATGCACTTTTAACCATTCCATAAATCTTGTGTTTTGGGCCCCTGGAAGCATGAAAATCACTTTAAACATGCTAATTTTAGCTCTAACACTGATGATCCACCTACAAATGTGAACTGACGTTCAAAAATAAAACATTTGAAAACGGACCATTTTCCACATTTCTGAAGCATGACGTAATGGGGGGGTGTTATCTCTTTTGTCGAAAATCAGCCGTTTTTGCTCGAACATTAAATGCCTCCAAATGGTATTTAATTAACTTCCCGAGCCCCTGGAAGCATGAAAATCACTTTAAACATGCTAATTTTAGCTCTAACACTGATGATCCACCTACAAATGTGAACTGACGTTCAAAAATAAAACATTTGAAAATGGACCATTTTCCACATTTCTGAAGCATGACGTAATGGGGGGGTGTTATCTCTTTTGTCGAAAATCAGCCGTTTTTGCTCGAACATTAAATGCCTCCAAATGGTATTTATTTCACTTCCCGGGGTGAAGAAACCCTTTTTGAGAACTCAGAGTGAGTAAATTGGCCATTTTCATGCACTTTTAACCATTCCATTAATCTTGTGTTTTGGGCCCCTGGAAGCATGAAAATCACTTTAAACATGCTAATTTTAGCTCTAACACTGATGATCCACCTACAAATGTGAACTGACGTTCAAAAATAAAACATTTGAAAACGGACCATTTTCCACATTTCTGAAGCATGACGTAATGGGGGGGTGTTATCTCTTTTGTCGAAAATCAGCCGTTTTTGCTCGAACATTAAATGCCTCCAAATGGTATTTAATTAACTTCCCGAGCCCCTGGAAGCATGAAAATCACTTTAAACATGCTAATTTTAGCTCTAACACTGATGATCCACCTACAAATGTGAACTGACGTTCAAAAATAAAACATTTGAAAACGGACCATTTTCCACATTTCTGAAGCATGACGTAATGGGGGGGTGTTATCTCTTTTGTCGAAAATCAGCCATTTTTGCTCGAACATTAAATGCCTCCAAATGGTATTTATTTCACTTCCCGAGCCCCTGGAAGCATGAAAATCACTTTAAACATGCTAATTTTAGCTCTAACACTGATGATCCACCTACAAATGTGAACTGACGTTCAAAAATAAAACATTTGAAAACGGACCATTTTCCACATTTCTGAAGCATGACGTAATGGGGGGGTGTTATCTCTTTTGTCGAAAATCAGCCGTTTTTGCTCGAACATTAAATGCCTCCAAATGGTATTTATTTCACTTCCCGAGCCCCTGGAAGCATGAAAATCACTTTAAACATGCTAATTTTAGCTCTAACACTGATGATCCACCTACAAATGTGAACTGACGTTCAAAAATAAAACATTTGAAAACGGACCATTTTCCACATTTCTGAAGCATTACGTAATGGGGGGGTGTTATCTCTTTTGTCGAGAATCAGCCGTTTTTGCTCGAACATTAAATGCCTCCAAATGGTATTTAATTAACTTCCCGAGCCCCTGGAAGCATGAAAATCACTTTAAACATGCTAATTTTAGCTCTAACACTGATGATCCACCTACAAATGTGAACTGACGTTCAAAAATAAAACATTTGAAAACGGACCATTTTCCACATTTCTGAAGCATGACGTAATGGGGGGGTGTTATCTCTTTTGTCGAAAATCAGCCGTTTTTGCTCGAACATTAAATGCCTCCAAATGGTATTTAATTAACTTCCCGAGCCCCTGGAAGCATGAAAATCACTTTAAACATGCTAATTTTAGCTCTAACACTGATGATCCACCTACAAATGTGAACTGACGTTCAAAAATAAAACATTTGAAAACGGACCATTTTCCACATTTCTGAAGCATGACGTAATGGGGGGGTGTTATCTCTTTTGTCGAAAATCAGCCGTTTTTGCTCGAACATTAAATGCCTCCAAATGGTATTTATTTCACTTCCCGGGGTGAAGAAACCCTTTTTGAGAACTCAGAGTGAGTAAATTGGCCATTTTCATGCACTTTTAACCATTCCATAAATCTTGTGTTTTGGGCCCCTGGAAGCATGAAAATCACTTTAAACATGCTAATTTTAGCTCTAACACTGATGATCCACCTACAAATGTGAACTGACGTTCAAAAATAAAACATTTGAAAACGGACCATTTTCCACATTTCTGAAGCATGACGTAATGGGGGGGTGTTATCTCTTTTGTCGAAAATCAGCCGTTTTTGCTCGAACATTAAATGCCTCCAAATGGTATTTAATTAACTTCCCGAGCCCCTGGAAGCATGAAAATCACTTTAAACATGCTAATTTTAGCTCTAACACTGATGATCCACCTACAAATGTGAACTGACGTTCAAAAATAAAACATTTGAAAACGGACCATTTTCCACATTTCTGAAGCATGACGTAATGGGGGGGTGTTATCTCTTTTGTCGAAAATCAGCCGTTTTTGCTCGAACATTAAATGCCTCCAAATGGTATTTAATTAACTTCCCGAGCCCCTGGAAGCATGAAAATCACTTTAAACATGCTAATTTTAGCTCTAACACTGATGATCCACCTACAAATGTGAACTGACGTTCAAAAATAAAACATTTGAAAACGGACCATTTTCCACATTTCTGAAGCATGACGTAATGGGGGGGTGTTATCTCTTTTGTCGAAAATCAGCCGTTTTTGCTCGAACATTAAATGCCTCCAAATGGTATTTAATTAACTTCCCGAGCCCCTGGAAGCATGAAAATCACTTTAAACATGCTAATTTTAGCTCCAACACTGATGATCCACCTACAAATGTGAACTGACGTTCAAAAATAAAACATTTGAAAACGGACCATTTTCCACATTTCTGAAGCATGACGTAATGGGGGGGTGTTATCTTTTTTGTCGAAAATCAGCCGTTTTTGCTCGAACATTAAATGCCTCCAAATGGTATTTATTTCACTTCCCGGGGTGAAGAAACCCTTTTTGAGAACTCAGAGTGAGTAAATTGGCCATTTTCATGCACTTTTAACCATTCCATTAATCTTGTGTTTTGGGCCCCTGGAAGCATGAACATCACTTTAAACATGCTAATTTTAGCTCTAACACTGATGATCCACCTACAAATGTGAACTGACGTTCAAAAATAAAACATTTGAAAACGGACCATTTTCCACATTTCTGAAGCATGACGTAATGGGGGGGTGTTATCTCTTTTGTCGAAAATCAGCCGTTTTTGCTCGAACATTAAATGCCTCAAAATGGTATTTAATTAACTTCCCGGGGTGAAGAAACCCTTTTTGAGAACTCAGAGTGAGTAAATTGGCCATTTTCATGCACTTTTAACCATTCCATAAATCTTGTGTTTTGGGCCCCTGGAAGCATGAAAATCACTTTAAACATGCTAATTTTAGCTCTAACACTGATGATCCACCTACAAATGTGAACTGACGTTCAAAAATAAAACATTTGAAAACGGACCATTTTCCACATTTCTGAAGCATGACGTAATGGGGGCGTGTTATCTCTTTTGTCGAAAATCAGCCGTTTTTGCTCGAACATTAAATGCCTCCAAATGGTATTTAATTAACTTCCCGAGCCCCTGGAAGCATGAAAATCACTTTAAACATGCTAATTTTAGCTCTAACACTGATGATCCACCTACAAATGTGAACTGACGTTCAAAAATAAAACATTTGAAAACGGACCATTTTCCACATTTCTGAAGCATGACGTAATGGGGGGGTGTTATCTCTTTTGTCGAAAATCAGCCGTTTTTGCTCGAACATTAAATGCCTCCAAATGGTATTTAATTACCTTCCCGGGGTGAAGAAACCCTTTTTGAGAACTCAGAGTGAGTAAATTGGCCATTTTCATGCACTTTTAACCATTCTATAAATCTTGTGTTTTGGGCCCCTGGAAGCATGAAAATCACTTTAAACATGCTAATTTTAGCTCTAACACTGATGATCCACCTACAAATGTGAACTGACGTTCAAAAATAAAACATTTGAAAACGGACCATTTTCCACATTTCTGAAGCATGACGTAATGGGGGGGTGTTATCTCTTTTGTCGAAAATCAGCCGTTTTTGCTCGAACATTAAATGCCTCCAAATGGTATTTAATTAACTTCCCGAGCCCCTGGAAGCATGAAAATCACTTTAAACATGCTAATTTTAGCTCTAACACTGATGATCCACCTACAAATGTGAACTGACGTTCAAAAATAAAACATTTGAAAACGGACCATTTTCCACATTTCTGAAGCATGACGTAATGGGGGGATGTTATCTCTTTTGTCGAAAATCAGCCGTTTTTGCTCGAACATTAAATGCCTCCAAATGGTATTTAATTAACTTCCCGGGGTGAAGAAACCCTTTTTGAGAACTCAGAGTGAGTAAATTGGCCATTTTCATGCACTTTTAACCATTCCATAAATCTTGTGTTTTGGGCCCCTGGAAGCATGAAAATCACTTTAAACATGCTAATTTTAGCTCTAACACTGATGATCCACCTACAAATGTGAACTGACGTTCAAAAATAAAACATTTGAAAACGGACCATTTTCCACATTTCTGAAGCATGACGTAATGGGGGGGTGTTATCTATTTTGTCAAAATTCAGCCGTTTTTGCTCGAACATTAAATGCCTCCAAATGGTATTTAATTAACTTCCCGGGGTGAAGAAACCCTTTTTGAGAACTCAGAGTGAGTAAATTGGCCATTTTCATGCACTTTTAACCATTCCATAAATCTTGTGTTTTGGGCCCCTGGAAGCATGAAAATCACTTTAAACATGCTAATTTTAGCTCTAACACTGATGATCCACCTACAAATGTGAACTGACGTTCAAAAATAAAACATTTGAAAACGGACCATTTTCCACATTTCTGAAGCATTACGTAATGGGGGGGTGTTATCTCTTTTGTCGAGAATCAGCCGTTTTTGCTCGAACATTAAATGCCTCCAAATGGTATTTATTTCACTTCCCGAGCCCCTGGAAGCATGAAAATCACTTTAAACATGCTAATTTTAGCTCTAACACTGATGATCCACCTACAAATGTGAACTGACGTTCAAAAATAAAACATTTGAAAACGGACCATTTTCCACATTTCTGAAGCATGACGTAATGGGGGGGTGTTATCACTTTTGTCGAAAATCAGCCGTTTTTGCTCGAACATTAAATGCCTCCAAATGGTATTTAATTAACTTCCCGGGGTGAAGAAACCCTTTTTGAGAACTCAGAGTGAGTAAATTGGCCATTTTCATGCACTTTTAACCATTCCATAAATCTTGTGTTTTGGGCCCCTGGAAGCATGAAAATCACTTTAAACATGCAAATTTTAGCTCTAACACTGATGATCCACCTACAAATGTGAACTGACGTTCAAAAATAAAACATTTGAAAACGGACCATTTTCCACATTTCTGAAGCATGACGTAATGGGGGGGTGTTATCTCTTTTGTCGAAAATCAGCCGTTTTTGCTCGAACATTAAATGCCTCCAAATGGTATTTAATTAACTTCCCGAGCCCCTGGAAGCATGAAAATCACTTTAAACATGCTAATTTTAGCTCTAACACTGATGATCCACCTACAAATGTGAACTGACGTTAAAAAATAAAACATTTGAAAACGGACCATTTTCCACATTTCTGAAGCATGACGTAATGGGGGGGTGTTATCTCTTTTGTCGAAAATCAGCCGTTTTTGCTCGAACATTAAATGCCTCCAAATGGTATTTAATTAACTTCCCGGGGTGAAGAAACCCTTTTTGAGAACTCAGAGTGAGTAAATTGGCCATTTTCATGCACTTTTAACCATTCCATAAATCTTGTGTTTTGGGCCCCTGGAAGCATGAAAATCACTTTAAACATGCTAATTTTAGCTCTAACACTGATGATCCACCTACAAATGTGAACTGACGTTCAAAAATAAAACATTTGAAAACGGACCATTTTCCACATTTCTGAAGCATGACGTAATGGGGGGGTGTTATCTCTTTTGTCGAAAATCAGCCGTTTTTGCTCGAACATTAAATGCCTCCAAATGGTATTTAATTAACTTCCCGAGCCCCTGGAAGCATGAAAATCACTTTAAACATGCTAATTTTAGCTCTAACACTGATGATCCACCTACAAATGTGAACTGACGTTCAAAAATAAAACATTTGAAAATGGACCATTTTCCACATTTTTTGAAGCATGACGTAATGGGGGGGTGTTATCTCTTTTGTCGAAAATCAGCCGTTTTTGCTCGAACATTAAATGCCTCCAAATGGTATTTATTTCACTTCCCGGGGTGAAGAAACCCTTTTTGAGAACTCAGAGTGAGTAAATTGGCCATTTTCATGCACTTTTAACCATTCCATTAATCTTGTGTTTTGGGCCCCTGGAAGCATGAAAATCACTTTAAACATGCTAATTTTAGCTCTAACACTGATGATCCACCTACAAATGTGAACTGACGTTCAAAAATAAAACATTTGAAAACGGACCATTTTCCACATTTCTGAAGCATGACGTAATGGGGGGGTGTTATCTCTTTTGTCGAAAATCAGCCGTTTTTGCTCGAACATTAAATGCCTCCAAATGGTATTTAATTAACTTCCCGAGCCCCTGGAAGCATGAAAATCACTTTAAACATGCTAATTTTAGCTCTAACACTGATGATCCACCTACAAATGTGAACTGACGTTCAAAAATAAAACATTTGAAAACGGACCATTTTCCACATTTCTGAAGCATGACGTAATGGGGGGGTGTTATCTCTTTTGTCGAAAATCAGCCATTTTTGCTCGAACATTAAATGCCTCCAAATGGTATTTATTTCACTTCCCGAGCCCCTGGAAGCATGAAAATCACTTTAAACATGCTAATTTTAGCTCTAACACTGATGATCCACCTACAAATGTGAACTGACGTTCAAAAATAAAACATTTGAAAACGGACCATTTTCCACATTTCTGAAGCATGACGTAATGGGGGGGTGTTATCTCTTTTGTCGAAAATCAGCCGTTTTTGCTCGAACATTAAATGCCTCCAAATGGTATTTATTTCACTTCCCGAGCCCCTGGAAGCATGAAAATCACTTTAAACATGCTAATTTTAGCTCTAACACTGATGATCCACCTACAAATGTGAACTGACGTTCAAAAATAAAACATTTGAAAACGGACCATTTTCCACATTTCTGAAGCATTACGTAATGGGGGGGTGTTATCTCTTTTGTCGAGAATCAGCCGTTTTTGCTCGAACATTAAATGCCTCCAAATGGTATTTAATTAACTTCCCGAGCCCCTGGAAGCATGAAAATCACTTTAAACATGCTAATTTTAGCTCTAACACTGATGATCAACCTACAAATGTGAACTGACGTTCAAAAATAAAACATTTGAAAACGGACCATTTTCCACATTTCTGAAGCATGACGTAATGGGGGGGTGTTATCTCTTTTGTCGAAAATCAGCCGTTTTTGCTCGAACATTAAATGCCTCCAAATGGTATTTAATTAACTTCCCGAGCCCCTGGAAGCATGAAAATCACTTTAAACATGCTAATTTTAGCTCTAACACTGATGATCCACCTACAAATGTGAACTGACGTTCAAAAATAAAACATTTGAAAACGGACCATTTTCCACATTTCTGAAGCATGACGTAATGGGGGGGTGTTATCTCTTTTGTCGAAAATCAGCCGTTTTTGCTCGAACATTAAATGCCTCCAAATGGTATTTATTTCACTTCCCGGGGTGAAGAAACCCTTTTTGAGAACTCAGAGTGAGTAAATTGGCCATTTTCATGCACTTTTAACCATTCCATAAATCTTGTGTTTTGGGCCCCTGGAAGCATGAAAATCACTTTAAACATGCTAATTTTAGCTCTAACACTGATGATCCACCTACAAATGTGAACTGACGTTCAAAAATAAAACATTTGAAAACGGACCATTTTCCACATTTCTGAAGCATGACGTAATGGGGGGGTGTTATCTCTTTTGTCGAAAATCAGCCGTTTTTGCTCGAACATTAAATGCCTCCAAATGGTATTTAATTAACTTCCCGAGCCCCTGGAAGCATGAAAATCACTTTAAACATGCTAATTTTAGCTCTAACACTGATGATCCACCTACAAATGTGAACTGACGTTCAAAAATAAAACATTTGAAAACGGACCATTTTCCACATTTCTGAAGCATGACGTAATGGGGGGGTGTTATCTCTTTTGTCGAAAATCAGCCGTTTTTGCTCGAACATTAAATGCCTCCAAATGGTATTTATTTCACTTCCCGGGGTGAAGAAACCCTTTTTGAGAACTCAGAGTGAGTAAATTGGCCATTTTCATGCACTTTTAACCATTCCATAAATCTTGTGTTTTGGGCCCCTGGAAGCATGAAAATCACTTTAAACATGCTAATTTTAGCTCTAACACTGATGATCCACCTACAAATGTGAACTGACGTTCAAAAATAAAACATTTGAAAACGGACCATTTTCCACATTTCTGAAGCATGACGTAATGGGGGGGTGTTATCTCTTTTGTCGAAAATCAGCCGTTTTTGCTCGAACATTAAATGCCTCCAAATGGTATTTAATTAACTTCCCGAGCCCCTGGAAGCATGAAAATCACTTTAAACATGCTAATTTTAGCTCTAACACTGATGATCCACCTACAAATGTGAACTGACGTTCAAAAATAAAACATTTGAAAACGGACCATTTTCCACATTTCTGAAGCATGACGTAATGGGGGGGTGTTATCTCTTTTGTCGAAAATCAGCCGTTTTTGCTCGAACATTAAATGCCTCCAAATGGTATTTATTTCACTTCCCGGGGTGAAGAAACCCTTTTTGAGAACTCAGAGTGAGTAAATTGGCCATTTTCATGCACTTTTAACCATTCCATTAATCTTGTGTTTTGGGCCCCTGGAAGCATGAAAATCACTTTAAACATGCTAATTTTAGCTCTAACACTGATGATCCACCTACAAATGTGAACTGACGTTCAAAAATAAAACATTTGAAAACGGACCATTTTCCACATTTCTGAAGCATGACGTAATGGGGGGGTGTTATCTCTTTTGTCGAAAATCAGCCGTTTTTGCTCGAACATTAAATGCCTCCAAATGGTATTTATTTCACTTCCCGGGGTGAAGAAACCCTTTTTGAGAACTCAGAGTGAGTAAATTGGCCATTTTCATGCACTTTTAACCATTCCATAAATCTTGTGTTTTGGGCCCCTGGAAGCATGAAAATCACTTTAAACATGCTAATTTTAGCTCTAACACTGATGATCCACCTACAAATGTGAACTGACGTTCAAAAATAAAACATTTGAAAACGGACCATTTTCCACATTTCTGAAGCATGACGTAATGGGGGGGTGTTATCTCTTTTGTCGAAAATCAGCCGTTTTTGCTCGAACATTAAATACCTCCAAATGGTATTTAATTAACTTCCCGAGCCCCTGGAAGCATGAAAATCACTTTAAACATGCTAATTTTAGCTCTAACACTGATGATCCACCTACAAATGTGAACTGACGTTCAAAAATAAAACATTTGAAAACGGACCATTTTCCACATTTCTGAAGCATGACGTAATGGGGGGGTGTTATCTCTTTTGTCGAAAATCAGCCGTTTTTGCTCGAACATTAAATGCCTCCAAATGGTATTTAATTAACTTCCCGGGGTGAAGAAACCCTTTTTGAGAACTCAGAGTGAGTAAATTGGCCATTTTCATGCACTTTTAACCATTCCATAAATCTTGTGTTTTGGGCCCCTGGAAGCATGAAAATCACTTTAAACATGCTAATTTTAGCTCTAACACTGATGATCCACCTACAAATGTGAACTGACGTTCAAAAATAAAACATTTGAAAACGGACCATTTTCCACATTTCTGAAGCATGACGTAATGGGGGGGTGTTATCTCTTTTGTCGAAAATCAGCCGTTTTTGCTCGAACATTAAATGCCTCCAAATGGTATTTAATTAACTTCCCGAGCCCCTGGAAGCATGAAAATCACTTTAAACATGCTAATTTTAGCTCTAACACTGATGATCCACCTACAAATGTGAACTGACGTTCAAAAATAAAACATTTGAAAACGGACCATTTTCCACATTTCTGAAGCATGACGTAATGGGGGGGTGTTATCTCTTTTGTCGAAAATCAGCCGTTTTTGCTCGAACATTAAATGCCTCCAAATGGTATTTATTTCACTTCCCGGGGTGAAGAAACCCTTTTTGAGAACTCAGAGTGAGTAAATTGGCCATTTTCATGCACTTTTAACCATTCCATAAATCTTGTGTTTTGGGCCCCTGGAAGCATGAAAATCACTTTAAACATGCTAATTTTAGCTCTAACACTGATGATCCACCTACAAATGTGAACTGACGTTCAAAAATAAAACATTTGAAAACGGACCATTTTCCACATTTCTGAAGCATGACGTAATGGGGGGGGTGTTATCTCTTTTGTCGAAAATCAGCCGTTTTTGCTCGAACATTAAATGCCTCCAAATGGTATTTAATTAACTTCCCGAGCCCCTGGAAGCATGAAAATCACTTTAAACATGCTAATTTTAGCTCTAACACTGATGATCCACCTACAAATGTGAACTGACGTTCAAAAATAAAACATTTGAAAACGGACCATTTTCCACATTTCTGAAGCATGACGTAATGGGGGGGTGTTATCTCTTTTGTCGAAAATCAGCCGTTTTTGCTCGAACATTAAATGCCTCCAAATGGTATTTAATTAACTTCCCGGGGTGAAGAAACCCTTTTTGAGAACTCAGAGTGAGTAAATTGGCCATTTTCATGCACTTTTAACCATTCCATAAATCTTGTGTTTTGGGCCCCTGGAAGCATGAAAATCACTTTAAACATGCTAATTTTAGCTCTAACACTGATGATCCACCTACAAATGTGAACTGACGTTCAAAAATAAAACATTTGAAAACGGACCATTTTCCACATTTCTGAAGCATGACGTAATGGGGGGGTGTTATCTCTTTTGTCGAAAATCAGCCGTTTTTGCTCGAACATTAAATGCCTCCAAATGGTATTTAATTAACTTCCCGAGCCCCTGGAAGCATGAAAATCACTTTAAACATGCTAATTTTAGCTCTAACACTGATGATCCACCTACAAATGTGAACTGACGTTCAAAAATAAAACATTTGAAAACGGACCATTTTCCACATTTCTGAAGCATGACGTAATGGGGGGGTGTTATCTCTTTTGTCGAAAATCAGCCGTTTTTGCTCGAACATTAAATGCCTCCAAATGGTATTTAATTAACTTCCCGGGGTGAAGAAACCCTTTTTGAGAACTCAGAGTGAGTAAATTGGCCATTTTCATGCACTTTTAACCATTCCATAAATCTTGTGTTTTGGGCCCCTGGAAGCATGAAAATCACTTTAAACATGCTAATTTTAGCTCTAACACTGATGATCCACCTACAAATGTGAACTGACGTTCAAAAATAAAACATTTGAAAACGGACCATTTTCCACATTTCTGAAGCATGACGTAATGGGGGGTGTTATCTCTTTTGTCGAAAATCAGCCGTTTTTGCTCGAACATTAAATGCCTCCAAATGGTATTTAATTAACTTCCCGAGCCCCTGGAAGCATGAAAATCACTTTAAACATGCTAATTTTAGCTCTAACACTGATGATCCACCTACAAATGTGAACTGACGTTCAAAAATAAAACATTTGAAAACGGACCATTTTCCACATTTCTGAAGCATGACGTAATGGGGGGGTGTTATCTCTTTTGTCGAAAATCAGCCGTTTTTGCTCGAACATTAAATGCCTCCAAATGGTATTTAATTAACTTCCCGGGGTGAAGAAACCCTTTTTGAGAACTCAGAGTGAGTAAATTGGCCATTTTCATGCACTTTTAACCATTCCATAAATCTTGTGATTTGGGCCCCTGGAAGCATGAAAATCACTTTAAACATGCTAATTTTAGCTCTAACACTGATGATCCACCTACAAATGTGAACTGACGTTCAAAAATAAAACATTTGAAAACGGACCATTTTCCACATTTCTGAAGCATGACGTAATGGGGGGGTGTTATCTCTTTTGTCGAAAATCAGCCGTTTTTGCTCGAACATTAAATGCCTCCAAATGGTATTTATTTCACTTCCCGAGCCCCTGGAAGCATGAAAATCACTTTAAACATGCTAATTTTAGCTCTAACACTGATGATCCACCTACAAATGTGAACTGACGTTCAAAAATAAAACATTTGAAAACGGACCATTTTCCACATTTCTGAAGCATGACGTAATGGGGGGGTGTTATCTCTTTTGTCGAAAATCAGCCGTTTTTGCTCGAACATTAAATGCCTCCAAATGGTATTTATTTCACTTCCCGAGCCCCTGGAAGCATGAAAATCACTTTAAACATGCTAATTTTAGCTCTAACACTGATGATCCACCTACAAATGTGAACTGACGTTCAAAAATAAAACATTTGAAAACGGACCATTTTCCACATTTCTGAAGCATGACGTAATGGGGGGGTGTTATCTCTTTTGTCGAAAATCAGCCGTTTTTGCTCGAACATTAAATGCCTCCAAATGGTATTTAATTAACTTCCCGGGGTGAAGAAACCCTTTTTGAGAACTCAGAGTGAGTAAATTGGCCATTTTCATGCACTTTTAACCATTCCATAAATCTTGTGTTTTGGGCCCCTGGAAGCATGAAAATCACTTTAAACATGCTAATTTTAGCTCTAACACTGATGATCCACCTACAAATGTGAACTGACGTTCAAAAATAAAACATTTGAAAACGGACCATTTTCCACATTTCTGAAGCATGACGTAATGGGGGGGTGTTATCTCTTTTGTCGAAAATCAGCCGTTTTTGCTCGAACATTAAATGCCTCCAAATGGTATTTAATTAACTTCCCGAGCCCCTGGAAGCATGAAAATCACTTTAAAAATGCTAATTTTAGCTCTAACACTGATGATCCACCTACAAATGTGAACTGACGTTCAAAAATAAAACATTTGAAAACGGACCATTTTCCACATTTCTGAAGCATGACGTAATGGGGGGGTGTTATCTCTTTTGTCGAAAATCAGCCGTTTTTGCTCGAACATTAAATGCCTCCAAATGGTATTTAATTAACTTCCCGGGGTGAAGAAACCCTTTTTGAGAACTCAGAGTGAGTAAATTGGCCATTTTCATGCACTTTTAACCATTCCATAAATCTTGTGTTTTGGGCCCCTGGAAGCATGAAAATCACTTTAAACATGCTAATTTTAGCTCTAACACTGATGATCCACCTACAAATGTGAACTGACGTTCAAAAATAAAACATTTGAAAACGGACCATTTTCCACATTTCTGAAGCATGACGTAATGGGGGGGTGTTATCTCTTTTGTCGAAAATCAGCCGTTTTTGCTCGAACATTAAATGCCTCCAAATGGTATTTAATTAACTTCCCGAGCCCCTGGAAGCATGAAAATCACTTTAAACATGCTAATTTTAGCTCTAACACTGATGATCCACCTACAAATGTGAACTGACGTTCAAAAATAAAACATTTGAAAACGGACCATTTTCCACATTTCTGAAGCATGACGTAATGGGGGGGTGTTATCTCTTTTGTCGAAAATCAGCCGTTTTTGCTCGAACATTAAATGCCTCCAAATGGTATTTAATTAACTTCCCGAGCCCCTGGAAGCATGAAAATCACTTTAAACATGCTAATTTTAGCTCTAACACTGATGATCCACCTACAAATGTGAACTGACGTTCAAAAATAAAACATTTGAAAACGGACCATTTTCCACATTTCTGAAGCATGACGTAATGGGGGGGTGTTATCTCTTTTGTCGAAAATCAGCCGTTTTTGCTCGAACATTAAATGCCTCCAAATGGTATTTAATTAACTTCCCGAGCCCCTGGAAGCATGAAAATCACTTTAAACATGCGAATTTTAGCTCTAACACTGATGATCCACCTACAAATGTGAACTGACGTTCAAAAATAAAACATTTGAAAACGGACCATTTTCCACATTTCTGAAGCATGACGTAATGGGGGGGTGTTATCTCTTTTGTCGAAAATCAGCCGTTTTTGCTCGAACATTAAATGCCTCCAAATGGTATTTATTTCACTTCCCGGGGTGAAGAAACCCTTTTTGAGAACTCAGAGTGAGTAAATTGGCCATTTTCATGCACTTTTAACCATTCCATAAATCTTGTGTTTTGGGCCCCTGGAAGCATGAAAATCACTTTAAACATGCTAATTTTAGCTCTAACACTGATGATCCACCTACAAATGTGAACTGACGTTCAAAAATAAAACATTTGAAAACGGACCATTTTCCACATTTCTGAAGCATGACGTAATGGGGGGGTGTTATCTCTTTTGTCGAAAATCAGCCGTTTTTGCTCGAACATTAAATGCCTCCAAATGGTATTTAATTAACTTCCCGAGCCCCTGGAAGCATGAAAATCACTTTAAACATGCTAATTTTAGCTCTAACACTGATGATCCACCTACAAATGTGAACTGACGTTCAAAAATAAAACATTTGAAAACGGACCATTTTCCACATTTCTGAAGCATGACGTAATGGGGGGGGTGTTATCTCTTTTGTCGAAAATCAGCCGTTTTTGCTCGAACATTAAATGCCTCCAAATGGTATTTAATTAACTTCCCGGGGTGAAGAAACCCTTTTTGAGAACTCAGAGTGAGTAAATTGGCCATTTTCATGCACTTTTAACCATTCCATAAATCTTGTGTTTTGGGCCCCTGGAAGCATGAAAATCACTTTAAACATGCTAATTTTAGCTCTAACACTGATGATCCACCTACAAATGTGAACTGACGTTCAAAAATAAAACATTTGAAAACGGACCATTTTCCACATTTCTGAAGCATGACGTAATGGGGGGGTGTTATCTCTTTTGTCGAAAATCAGCCGTTTTTGCTCGAACATTAAATGCCTCCAAATGGTATTTAATTAACTTCCCGAGCCCCTGGAAGCATGAAAATCACTTTAAACATGCTAATTTTAGCTCTAACACTGATGATCCACCTACAAATGTGAACTGACGTTCAAAAATAAAACATTTGAAAACGGACCATTTTCCACATTTCTGAAGCATGACGTAATGGGGGGGTGTTATCTCTTTTGTCGAAAATCAGCCGTTTTTGCTCGAACATTAAATGCCTCCAAATGGTATTTATTTCACTTCCCGGGGTGAAGAAACCCTTTTTGAGAACTCAGAGTGAGTAAATTGGCCATTTTCATGCACTTTTAACCATTCCATAAATCTTGTGTTTTGGGCCCCTGGAAGCATGAAAATCACTTTAAACATGCTAATTTTAGCTCTAACACTGATGATCCACCTACAAATGTGAACTGACGTTCAAAAATAAAACATTTGAAAACGGACCATTTTCCACATTTCTGAAGCATGACGTAATGGGGGGGTGTTATCTCTTTTGTCGAAAATCAGCCGTTTTTGCTCGAACATTAAATGCCTCCAAATGGTATTTAATTAACTTCCTGAGCCCCTGGAAGCATGAAAATCACTTTAAACATGCTAATTTTAGCTCTAACACTGATGATCCACCTACAAATGTGAACTGACGTTCAAAAATAAAACATTTGAAAACGGACCATTTTCCACATTTCTGAAGCATGACGTAATGGGGGGGGTGTTATCTCTTTTGTCGAAAATCAGCCGTTTTTGCTCGAACATTAAATGCCTCCAAATGGTATTTAATTAACTTCCAGAGCCCCTGGAAGCATGAAAATCACTTTAAACATGCTAATTTTAGCTCTAACACTGATGATCCACCTACAAATGTGAACTGACGTTCAAAAATAAAACATTTGAAAATGGACCATTTTCCACATTTCTGAAGCATGACGTAATGGGGGGGTGTTATCTCTTTTGTCGAAAATCAGCCGTTTTTGCTCGAACATTAAATGCCTCCAAATGGTATTTAATTAACTTCCCGAGCCCCTGGAAGCATGAAAATCACTTTAAACATGCTAATTTTAGCTCTAACACTGATGATCCACCTACAAATGTGAACTGACGTTCAAAAATAAAACATTTGAAAACGGACCATTTTCCACATTTCTGAAGCATGACGTAATGGGGGGGTGTTATCTCTTTTGTCGAAAATCAGCCGTTTTTGCTCGAACATTAAATGCCTCCAAATGGTATTTATTTCACTTCCCGGGGTGAAGAAACCCTTTTTGAGAACTCAGAGTGAGTAAATTGGCCATTTTCATGCACTTTTAACCATTCCATTAATCTTGTGTTTTGGGCCCCTGAAAGCATGAAAATCACTTTAAACATGCTAATTTTAGCTCTAACACTGATGATCCACCTACAAATGTGAACTGACGTTCAAAAATAAAACATTTGAAAACGGACCATTTTCCACATTTCTGAAGCATGACGTAATGGGGGGGTGTTATCTCTTTTGTCGAAAATCAGCCGTTTTTGCTCGAACATTAAATGCCTCCAAATGGTATTTAATTAACTTCCCGAGCCCCTGGAAGCATGAAAATCACTTTAAACATGCTAATTTTAGCTCTAACACTGATGATCCACCTACAAATGTGAACTGACGTTCAAAAATAAAACATTTGAAAACGGACCATTTTCCACATTTCTGAAGCATGACGTAATGGGGGGGTGTTATCTCTTTTGTCGAAAATCAGCCGTTTTTGCTCGAACATTAAATGCCTCCAAATGGTATTTATTTCACTTCCCGGGGTGAAGAAACCCTTTTTGAGAACTCAGAGTGAGTAAATTGGCCATTTTCATGAACTTTTAACCATTCCATAAATCTTGTGTTTTGGGCCCCTGGAAGCATGAAAATCACTTTAAACATGCTAATTTTAGCTCTAACACTGATGATCCACCTACAAATGTGAACTGACGTTCAAAAATAAAACATTTGAAAACGGACCATTTTCCACATTTCTGAAGCATGACGTAATGGGGGGGTGTTATCTCTTTTGTCGAAAATCAGCCGTTTTTGCTCGAACATTAAATGCCTCCAAATGGTATTTAATTAACTTCCCGAGCCCCTGGAAGCATGAAAATCACTTTAAACATGCTAATTTTAGCTCTAACACTGATGATCCACCTACAAATGTGAACTGACGTTCAAAAATAAAACATTTGAAAACGGACCATTTTCCACATTTCTGAAGCATGACGTAATGGGGGGGTGTTATCTCTTTTGTCGAAAATCAGCCGTTTTTGCTCGAACATTAAATGCCTCCAAATGGTATTTAATTAACTTCCCGGGGTGAAGAAACCCTTTTTGAGAACTCAGAGTGAGTAAATTGGCCATTTTCATGCACTTTTAACCATTCCATAAATCTTGTGTTTTGGGCCCCTGGAAGCATGAAAATCACTTTAAACATGCTAATTTTAGCTCTAACACTGATGATCCACCTACAAATGTGAACTGACGTTCAAAAATAAAACATTTGAAAACGGACCATTTTCCACATTTCTGAAGCATGACGTAATGGGGGGGTGTTATCTCTTTTGTCGAAAATCAGCCGTTTTTGCTCGAACATTAAATGCCTCCAAATGGTATTTATTTCACTTCCCGAGCCCCTGGAAGCATGAAAATCACTTTAAACATGCTAATTTTAGCTCTAACACTGATGATCCACCTACAAATGTGAACTGACGTTCAAAAATAAAACATTTGAAAACGGACCATTTTCCACATTTCTGAAGCATGACGTAATGGGGGGGTGTTATCTCTTTTGTCGAAAATCAGCCGTTTTTGCTCGAACATTAAATGCCTCCAAATGGTATTTATTTCACTTCCGAGCCCCTGGAAGCATGAAAATCACTTTAAACATGCTAATTTTAGCTCTAACACTGATGATCCACCTACAAATGTGAACTGACGTTCAAAAATAAAACATTTGAAAACGGACCATTTTCCACATTTCTGAAGCATGACGTAATGGGGGGGTGTTATCTCTTTTGTCGAAAATCAGCCGTTTTTGCTCGAACATTAAATGCCTCCAAATGGTATTTAATTAACTTCCCGAGCCCCTGGAAGCATGAAAATCACTTTAAACATGCTAATTTTAGCTCTAACACTGATGATCCACCTACAAATGTGAACTGACGTTCAAAAATAAAACATTTGAAAACGGACCATTTTCCACATTTCTGAAGCATGACGTAATGGGGGGGTGTTATCTCTTTTGTCGAAAATCAGCCGTTTTTGCTCGAACATTAAATGCCTCCAAATGGTATTTATTTCACTTCCCGGGGTGAAGAAACCCTTTTTGAGAACTCAGAGTGAGTAAATTGGCCATTTTCATGCACTTTTAACCATTCCATAAATCTTGTGTTTTGGGCCCCTGGAAGCATGAAAATCACTTTAAACATGCTAATTTTAGCTCTAACACTGATGATCCACCTACAAATGTGAACTGACGTTCAAAAATAAAACATTTGAAAACGGACCATTTTCCACATTTCTGAAGCATGACGTAATGGGGGGGTGTTTTCTCTTTTGTCGAAAATCAGCCGTTTTTGCTCGAACATTAAATGCCTCCAAATGGTATTTAATTAACTTCCCGAGCCCCTGGAAGCATGAAAATCACTTTAAACATGCTAATTTTAGCTCTAACACTGATGATCCACCTACAAATGTGAACTGACGTTCAAAAATAAAACATTTGAAAACGGACCATTTTCCACATTTCTAAAGCATGACGTAATGGGGGGGTGTTATCTCTTTTGTCGAAAATCAGCCGTTTTTGCTCGAACATTAAATGCCTCCAAATGGTATTTAATTAACTTCCCGGGGTGAAGAAACCCTTTTTGAGAACTCAGAGTGAGTAAATTGGCCATTTTCATGCACTTTTAACCATTCCATAAATCTTGTGTTTTGGGCCCCTGGAAGCATGAAAATCACTTTAAACATGCTAATTTTAGCTCTAACACTGATGATCCACCTACAAATGTGAACTGACGTTCAAAAATAAAACATTTGAAAACGGACCATTTTCCACATTTCTGAAGCATGACGTAATGGGGGGGTGTTATCTCTTTTGTCGAAAATCAGCCGTTTTTGCTCGAACATTAAATGCCTCCAAATGGTATTTAATTAACTTCCCGAGCCCCTGGAAGCATGAAAATCACTTTAAACATGCTAATTTTAGCTCTAACACTGATGATCCACCTACAAATGTGAACTGACGTTCAAAAATAAAACATTTGAAAACGGACCATTTTCCACATTTCTGAAGCATGACGTAATGGGGGGGTGTTATCTCTTTTGTCGAAAATCAGCCGTTTTTGCTCGAACATTAAATGCCTCCAAATGGTATTTATTTCACTTCCCGGGGTGAAGAAACCCTTTTTGAGAACTCAGAGTGAGTAAATTGGCCATTTTCATGCACTTTTAACCATTCCATAAATCTTGTGTTTTGGGCCCCTGGAAGCATGAAAATCACTTTAAACATGCTAATTTTAGCTCTAACACTGATGATCCACCTACAAATGTGAACTGACGTTCAAAAATAAAACATTTGAAAACGGACCATTTTCCACATTTCTGAAGCATGACGTAATGGGGGGGTGTTATCTCTTTTGTCGAAAATCAGCCGTTTTTGCTCGAACATTAAATGCCTCCAAATGGTATTTAATTAACTTCCCGAGCCCCTGGAAGCATGAAAATCACTTTAAACATGCTAATTTTAGCTCTAACACTGATGATCCACCTACAAATGTGAACTGACGTTCAAAAATAAAACATTTGAAAACGGACCATTTTCCACATTTCTGAAGCATGACGTAATGGGGGGGGTGTTATCTCTCTTGTCGAAAATCAGCCGTTTTTGCTCGAACATTAAATGCCTCCAAATGGTATTTAATTAACTTCCCGAGCCCCTGGAAGCATGAAAATCACTTTAAACATGCTAATTTTAGCTCTAACACTGATGATCCACCTACAAATGTGAACTGACGTTCAAAAATAAAACATTTGAAAACGGACCATTTTCCACATTTCTGAAGCATGACGTAATGGGGGGGGGGTGTTATCTCTTTTGTCGAAAATCAGCCGTTTTTGCTCGAACATTAAATGCCTCCAAATGGTATTTAATTAACTTCCCGAGCCCCTGGAAGCATGAAAATCACTTTAAACATGCTAATTTTAGCTCTAACACTGATGATCCACCTACAAATGTGAACTGACGTTCAAAAATAAAACATTTGAAAACGGACCATTTTCCACATTTCTGAAGCATGACGTAATGGGTGGGTGTTATCTCTTTTGTCGAAAATCAGCCGTTTTTGCTCGAACATTAAATGCCTCAAAATGGTATTTATTTCACTTCCCGGGGTGAAGAAACCCTTTTTGAGAACTCAGAGTGAGTAAATTGGCCATTTTCATGCACTTTTAACCATTCCATTAATCTTGTGTTTTGGGCCCCTGAAAGCATGAAAATCACTTTAAACATGCTAATTTTAGCTCTAACACTGATGATCCACCTACAAATGTGAACTGACGTTCAAAAATAAAACATTTGAAAACGGACCATTTTCCACATTTCTGAAGCATGACGTAATGGGGGGGTGTTATCTCTTTTGTCGAAAATCAGCCGTTTTTGCTCGAACATTAAATGCCTCCAAATGGAATTTAATTAACTTCCAGAGCCCCTGGAAGCATGAAAATCACTTTAAACATGCTAATTTTAGCTCTAACACTGATGATCCACCTACAAATGTGAACTGACGTTCAAAAATAAAACATTTAAAAACGGACCATTTTCCACATTTCTGAAGCATGACGTAATGGGGGGGTGTTATCTCTTTTGTCGAAAATCAGCCGTTTTTGCTCGAACATTAAATGCCTCCAAATGGTATTTATTTCACTTCCCGGGGTGAAGAAACCCTTTTTGAGAACTCAGAGTGAGTAAATTGGCCATTTTCATGCACTTTTAACCATTCCATAAATCTTGTGTTTTGGGCCCCTGGAAGCATGAAAATCACTTTAAACATGCTAATTTTAGCTCTAACACTGATGATCCACCTACAAATGTGAACTGACGTTCAAAAATAAAACATTTGAAAACGGACCATTTTCCACATTTCTGAAGCATGACGTAATGGGGGGGTGTTATCTCTTTTGTCGAAAATCAGCCGTTTTTGCTCGAACATTAAATGCCTCCAAATGGCATTTAATTAACTTCCCGAGCCCCTGGAAGCATGAAAATCACTTTAAACATGCTAATTTTAGCTCTAACACTGATGATCCACCTACAAATGTGAACTGACGTTCAAAAATAAAACATTTGAAAACGGACCATTTTCCACATTTCTGAAGCATGACGTAATGGGGGGGTGTTATCTCTTTTGTCGAAAATCAGCCGTTTTTACTCGAACATTAAATGCCTCCAAATGGTATTTAATTAACTTCCCGGGGTGAAGAAACCCTTTTTGAGAACTCAGAGTGAGTAAATTGGCCATTTTCATGCACTTTTAACCATTCCATAAATCTTGTGTTTTGGGCCCCTGGAAGCATGAAAATCACTTTAAACATGCTAATTTTAGCTCTAACACTGATGATCCACCTACAAATGTGAACTGACGTTCAAAAATAAAACATTTGAAAACTGACCATTTTCCACATTTCTGAAGCATGACGTAATGGGGGGGTGTTATCTCTTTTGTCGAAAATCAGCCGTTTTTGCTCGAACATTAAATGCCTCCAAATGGTATTTAATTAACTTCCCGAGCCCCTGGAAGCATGAAAATCACTTTAAACATGCTAATTTTAGCTCTAACACTGATGATCCACCTACAAATGTGAACTGACGTTCAAAAATAAAACATTTGAAAACGGACCATTTTCCACATTTCTGAAGCATGACGTAATGGGGGGGTGTTATCTCTTTTGTCGAAAATCAGCCGTTTTTGCTCGAACATTAAATGCCTCCAAATGGTATTTAATTAACTTCCCGGGGTGAAGAAACCCTTTTTGAGAACTCAGAGTGAGTAAATTGGCCATTTTCATGCACTTTTAACCATTCCATAAATCTTGTGTTTTGGGCCCCTGGAAGCATGAAAATCACTTTAAACATGCTAATTTTAGCTCTAACTAACACTGATGATCCACCTACAAATGTGAACTGACGTTCAAAAATAAAACATTTGAAAACGGACCATTTTCCACATTTCTGAAGCATGACGTAATGTCGAAAATCAGCCGTTTTTGCTCGAACATTAAATGCCTCCAAATGGTATTTATTTCACTTCCCGGGGTGAAGAAACCCTTTTTGAGAACTCGGAGTGAGTAAATTGGCCATTTTCATGCACTTTTAACCATTCCATTAATCTTGTGTTTTGGGCCCCTGGAAGCATGAAAATCACTTTAAACATGCTAATTTTAGCTCTAACACTGATGATCCACCTACAAATGTGAACTGACGTTCAAAAATAAAACATTTGAAAACGGACCATTTTCCACATTTCTGAAGCATGACGTAATGGGGGGGTGTTATCTCTTTTGTCGAAAATCAGCCGTTTTTGCTCGAACATTAAATGCCTCCAAATGGTATTTAATTAACTTCCAAAGCCCCTGGAAGCATGAAAATCACTTTAAACATGCTAATTTTAGCTCTAACACTGATGATCCACCTACAAATGTGAACTGACGTTCAAAAATAAAACATTTGAAAACGGACCATTTTCCACATTTCTGAAGCATGACGTAATGGGGGGGTGTTATCTCTTTTGTCGAAAATCAGCCGTTTTTGCTCGAACATTAAATGCCTCCAAATGGTATTTATTTCACTTCCCGAGCCCCTGGAAGCATGAAAATCACTTTAAACATGCTAATTTTAGCTCTAACACTGATGATCCACCTACAAATGTGAACTGACGTTCAAAAATAAAACATTTGAAAACGGACCATTTTCCACATTTCTGAAGCATGACGTAATGGGGGGGTGTTATCTCTTTTGTCGAAAATCAGCCGTTTTTGCTCGAACATTAAATGCCTCCAAATGGTATTTATTTCACTTCCCGAGCCCCTGGAAGCATGAAAATCACTTTAAACATGCTAATTTTAGCTCTAACACTGATGATCCACCTACAAATGTGAACTGACGTTCAAAAATAAAACATTTGAAAACGGACCATTTTCCACATTTCTGAAGCATGACGTAATGGGGGGGTGTTATCTCTTTTGTCGAAAATCAGCCGTTTTTGCTCGAACATTAAATGCCTCCAAATGGTATTTAATTAACTTCCCGAGCCCCTGGAAGCATGAAAATCACTTTAAACATGCTAATTTAAGCTCTAACACTGATGATCCACCTACAAATGTGAACTGACGTTCAAAAATAAAACATTTGAAAACGGACCATTTTCCACATTTCTGAAGCATGACGTAATGGGGGGGTGTTATCTCTTTTGTCGAAAATCAGCCGTTTTTGCTCGAACATTAAATGCCTCCAAATGGTATTTATTTCACTTCCCGAGCCCCTGGAAGCATGAAAATCACTTTAAACATGCTAATTTTAGCTCTAACACTGATGATCCACCTACAAATGTGAACTGACGTTCAAAAATAAAACATTTGGAAACGGACCATTTTCCACATTTCTGAAGCATGATGTAATGGGGGGGTGTTATCTCTTTTGTCGAAAATCAGCCGTTTTTGCTCGAACATTAAATGCCTCCAAATGGTATTTAATTAACTTCCCGGGGTGAAGAAACCCTTTTTGAGAACTCAGAGTGAGTAAATTGGCCATTTTCATGCACTTTTAACCATTCCATAAATCTTGTGTTTTGGGCCCCTGGAAGCATGAAAATCACTTTAAACATGCTAATTTTAGCTCTAACACTGATGATCCACCTACAAATGTGAACTGACGTTCAAAAATAAAACATTTGAAAACGGACCATTTTCCACATTTCTGAAGCATGACGTAATGGGGGGGTGTTATCTCTTTTGTCGAAAATCAGCCGTTTTTGCTCGAACATTAAATGCCTCCAAATGGTATTTAATTAACTTCCCGAGCCCCTGGAAGCATGAAAATCACTTTAAAAATGCTAATTTTAGCTCTAACACTGATGATCCACCTACAAATGTGAACTGACGTTCAAAAATAAAACATTTGAAAACGGACCATTTTCCACATTTCTGAAGCATGACGTAATGGGGGGGTGTTATCTCTTTTGTCGAAAATCAGCCGTTTTTGCTCGAACATTAAATGCCTCCAAATGGTATTTAATTAACTTCCCGGGGTGAAGAAACCATTTTTGAGAACTCAGAGTGAGTAAATTGGCCATTTTCATGCACTTTTAACCATTCCATAAATCTTGTGTTTTGGGCCCCTGGAAGCATGAAAATCACTTTAAACATGCTAATTTTAGCTCTAACACTGATGATCCACCTACAAATGTGAACTGACGTTCAAAAATAAAACATTTGAAACGGACCATTTTCCACATTTCTGAAGCATGACGTAATGGGGGGGTGTTATCTCTTTTGTCGAAAATCAGCCGTTTTTGCTCGAACATTAAATGCCTCCAAATGGTATTTAATTAACTTCCCGAGCCCCTGGAAGCATGAAAATCACTTTAAACATGCTAATTTTAGCTCTAACACTGATGATCCACCTACAAATGTGAACTGACGTTCAAAAATAAAACATTTGAAAACGGACCATTTTCCACATTTCTGAAGCATGACGTAATGGGGGGGTGTTATCTCTTTTGTCGAAAATCAGCCGTTTTTGCTCGAACATTAAATGCCTCCAAATGGTATTTAATTAACTTCCCGGGGTGAAGAAACCCTTTTTGAGAACTCAGAGTGAGTAAATTGGCCATTTTCATGCACTTTTAACCATTCCATAAATCTTGTGTTTTGGGCCCCTGGAAGCATGAAAATCACTTTAAACATGCTAATTTTAGCTCTAACACTGATGATCCACCTATAAATGTGAACTGACGATCAAAAATAAAACATTTGAAAACGGACCATTTTCCACATTTCTGAAGCATGACGTAATGGGGGGGTGTTATCTCTTTTGTCGAAAATCAGCCGTTTTTGCTCGAACATTAAATGCCTCCAAATGGTATTTATTTCACTTCCCGAGCCCCTGGAAGCATGAAAATCACTTTAAACATGCTAATTTTAGCTCTAACACTGATGATCCACCTACAAATGTGAACTGACGTTCAAAAATAAAACATTTGAAAACGGACCATTTTCCACATTTCTGAAGCATGACGTAATGGGGGGGTGTTATCTCTTTTGTCGAAAATCAGCCGTTTTTGCTCGAACATTAAATGCCTCCAAATGGTATTTATTTCACTTCCCGAGCCCCTGGAAGCATGAAAATCACTTTAAACATGCTAATTTTAGCTCTAACACTGATGATCCACCTACAAATGTGAACTGACGTTCAAAAATAAAACATTTGAAAACGGACCATTTTCCACATTTCTGAAGCATGACGTAATGGGGGGGTGTTATCTCTTTTGTCGAAAATCAGCCGTTTTTGCTCGAACATTAAATGCCTCCAAATGGTATTTAATTAACTTCCCGGGGTGAAGAAACCCTTTTTGAGAACTCAGAGTGAGTAAATTGGCCATTTTCATGCACTTTTAACCATTCCATAAATCTTGTGTTTTGGGCCCCTGGAAGCATGAAAATCACTTTAAACATGCTAATTTTAGCTCTAACACTGATGATCCACCTACAAATGTGAACTGACGTTCAAAAATAAAACATTTGAAAACGGACCATTTTCCACATTTCTGAAGCATGACGTAATGGGGGGGTGTTATCTCTTTTGTCGAAAATCAGCCGTTTTTGCTCGAACATTAAATGCCTCCAAATGGTATTTAATTAACTTCCCGAGCCCCTGGAAGCATGAAAATCACTTTAAAAATGCTAATTTTAGCTCTAACACTGATGATCCACCTACAAATGTGAACTGACGTTCAAAAATAAAACATTTGAAAACGGACCATTTTCCACATTTCTGAAGCATGACGTAATGGGGGGTGTTATCTCTTTTGTCGAAAATCAGCCGTTTTTGCTCGAACATTAAATGCCTCCAAATGGTATTTAATTAACTTCCCGGGGTGAAGAAACCCTTTTTGAGAACTCAGAGTGAGTAAATTGGCCATTTTCATGCACTTTTAACCATTCCATAAATCTTGTGTTTTGGGCCCCTGGAAGCATGAAAATCACTTTAAACATGCTAATTTTAGCTCTAACACTGATGATCCACCTACAAATGTGAACTGACGTTCAAAAATAAAACATTTGAAAACGGACCATTTTCCACATTTCTGAAGCATGACGTAATGGGGGGGGGGTGTTATCTCTTTTGTCGAAAATCAGCCGTTTTTGCTCGAACATTAAATGCCTCCAAATGGTATTTAATTAACTTCCCGAGCCCCTGGAAGCATGAAAATCACTTTAAACATGCTAATTTTAGCTCTAACACTGATGATCCACCTACAAATGTGAACTGACGTTCAAAAATAAAACATTTGAAAACGGACCATTTTCCACATTTCTGAAGCATGACGTAATGGGTGGGTGTTATCTCTTTTGTCGAAAATCAGCCGTTTTTGCTCGAACATTAAATGCCTCAAAATGGTATTTATTTCACTTCCCGGGGTGAAGAAACCCTTTTTGAGAACTCAGAGTGAGTAAATTGGCCATTTTCATGCACTTTTAACCATTCCATTAATCTTGTGTTTTGGGCCCCTGAAAGCATGAAAATCACTTTAAACATGCTAATTTTAGCTCTAACACTGATGATCCACCTACAAATGTGAACTGACGTTCAAAAATAAAACATTTGAAAACGGACCATTTTCCACATTTCTGAAGCATGACGTAATGGGGGGGTGTTATCTCTTTTGTCGAAAATCAGCCGTTTTTGCTCGAACATTAAATGCCTCCAAATGGTATTTATTTCACTTCCCGGGGTGAAGAAACCCTTTTTGAGAACTCAGAGTGAGTAAATTGGCCATTTTCATGCACTTTTAACCATTCCATAAATCTTGTGTTTTGGGCCCCTGGAAGCATGAAAATCACTTTAAACATGCTAATTTTAGCTCTAACACTGATGATCCACCTACAAATGTGAACTGACGTTCAAAAATAAAACATTTGAAAACGGACCATTTTCCACATTTCTGAAGCATGACGTAATGGGGGGGTGTTATCTCTTTTGTCGAAAATCAGCCGTTTTTGCTCGAACATTAAATGCCTCCAAATGGTATTTAATTAACTTCCCGAGCCCCTGGAAGCATGAAAATCACTTTAAACATGCTAATTTTAGCTCTAACACTGATGATCCACCTACAAATGTGAACTGACGTTCAAAAATAAAACATTTGAAAACGGACCATTTTCCACATTTCTGAAGCATGACGTAATGGGGGGGTGTTATCTCTTTTGTCGAAAATCAGCCGTTTTTACTCGAACATTAAATGCCTCCAAATGGTATTTAATTAACTTCCCGGGGTGAAGAAACCCTTTTTGAGAACTCAGAGTGAGTAAATTGGCCATTTTCATGCACTTTTAACCATTCCATAAATCTTGTGTTTTGGGCCCCTGGAAGCATGAAAATCACTTTAAACATGCTAATTTTAGCTCTAACACTGATGATCCACCTACAAATGTGAACTGACGTTCAAAAATAAAACATTTGAAAACTGACCATTTTCCACATTTCTGAAGCATGACGTAATGGGGGGGTGTTATCTCTTTTGTCGAAAATCAGCCGTTTTTGCTCGAACATTAAATGCCTCCAAATGGTATTTAATTAACTTCCCGAGCCCCTGGAAGCATGAAAATCACTTTAAACATGCTAATTTTAGCTCTAACACTGATGATCCACCTACAAATGTGAACTGACGTTCAAAAATAAAACATTTGAAAACGGACCATTTTCCACATTTCTGAAGCATGACGTAATGGGGGGGTGTTATCTCTTTTGTCGAAAATCAGCCGTTTTTGCTCGAACATTAAATGCCTCCAAATGGTATTTAATTAACTTCCCGGGGTGAAGAAACCCTTTTTGAGAACTCAGAGTGAGTAAATTGGCCATTTTCATGCACTTTTAACCATTCCATAAATCTTGTGTTTTGGGCCCCTGGAAGCATGAAAATCACTTTAAACATGCTAATTTTAGCTCTAACTAACACTGATGATCCACCTACAAATGTGAACTGACGTTCAAAAATAAAACATTTGAAAACGGACCATTTTCCACATTTCTGAAGCATGACGTAATGTCGAAAATCAGCCGTTTTTGCTCGAACATTAAATGCCTCCAAATGGTATTTATTTCACTTCCCGGGGTGAAGAAACCCTTTTTGAGAACTCGGAGTGAGTAAATTGGCCATTTTCATGCACTTTTAACCATTCCATTAATCTTGTGTTTTGGGCCCCTGGAAGCATGAAAATCACTTTAAACATGCTAATTTTAGCTCTAACACTGATGATCCACCTACAAATGTGAACTGACGTTCAAAAATAAAACATTTGAAAACGGACCATTTTCCACATTTCTGAAGCATGACGTAATGGGGGGGTGTTATCTCTTTTGTCGAAAATCAGCCGTTTTTGCTCGAACATTAAATGCCTCCAAATGGTATTTAATTAACTTCCAAAGCCCCTGGAAGCATGAAAATCACTTTAAACATGCTAATTTTAGCTCTAACACTGATGATCCACCTACAAATGTGAACTGACGTTCAAAAATAAAACATTTGAAAACGGACCATTTTCCACATTTCTGAAGCATGACGTAATGGGGGGGTGTTATCTCTTTTGTCGAAAATCAGCCGTTTTTGCTCGAACATTAAATGCCTCCAAATGGTATTTATTTCACTTCCCGAGCCCCTGGAAGCATGAAAATCACTTTAAACATGCTAATTTTAGCTCTAACACTGATGATCCACCTACAAATGTGAACTGACGTTCAAAAATAAAACATTTGAAAACGGACCATTTTCCACATTTCTGAAGCATGACGTAATGGGGGGGTGTTATCTCTTTTGTCGAAAATCAGCCGTTTTTGCTCGAACATTAAATGCCTCCAAATGGTATTTATTTCACTTCCCGAGCCCCTGGAAGCATGAAAATCACTTTAAACATGCTAATTTTAGCTCTAACACTGATGATCCACCTACAAATGTGAACTGACGTTCAAAAATAAAACATTTGAAAACGGACCATTTTCCACATTTCTGAAGCATGACGTAATGGGGGGGTGTTATCTCTTTTGTCGAAAATCAGCCGTTTTTGCTCGAACATTAAATGCCTCCAAATGGTATTTAATTAACTTCCCGAGCCCCTGGAAGCATGAAAATCACTTTAAACATGCTAATTTTAGCTCTAACACTGATGATCCACCTACAAATGTGAACTGACGTTCAAAAATAAAACATTTGAAAACGGACCATTTTCCACATTTCTGAAGCATGACGTAATGGGGGGGTGTTATCTCTTTTGTCGAAAATCAGCCGTTTTTGCTCGAACATTAAATGCCTCCAAATGGTATTTATTTCACTTCCCGAGCCCCTGGAAGCATGAAAATCACTTTAAACATGCTAATTTTAGCTCTAACACTGATGATCCACCTACAAATGTGAACTGACGTTCAAAAATAAAACATTTGGAAACGGACCATTTTCCACATTTCTGAAGCATGATGTAATGGGGGGGTGTTATCTCTTTTGTCGAAAATCAGCCGTTTTTGCTCGAACATTAAATGCCTCCAAATGGTATTTAATTAACTTCCCGGGGTGAAGAAACCCTTTTTGAGAACTCAGAGTGAGTAAATTGGCCATTTTCATGCACTTTTAACCATTCCATAAATCTTGTGTTTTGGGCCCCTGGAAGCATGAAAATCACTTTAAACATGCTAATTTTAGCTCTAACACTGATGATCCACCTACAAATGTGAACTGACGTTCAAAAATAAAACATTTGAAAACGGACCATTTTCCACATTTCTGAAGCATGACGTAATGGGGGGGTGTTATCTCTTTTGTCGAAAATCAGCCGTTTTTGCTCGAACATTAAATGCCTCCAAATGGTATTTAATTAACTTCCCGAGCCCCTGGAAGCATGAAAATCACTTTAAAAATGCTAATTTTAGCTCTAACACTGATGATCCACCTACAAATGTGAACTGACGTTCAAAAATAAAACATTTGAAAACGGACCATTTTCCACATTTCTGAAGCATGACGTAATGGGGGGGTGTTATCTCTTTTGTCGAAAATCAGCCGTTTTTGCTCGAACATTAAATGCCTCCAAATGGTATTTAATTAACTTCCCGGGGTGAAGAAACCATTTTTGAGAACTCAGAGTGAGTAAATTGGCCATTTTCATGCACTTTTAACCATTCCATAAATCTTGTGTTTTGGGCCCCTGGAAGCATGAAAATCACTTTAAACATGCTAATTTTAGCTCTAACACTGATGATCCACCTACAAATGTGAACTGACGTTCAAAAATAAAACATTTGAAACGGACCATTTTCCACATTTCTGAAGCATGACGTAATGGGGGGGTGTTATCTCTTTTGTCGAAAATCAGCCGTTTTTGCTCGAACATTAAATGCCTCCAAATGGTATTTAATTAACTTCCCGAGCCCCTGGAAGCATGAAAATCACTTTAAACATGCTAATTTTAGCTCTAACACTGATGATCCACCTACAAATGTGAACTGACGTTCAAAAATAAAACATTTGAAAACGGACCATTTTCCACATTTCTGAAGCATGACGTAATGGGGGGGTGTTATCTCTTTTGTCGAAAATCAGCCGTTTTTGCTCGAACATTAAATGCCTCCAAATGGTATTTAATTAACTTCCCGGGGTGAAGAAACCCTTTTTGAGAACTCAGAGTGAGTAAATTGGCCATTTTCATGCACTTTTAACCATTCCATAAATCTTGTGTTTTGGGCCCCTGGAAGCATGAAAATCACTTTAAACATGCTAATTTTAGCTCTAACACTGATGATCCACCTATAAATGTGAACTGACGATCAAAAATAAAACATTTGAAAACGGACCATTTTCCACATTTCTGAAGCATGACGTAATGGGGGGGTGTTATCTCTTTTGTCGAAAATCAGCCGTTTTTGCTCGAACATTAAATGCCTCCAAATGGTATTTATTTCACTTCCCGAGCCCCTGGAAGCATGAAAATCACTTTAAACATGCTAATTTTAGCTCTAACACTGATGATCCACCTACAAATGTGAACTGACGTTCAAAAATAAAACATTTGAAAACGGACCATTTTCCACATTTCTGAAGCATGACGTAATGGGGGGGTGTTATCTCTTTTGTCGAAAATCAGCCGTTTTTGCTCGAACATTAAATGCCTCCAAATGGTATTTATTTCACTTCCCGAGCCCCTGGAAGCATGAAAATCACTTTAAACATGCTAATTTTAGCTCTAACACTGATGATCCACCTACAAATGTGAACTGACGTTCAAAAATAAAACATTTGAAAACGGACCATTTTCCACATTTCTGAAGCATGACGTAATGGGGGGGTGTTATCTCTTTTGTCGAAAATCAGCCGTTTTTGCTCGAACATTAAATGCCTCCAAATGGTATTTAATTAACTTCCCGGGGTGAAGAAACCCTTTTTGAGAACTCAGAGTGAGTAAATTGGCCATTTTCATGCACTTTTAACCATTCCATAAATCTTGTGTTTTGGGCCCCTGGAAGCATGAAAATCACTTTAAACATGCTAATTTTAGCTCTAACACTGATGATCCACCTACAAATGTGAACTGACGTTCAAAAATAAAACATTTGAAAACGGACCATTTTCCACATTTCTGAAGCATGACGTAATGGGGGGGTGTTATCTCTTTTGTCGAAAATCAGCCGTTTTTGCTCGAACATTAAATGCCTCCAAATGGTATTTAATTAACTTCCCGAGCCCCTGGAAGCATGAAAATCACTTTAAAAATGCTAATTTTAGCTCTAACACTGATGATCCACCTACAAATGTGAACTGACGTTCAAAAATAAAACATTTGAAAACGGACCATTTTCCACATTTCTGAAGCATGACGTAATGGGGGGTGTTATCTCTTTTGTCGAAAATCAGCCGTTTTTGCTCGAACATTAAATGCCTCCAAATGGTATTTAATTAACTTCCCGGGGTGAAGAAACCCTTTTTGAGAACTCAGAGTGAGTAAATTGGCCATTTTCATGCACTTTTAACCATTCCATAAATCTTGTGTTTTGGGCCCCTGGAAGCATGAAAATCACTTTAAACATGCTAATTTTAGCTCTAACACTGATGATCCACCTACAAATGTGAACTGACGTTCAAAAATAAAACATTTGAAAACGGACCATTTTCCACATTTCTGAAGCATGACGTAATGGGGGGGGGGGTGTTATCTCTTTTGTCGAAAATCAGCCGTTTTTGCTCGAACATTAAATGCCTCCAAATGGTATTTAATTACCTTCCCGAGCCCCTGGAAGCATGAAAATCACTTTAAACATGCTAATTTTAGCTCTAACACTGATGATCCACCTACAAATGTGAACTGACGTTCAAAAATAAAACATTTGAAAACGGACCATTTTCCACATTTCTGAAGCATGACGTAATGGGTGGGTGTTATCTCTTTTGTCGAAAATCAGCCGTTTTTGCTCGAACATTAAATGCCTCAAAATGGTATTTATTTCACTTCCCGGGGTGAAGAAACCCTTTTTGAGAACTCAGAGTGAGTAAATTGGCCATTTTCATGCACTTTTAACCATTCCATTAATCTTGTGTTTTGGGCCCCTGAAAGCATGAAAATCACTTTAAACATGCTAATTTTAGCTCTAACACTGATGATCCACCTACAAATGTGAACTGACGTTCAAAAATAAAACATTTGAAAACGGACCATTTTCCACATTTCTGAAGCATGACGTAATGGGGGGGTGTTATCTCTTTTGTCGAAAATCAGCCGTTTTTGCTCGAACATTAAATGCTTCCAAATGGTATTTAATTAACTTCCAGAGCCCCTGGAAGCATGAAAATCACTTTAAACATGCTAATTTTAGCTCTAACACTGATGATCCACCTACAAATGTGAACTGACGTTCAAAAATAAAACATTTGAAAACGGACCATTTTCCACATTTCTGAAGCATGACGTAATGGGGGGGTGTTATCTCTTTTGTCGAAAATCAGCCGTTTTTGCTCGAACATTAAATGCCTCCAAATGGTATTTATTTCACTTCCCGGGGTGAAGAAACCCTTTTTGAGAACTCAGAGTGAGTAAATTGGCCATTTTCATGCACTTTTAACCATTCCATAAATCTTGTGTTTTGGGCCCCTGGAAGCATGAAAATCACTTTAAACATGCTAATTTTAGCTCTAACACTGATGATCCACCTACAAATGTGAACTGACGTTCAAAAATAAAACATTTGAAAACTGACCATTTTCCACATTTCTGAAGCATGACGTAATGGGGGGGTGTTATCTCTTTTGTCGAAAATCAGCCGTTTTTGCTCGAACATTAAATGCCTCCAAATGGTATTTAATTAACTTCCCGAGCCCCTGGAAGCATGAAAATCACTTTAAACATGCTAATTTTAGCTCTAACACTGATGATCCACCTACAAATGTGAACTGACGTTCAAAAATAAAACATTTGAAAACGGACCATTTTCCACATTTCTGAAGCATGACGTAATGGGGGGGTGTTATCTCTTTTGTCGAAAATCAGCCGTTTTTGCTCGAACATTAAATGCCTCCAAATGGTATTTAATTAACTTCCCGGGGTGAAGAAACCCTTTTTGAGAACTCAGAGTGAGTAAATTGGCCATTTTCATGCACTTTTAACCATTCCATAAATCTTGTGTTTTGGGCCCCTGGAAGCATGAAAATCACTTTAAACATGCTAATTTTAGCTCTAACACTGATGATCCACCTACAAATGTGAACTGACGTTCAAAAATAAAACATTTGAAAACTGACCATTTTCCACATTTCTGAAGCATGACGTAATGGGGGGGTGTTATCTCTTTTGTCGAAAATCAGCCGTTTTTGCTCGAACATTAAATGCCTCCAAATGGTATTTAATTAACTTCCCGAGCCCCTGGAAGCATGAAAATCACTTTAAACATGCTAATTTTAGCTCTAACACTGATGATCCACCTACAAATGTGAACTGACGTTCAAAAATAAAACATTTGAAAACGGACCATTTTCCACATTTCTGAAGCATGACGTAATGGGGGGGTGTTATCTCTTTTGTCGAAAATCAGCCGTTTTTGCTCGAACATTAAATGCCTCCAAATGGTATTTATTTCACTTCCCGAGCCCCTGGAAGCATGAAAATCACTTTAAACATGCTAATTTTAGCTCTAACACTGATGATCCACCTACAAATGTGAACTGACGTTCAAAAATAAAACATTTGAAAACGGACCATTTTCCACATTTCTGAAGCATGACGTAATGGGGGGGTGTTATCTCTTTTGTCGAAAATCAGCCGTTTTTGCTCGAACATTAAATGCCTCCGAATGGTATTTAATTAACTTCCCGAGCCCCTGGAAGCATGAAAATCACTTTAAACATGCTAATTTTAGCTCTAACACTGATGATCCACCTACAAATGTGAACTGACGTTCAAAAATAAAACATTTGAAAACGGACCATTTTCCACATTTCTGAAGCATGACGTAATGGGGGGGTGTTATCTCTTTTGTCGAAAATCAGCCGTTTTTGCTCGAACATTAAATGCCTCCAAATGGTATTTAATTAACTTCCCGGGGTGAAGAAACCCTTTTTGAGAACTCAGAGTGAGTAAATTGGCCATTTTCATGCACTTTTAACCATTCCATAAATCTTGTGTTTTGGGCCCCTGGAAGCATGAAAATCACTTTAAACATGCTAATTTTAGCTCTAACTAACACTGATGATCCACCTACAAATGTGAACTGACGTTCAAAAATAAAACATTTGAAAACGGACCATTTTCCACATTTCTGAAGCATGACGTAATGTCGAAAATCAGCCGTTTTTGCTCGAACATTAAATGCCTCCAAATGGTATTTATTTCACTTCCCGGGGTGAAGAAACCCTTTTTGAGAACTCGGAGTGAGTAAATTGGCCATTTTCATGCACTTTTAACCATTCCATTAATCTTGTGTTTTGGGCCCCTGGAAGCATGAAAATCACTTTAAACATGCTAATTTTAGCTCTAACACTGATGATCCACCTACAAATGTGAACTGACGTTCAAAAATAAAACATTTGAAAACGGACCATTTTCCACATTTCTGAAGCATGACGTAATGGGGGGGTGTTATCTCTTTTGTCGAAAATCAGCCGTTTTTGCTCGAACATTAAATGCCTCCAAATGGTATTTAATTAACTTCCCGAGCCCCTGGAAGCATGAAAATCACTTTAAACATGCTAATTTTAGCTCTAACACTGATGATCCACCTACAAATGTGAACTGACGTTCAAAAATAAAACATTTGAAAACGGACCATTTTCCACATTTCTGAAGCATGACGTAATGGGGGGGTGTTATCTCTTTTGTCGAAAATCAGCCGTTTTTACTCGAACATTAAATGCCTCCAAATGGTATTTAATTAACTTCCCGGGGTGAAGAAACCCTTTTTGAGAACTCAGAGTGAGTAAATTGGCCATTTTCATGCACTTTTAACCATTCCATAAATCTTGTGTTTTGGGCCCCTGGAAGCATGAAAATCACTTTAAACATGCTAATTTTAGCTCTAACACTGATGATCCACCTACAAATGTGAACTGACGTTCAAAAATAAAACATTTGAAAACTGACCATTTTCCACATTTCTGAAGCATGACGTAATGGGGGGGTGTTATCTCTTTTGTCGAAAATCAGCCGTTTTTGCTCGAACATTAAATGCCTCCAAATGGTATTTAATTAACTTCCCGAGCCCCTGGAAGCATGAAAATCACTTTAAACATGCTAATTTTAGCTCTAACACTGATGATCCACCTACAAATGTGAACTGACGTTCAAAAATAAAACATTTGAAAACGGACCATTTTCCACATTTCTGAAGCATGACGTAATGGGGGGGTGTTATCTCTTTTGTCGAAAATCAGCCGTTTTTGCTCGAACATTAAATGCCTCCAAATGGTATTTAATTAACTTCCCGGGGTGAAGAAACCCTTTTTGAGAACTCAGAGTGAGTAAATTGGCCATTTTCATGCACTTTTAACCATTCCATAAATCTTGTGTTTTGGGCCCCTGGAAGCATGAAAATCACTTTAAACATGCTAATTTTAGCTCTAACTAACACTGATGATCCACCTACAAATGTGAACTGACGTTCAAAAATAAAACATTTGAAAACGGACCATTTTCCACATTTCTGAAGCATGACGTAATGTCGAAAATCAGCCGTTTTTGCTCGAACATTAAATGCCTCCAAATGGTATTTATTTCACTTCCCGGGGTGAAGAAACCCTTTTTGAGAACTCGGAGTGAGTAAATTGGCCATTTTCATGCACTTTTAACCATTCCATTAATCTTGTGTTTTGGGCCCCTGGAAGCATGAAAATCACTTTAAACATGCTAATTTTAGCTCTAACACTGATGATCCACCTACAAATGTGAACTGACGTTCAAAAATAAAACATTTGAAAACGGACCATTTTCCACATTTCTGAAGCATGACGTAATGGGGGGGTGTTATCTCTTTTGTCGAAAATCAGCCGTTTTTGCTCGAACATTAAATGCCTCCAAATGGTATTTAATTAACTTCCAAAGCCCCTGGAAGCATGAAAATCACTTTAAACATGCTAATTTTAGCTCTAACACTGATGATCCACCTACAAATGTGAACTGACGTTCAAAAATAAAACATTTGAAAACGGACCATTTTCCACATTTCTGAAGCATGACGTAATGGGGGGGTGTTATCTCTTTTGTCGAAAATCAGCCGTTTTTGCTCGAACATTAAATGCCTCCAAATGGTATTTATTTCACTTCCCGAGCCCCTGGAAGCATGAAAATCACTTTAAACATGCTAATTTTAGCTCTAACACTGATGATCCACCTACAAATGTGAACTGACGTTCAAAAATAAAACATTTGAAAACGGACCATTTTCCACATTTCTGAAGCATGACGTAATGGGGGGGTGTTATCTCTTTTGTCGAAAATCAGCCGTTTTTGCTCGAACATTAAATGCCTCCAAATGGTATTTATTTCACTTCCCGAGCCCCTGGAAGCATGAAAATCACTTTAAACATGCTAATTTTAGCTCTAACACTGATGATCCACCTACAAATGTGAACTGACGTTCAAAAATAAAACATTTGAAAACGGACCATTTTCCACATTTCTGAAGCATGACGTAATGGGGGGGTGTTATCTCTTTTGTCGAAAATCAGCCGTTTTTGCTCGAACATTAAATGCCTCCAAATGGTATTTAATTAACTTCCCGAGCCCCTGGAAGCATGAAAATCACTTTAAACATGCTAATTTTAGCTCTAACACTGATGATCCACCTACAAATGTGAACTGACGTTCAAAAATAAAACATTTGAAAACGGACCATTTTCCACATTTCTGAAGCATGACGTAATGGGGGGGTGTTATCTCTTTTGTCGAAAATCAGCCGTTTTTGCTCGAACATTAAATGCCTCCAAATGGTATTTATTTCACTTCCCGAGCCCCTGGAAGCATGAAAATCACTTTAAACATGCTAATTTTAGCTCTAACACTGATGATCCACCTACAAATGTGAACTGACGTTCAAAAATAAAACATTTGGAAACGGACCATTTTCCACATTTCTGAAGCATGATGTAATGGGGGGGTGTTATCTCTTTTGTCGAAAATCAGCCGTTTTTGCTCGAACATTAAATGCCTCCAAATGGTATTTAATTAACTTCCCGGGGTGAAGAAACCCTTTTTGAGAACTCAGAGTGAGTAAATTGGCCATTTTCATGCACTTTTAACCATTCCATAAATCTTGTGTTTTGGGCCCCTGGAAGCATGAAAATCACTTTAAACATGCTAATTTTAGCTCTAACACTGATGATCCACCTACAAATGTGAACTGACGTTCAAAAATAAAACATTTGAAAACGGACCATTTTCCACATTTCTGAAGCATGACGTAATGGGGGGGTGTTATCTCTTTTGTCGAAAATCAGCCGTTTTTGCTCGAACATTAAATGCCTCCAAATGGTATTTAATTAACTTCCCGAGCCCCTGGAAGCATGAAAATCACTTTAAAAATGCTAATTTTAGCTCTAACACTGATGATCCACCTACAAATGTGAACTGACGTTCAAAAATAAAACATTTGAAAACGGACCATTTTCCACATTTCTGAAGCATGACGTAATGGGGGGGTGTTATCTCTTTTGTCGAAAATCAGCCGTTTTTGCTCGAACATTAAATGCCTCCAAATGGTATTTAATTAACTTCCCGGGGTGAAGAAACCATTTTTGAGAACTCAGAGTGAGTAAATTGGCCATTTTCATGCACTTTTAACCATTCCATAAATCTTGTGTTTTGGGCCCCTGGAAGCATGAAAATCACTTTAAACATGCTAATTTTAGCTCTAACACTGATGATCCACCTACAAATGTGAACTGACGTTCAAAAATAAAACATTTGAAACGGACCATTTTCCACATTTCTGAAGCATGACGTAATGGGGGGGTGTTATCTCTTTTGTCGAAAATCAGCCGTTTTTGCTCGAACATTAAATGCCTCCAAATGGTATTTAATTAACTTCCCGAGCCCCTGGAAGCATGAAAATCACTTTAAACATGCTAATTTTAGCTCTAACACTGATGATCCACCTACAAATGTGAACTGACGTTCAAAAATAAAACATTTGAAAACGGACCATTTTCCACATTTCTGAAGCATGACGTAATGGGGGGGTGTTATCTCTTTTGTCGAAAATCAGCCGTTTTTGCTCGAACATTAAATGCCTCCAAATGGTATTTAATTAACTTCCCGGGGTGAAGAAACCCTTTTTGAGAACTCAGAGTGAGTAAATTGGCCATTTTCATGCACTTTTAACCATTCCATAAATCTTGTGTTTTGGGCCCCTGGAAGCATGAAAATCACTTTAAACATGCTAATTTTAGCTCTAACACTGATGATCCACCTATAAATGTGAACTGACGATCAAAAATAAAACATTTGAAAACGGACCATTTTCCACATTTCTGAAGCATGACGTAATGGGGGGGTGTTATCTCTTTTGTCGAAAATCAGCCGTTTTTGCTCGAACATTAAATGCCTCCAAATGGTATTTATTTCACTTCCCGAGCCCCTGGAAGCATGAAAATCACTTTAAACATGCTAATTTTAGCTCTAACACTGATGATCCACCTACAAATGTGAACTGACGTTCAAAAATAAAACATTTGAAAACGGACCATTTTCCACATTTCTGAAGCATGACGTAATGGGGGGGTGTTATCTCTTTTGTCGAAAATCAGCCGTTTTTGCTCGAACATTAAATGCCTCCAAATGGTATTTATTTCACTTCCCGAGCCCCTGGAAGCATGAAAATCACTTTAAACATGCTAATTTTAGCTCTAACACTGATGATCCACCTACAAATGTGAACTGACGTTCAAAAATAAAACATTTGAAAACGGACCATTTTCCACATTTCTGAAGCATGACGTAATGGGGGGGTGTTATCTCTTTTGTCGAAAATCAGCCGTTTTTGCTCGAACATTAAATGCCTCCAAATGGTATTTAATTAACTTCCCGGGGTGAAGAAACCCTTTTTGAGAACTCAGAGTGAGTAAATTGGCCATTTTCATGCACTTTTAACCATTCCATAAATCTTGTGTTTTGGGCCCCTGGAAGCATGAAAATCACTTTAAACATGCTAATTTTAGCTCTAACACTGATGATCCACCTACAAATGTGAACTGACGTTCAAAAATAAAACATTTGAAAACGGACCATTTTCCACATTTCTGAAGCATGACGTAATGGGGGGGTGTTATCTCTTTTGTCGAAAATCAGCCGTTTTTGCTCGAACATTAAATGCCTCCAAATGGTATTTAATTAACTTCCCGAGCCCCTGGAAGCATGAAAATCACTTTAAAAATGCTAATTTTAGCTCTAACACTGATGATCCACCTACAAATGTGAACTGACGTTCAAAAATAAAACATTTGAAAACGGACCATTTTCCACATTTCTGAAGCATGACGTAATGGGGGGTGTTATCTCTTTTGTCGAAAATCAGCCGTTTTTGCTCGAACATTAAATGCCTCCAAATGGTATTTAATTAACTTCCCGGGGTGAAGAAACCCTTTTTGAGAACTCAGAGTGAGTAAATTGGCCATTTTCATGCACTTTTAACCATTCCATAAATCTTGTGTTTTGGGCCCCTGGAAGCATGAAAATCACTTTAAACATGCTAATTTTAGCTCTAACACTGATGATCCACCTACAAATGTGAACTGACGTTCAAAAATAAAACATTTGAAAACGGACCATTTTCCACATTTCTGAAGCATGACGTAATGGGGGGGGGGTGTTATCTCTTTTGTCGAAAATCAGCCGTTTTTGCTCGAACATTAAATGCCTCCAAATGGTATTTAATTAACTTCCCGAGCCCCTGGAAGCATGAAAATCACTTTAAACATGCTAATTTTAGCTCTAACACTGATGATCCACCTACAAATGTGAACTGACGTTCAAAAATAAAACATTTGAAAACGGACCATTTTCCACATTTCTGAAGCATGACGTAATGGGTGGGTGTTATCTCTTTTGTCGAAAATCAGCCGTTTTTGCTCGAACATTAAATGCCTCAAAATGGTATTTATTTCACTTCCCGGGGTGAAGAAACCCTTTTTGAGAACTCAGAGTGAGTAAATTGGCCATTTTCATGCACTTTTAACCATTCCATTAATCTTGTGTTTTGGGCCCCTGAAAGCATGAAAATCACTTTAAACATGCTAATTTTAGCTCTAACACTGATGATCCACCTACAAATGTGAACTGACGTTCAAAAATAAAACATTTGAAAACGGACCATTTTCCACATTTCTGAAGCATGACGTAATGGGGGGGTGTTATCTCTTTTGTCGAAAATCAGCCGTTTTTGCTCGAACATTAAATGCCTCCAAATGGTATTTAATTAACTTCCAGAGCCCCTGGAAGCATGAAAATCACTTTAAACATGCTAATTTTAGCTCTAACACTGATGATCCACCTACAAATGTGAACTGACGTTCAAAAATAAAACATTTGAAAACGGACCATTTTCCACATTTCTGAAGCATGACGTAATGGGGGGGTGTTATCTCTTTTGTCGAAAATCAGCCGTTTTTGCTCGAACATTAAATGCCTCCAAATGGTATTTATTTCACTTCCCGGGGTGAAGAAACCCTTTTTGAGAACTCAGAGTGAGTAAATTGGCCATTTTCATGCACTTTTAACCATTCCATAAATCTTGTGTTTTGGGCCCCTGGAAGCATGAAAATCACTTTAAACATGCTAATTTTAGCTCTAACACTGATGATCCACCTACAAATGTGAACTGACGTTCAAAAATAAAACATTTGAAAACTGACCATTTTCCACATTTCTGAAGCATGACGTAATGGGGGGGTGTTATCTCTTTTGTCGAAAATCAGCCGTTTTTGCTCGAACATTAAATGCCTCCAAATGGTATTTAATTAACTTCCCGAGCCCCTGGAAGCATGAAAATCACTTTAAACATGCTAATTTTAGCTCTAACACTGATGATCCACCTACAAATGTGAACTGACGTTCAAAAATAAAACATTTGAAAACGGACCATTTTCCACATTTCTGAAGCATGACGTAATGGGGGGGTGTTATCTCTTTTGTCGAAAATCAGCCGTTTTTGCTCGAACATTAAATGCCTCCAAATGGTATTTAATTAACTTCCCGGGGTGAAGAAACCCTTTTTGAGAACTCAGAGTGAGTAAATTGGCCATTTTCATGCACTTTTAACCATTCCATAAATCTTGTGTTTTGGGCCCCTGGAAGCATGAAAATCACTTTAAACATGCTAATTTTAGCTCTAACACTGATGATCCACCTACAAATGTGAACTGACGTTCAAAAATAAAACATTTGAAAACTGACCATTTTCCACATTTCTGAAGCATGACGTAATGGGGGGGTGTTATCTCTTTTGTCGAAAATCAGCCGTTTTTGCTCGAACATTAAATGCCTCCAAATGGTATTTAATTAACTTCCCGAGCCCCTGGAAGCATGAAAATCACTTTAAACATGCTAATTTTAGCTCTAACACTGATGATCCACCTACAAATGTGAACTGACGTTCAAAAATAAAACATTTGAAAACGGACCATTTTCCACATTTCTGAAGCATGACGTAATGGGGGGGTGTTATCTCTTTTGTCGAAAATCAGCCGTTTTTGCTCGAACATTAAATGCCTCCAAATGGTATTTATTTCACTTCCCGAGCCCCTGGAAGCATGAAAATCACTTTAAACATGCTAATTTTAGCTCTAACACTGATGATCCACCTACAAATGTGAACTGACGTTCAAAAATAAAACATTTGAAAACGGACCATTTTCCACATTTCTGAAGCATGACGTAATGGGGGGGTGTTATCTCTTTTGTCGAAAATCAGCCGTTTTTGCTCGAACATTAAATGCCTCCGAATGGTATTTAATTAACTTCCCGAGCCCCTGGAAGCATGAAAATCACTTTAAACATGCTAATTTTAGCTCTAACACTGATGATCCACCTACAAATGTGAACTGACGTTCAAAAATAAAACATTTGAAAACGGACCATTTTCCACATTTCTGAAGCATGACGTAATGGGGGGGTGTTATCTCTTTTGTCGAAAATCAGCCGTTTTTGCTCGAACATTAAATGCCTCCAAATGGTATTTAATTAACTTCCCGGGGTGAAGAAACCCTTTTTGAGAACTCAGAGTGAGTAAATTGGCCATTTTCATGCACTTTTAACCATTCCATAAATCTTGTGTTTTGGGCCCCTGGAAGCATGAAAATCACTTTAAACATGCTAATTTTAGCTCTAACTAACACTGATGATCCACCTACAAATGTGAACTGACGTTCAAAAATAAAACATTTGAAAACGGACCATTTTCCACATTTCTGAAGCATGACGTAATGTCGAAAATCAGCCGTTTTTGCTCGAACATTAAATGCCTCCAAATGGTATTTATTTCACTTCCCGGGGTGAAGAAACCCTTTTTGAGAACTCGGAGTGAGTAAATTTGCCATTTTCATGCACTTTTAACCATTCCATTAATCTTGTGTTTTGGGCCCCTGGAAGCATGAAAATCAATTTAAACATGCTAATTTTAGCTCTAACACTGATGATCCACCTACAAATGTGAACTGACGTTCAAAAATAAAACATTTGAAAACGGACCATTTTCCACATTTCTGAAGCATGACGTAATGGGGGGGTGTTATCTCTTTTGTCGAAAATCAGCCGTTTTTGCTCGAACATTAAATGCCTCCAAATGGTATTTAATTAACTTCCAAAGCCCCTGGAAGCATGAAAATCACTTTAAACATGCTAATTTTAGCTCTAACACTGATGATCCACCTACAAATGTGAACTGACGTTCAAAAATAAAACATTTGAAAACGGACCATTTTCCACATTTCTGAAGCATGACGTAATGGGGGGGTGTTATCTCTTTTGTCGAAAATCAGCCGTTTTTGCTCGAACATTAAATGCCTCCAAATGGTATTTATTTCACTTCCCGAGCCCCTGGAAGCATGAAAATCACTTTAAACATGCTAATTTTAGCTCTAACACTGATGATCCACCTACAAATGTGAACTGACGTTCAAAAATAAAACATTTGAAAACAAAACGGACCATTTCCACATTTCTGAAGCATGACGTAATGGGGGGGGTGTTATCTCTTTTGTCGAAAATCAGCCGTTTTTGCTCGAACATTAAATGCCTCCAAATGGTATTTATTTCACTTCCCGAGCCCCTGGAAGCATGAAAATCACTTTAAACATGCTAATTTTAGCTCTAACACTGATGATCCACCTACAAATGTGAACTGACGTTCAAAAATAAAACATTTGAAAACGGACCATTTTCCACATTTCTGAAGCATGACGTAATGGGGGGGTGTTATCTCTTTTGTCGAAAATCAGCCGTTTTTGCTCGAACATTAAATGCCTCCAAATGGTATTTAATTAACTTCCCGAGCCCCTGGAAGCATGAAAATCACTTTAAACATGCTAATTTTAGCTCTAACACTGATGATCCACCTACAAATGTGAACTGACGTTCAAAAATAAAACATTTGAAAACGGACCATTTTCCACATTTCTGAAGCATGACGTAATGGGGGGGTGTTATCTCTTTTGTCGAAAATCAGCCGTTTTTGCTCGAACATTAAATGCCTCCAAATGGTATTTATTTCACTTCCCGAGCCCCTGGAAGCATGAAAATCACTTTAAACATGCTAATTTTAGCTCTAACACTGATGATCCACCTACAAATGTGAACTGACGTTCAAAAATAAAACATTTGAAAACGACCATTTTCCACATTTCTGAAGCATGACGTAATGGGGGGGTGTTATCTCTTTTGTCGAAAATCAGCCGTTTTTGCTCGAACATTAAATGCCTCCAAATGGTATTTAATTAACTTCCCGGGGTGAAGAAACCCTTTTGAGAACTCAGAGTGAGTAAATTGGCCATTTTCATGCACTTTTAACCATTCCATAAATCTTGTGTTTTGGGCCCCTGGAAGCATGAAAATCACTTTAAACATGCTAATTTTAGCTCTAACACTGATGATCCACCTACAAATGTGAACTGACGTTCAAAAATAAAACATTTGAAAACGGACCATTTTCCACATTTCTGAAGCATGACGTAATGGGGGGGTGTTATCTCTTTTGTCGAAAATCAGCCGTTTTTGCTCGAACATTAAATGCCTCCAAATGGTATTTAATTAACTTCCCGAGCCCTGGAAGCATGAAAATCACTTTAAAAATGCTAATTTTAGCTCTAACACTGATGATCCACCTACAAATGTGAACTGACGTTCAAAAATAAAACATTTGAAAACGGACCATTTTCCACATTTCTGAAGCATGACGTAATGGGGGGGTGTTATCTCTTTTGTCGAAAATCAGCCGTTTTTGCTCGAACATTAAATGCCTCCAAATGGTATTTAATTAACTTCCCGGGGTGAAGAAACCCTTTTTGAGAACTCAGAGTGAGTAAATTGGCCATTTTCATGCACTTTTAACCATTCCATAAATCTTGTGTTTTGGGCCCCTGGAAGCATGAAAATCACTTTAAACATGCTAATTTTAGCTCTAACACTGATGATCCACCTACAAATGTGAACTGACGTTCAAAAATAAAACATTTGAAACTGACCATTTTCCACATTTCTGAAGCATGACGTAATGGGGGGGTGTTATCTCTTTTGTCGAAAATCAGCCGTTTTTGCTCGAACATTAAATGCCTCCAAATGGTATTTAATTAACTTCCCGAGCCCCTGGAAGCATGAAAATCACTTTAAACATGCTAATTTTAGCTCTAACACTGATGATCCACCTACAAATGTGAACTGACGTTCAAAAATAAAACATTTGAAAACGGACCATTTTCCACATTTCTGAAGCATGACGTAATGGGGGGGTGTTATCTCTTTTGTCGAAAATCAGCCGTTTTTGCTCGAACATTAAATGCCTCCAAATGGTATTTAATTAACTTCCCGGGGTGAAGAAACCCTTTTTGAGAACTCAGAGTGAGTAAATTGGCCATTTTCATGCACTTTTAACCATTCCATAAATCTTGTGTTTTGGGCCCCTGGAAGCATGAAAATCACTTTAAACATGCTAATTTTAGCTCTAACACTGATGATCCACCTACAAATGTGAACTGACGTTCAAAAAATAAAACATTTGAAAACGGACCATTTTCCACATTTCTGAAGCATGACGTAATGGGGGGTGTTATCTCTTTTGTCGAAAATCAGCCGTTTTTGCTCGAACATTAAATGCCTCCAAATGGTATTTATTTCACTTCCCGAGCCCCTGGAAGCATGAAAATCACTTTAAAACATGCTAATTTTAGCTCTAACACTGATGATCCACCTACAAATGTGAACTGACGTTCAAAAATAAAACATTTGAAAACGGACCATTTTCCACATTTCTGAAGCATGACGTAATGGGGGGGTGTTATCTCTTTTGTCGAAAATCAGCCGTTTTTGCTCGAACATTAAATGCCTCCAAATGGTATTTATTTCACTTCCCGAGCCCCTGGAAGCATGAAAATCACTTTAAACATGCTAATTTTAGCTCTAACACTGATGATCCACCTACAAATGTGAACTGACGTTCAAAAATAAAACATTTGAAAACGGACCATTTTCCACATTTCTGAAGCATGACGTAATGGGGGGTGTTATCTCTTTTGTCGAAAATCAGCCGTTTTTGCTCGAACATTAAATGCCTCCAAATGGTATTTAATTAACTTCCCGGGGTGAAGAAACCCTTTTTGAGAACTCAGAGTGAGTAAATTGGCCATTTTCATGCACTTTTAACCATTCCATAAATCTTGTGTTTTGGGCCCCTGGAAGCATGAAAATCACTTTAAACATGCTAATTTTAGCTCTAACACTGATGATCCACCTACAAATGTGAACTGACGTTCAAAAATAAAACATTTGAAAACGGACCATTTTCCACATTTCTGAAGCATGACGTAATGGGGGGGTGTTATCTCTTTTGTCGAAAATCAGCCGTTTTTGCTCGAACATTAAATGCCTCCAAATGGTATTTAATTAACTTCCCGAGCCCCTGGAAGCATGAAAATCACTTTAAAAATGCTAATTTTAGCTCTAACACTGATGATCCACCTACAAATGTGAACTGACGTTCAAAAATAAAACATTTGAAAACGGACCATTTTCCACATTTCTGAAGCATGACGTAATGGGGGTGTTATCTCTTTTGTCGAAAATCAAGCCGTTTTTGCTCGAACATTAAATGCCTCCAAATGGTATTTAATTAACTTCCCGGGGTGAAGAAACCCTTTTTGAGAACTCAGAGTGAGTAAATTGGCCATTTTCATGCACTTTTAACCATTCCATAAATCTTGTGTTTTGGGCCCCTGGAAGCATGAAAATCACTTTAAACATGCTAATTTTAGCTCTAACACTGATGATCCACCTACAAATGTGAACTGACGTTCAAAAATAAAACATTTGAAAACGGACCATTTTCCACATTTCTGAAGCATGACGTAATGGGGGGGTGTTATCTCTTTTGTCGAAATCAGCCGTTTTTGCTCGAACATTAAATGCCTCCAAATGGTATTTATTTCACTTCCCGAGCCCCTGGAAGCATGAAAATCACTTTAAACATGCTAATTTTAGCTCTAACACTGATGATCCACCTACAAATGTGAACTGACGTTCAAAAATAAAACATTTGAAAACGGACCATTTTCCACATTTCTGAAGCATGACGTAATGGGGGGGTGTTATCTCTTTTGTCGAAAATCAGCCGTTTTTGCTCGAACATTAAATGCCTCCAAATGGTATTTATTTCACTTCCCGAGCCCCTGGAAGCATGAAAATCACTTTAACATGCTAATTTTAGCTCTAACACTGATGATCCACCTACAAATGTGAACTGACGTTCAAAAATAAAACATTTGAAAACGGACCATTTTCCACATTTCTGAAGCATGACGTAATGGGGGGGTGTTATCTCTTTTGTCGAAAATCAGCCGTTTTTGCTCGAACATTAAATGCCTCCAAATGGTATTTCATTAACTTCCCGAGCCCCTGGAAGCATGAAAATCACTTTAAACATGCTAATTTTAGCTCTAACACTGATGATCCACCTACAAATGTGAACTGACGTTCAAAAATAAAACATTTGAAAACGGACCATTTTTCACATTTCTGAAGCATGACGTAATGGGGGGGTGTTATCTCTTTTGTCGACAATCAGCCGTTTTTGCTCGAACATTAAATGCCTCCAAATGGTATTTATTTCACTTCCCGGGGTGAAGAAACCCTTTTTGAGAACTCAGAGTGAGTAAATTGGCCATTTTCATGCACTTTTAACCATTCCATAAATCTTGTGTTTTGGGCCCCTGGAAGCATGAAAATCACTTTAAACATGCTAATTTTAGCTCTAACACTGATGATCCACCTACAAATGTGAACTGACGTTCAAAAATAAAACATTTGAAAATGGACCATTTTCCACATTTCTGAAGCATGACGTAATGGGGGGGTGTTATCTCTTTTGTCGAAAATCAGCCGTTTTTGCTCGAACATTAAATGCCTCCAAATGGTATTTAATTAACTTCCCGAGCCCCTGGAAGCATGAAAATCACTTTAAACATGCTAATTTTAGCTCTAACACTGATGATCCACCTACAAATGTGAACTGACGTTCAAAAATAAAACATTTGAAAACGGACCATTTTCCACATTTCTGAAGCATGACGTAATGGGGGGGTGTTATCTCTTTTGTCGAAAATCAGCCGTTTTTGCTCGAACATTAAATGCCTCCAAATGGTATTTAATTAACTTCCCGGGGTGAAGAAACCCTTTTTGAGAACTCAGAGTGAGTAAATTGGCCATTTTCATGCACTTTTAACCATTCCATAAATCTTGTGTTTTGGGCCCCTGGAAGCATGAAAATCACTTTAAACATGCTAATTTTAGCTCTAACACTGATGATCCACCTACAAATGTGAACTGACGTTCAAAAATAAAACATTTGAAAACTGACCATTTTCCACATTTCTGAAGCATGACGTAATGGGGGGGTGTTATCTCTTTTGTCGAAAATCAGCCGTTTTTGCTCGAACATTAAATGCCTCCAAATGGTATTTAATTAACTTCCCGAGCCCCTGGAAGCATGAAAATCACTTTAAACATGCTAATTTTAGCTCTAACACTGATGATCCACCTACAAATGTGAACTGACGTTCAAAAATAAAACATTTGAAAACGGACCATTTTCCACATTTCTGAAGCATGACGTAATGGGGGGGTGTTATCTCTTTTGTCGAAAATCAGCCGTTTTTGCTCGAACATTAAATGCCTCCAAATGGTATTTATTTCACTTCCCGAGCCCCTGGAAGCATGAAAATCACTTTAAACATGCTAATTTTAGCTCTAACACTGATGATCCACCTACAAATGTGAACTGACGTTCAAAAATAAAACATTTGAAAACGGACCATTTTCCACATTTCTGAAGCATGACGTAATGGGGGGGTGTTATCTCTTTTGTCGAAAATCAGCCGTTTTTGCTCGAACATTAAATGCCTCCGAATGGTATTTAATTAACTTCCCGAGCCCCTGGAAGCATGAAAATCACTTTAAACATGCTAATTTTAGCTCTAACACTGATGATCCACCTACAAATGTGAACTGACGTTCAAAAATAAAACATTTGAAAACGGACCATTTTCCACATTTCTGAAGCATGACGTAATGGGGGGGTGTTATCTCTTTTGTCGAAAATCAGCCGTTTTTGCTCGAACATTAAATGCCTCCAAATGGTATTTAATTAACTTCCCGGGGTGAAGAAACCCTTTTTGAGAACTCAGAGTGAGTAAATTGGCCATTTTCATGCACTTTTAACCATTCCATAAATCTTGTGTTTTGGGCCCCTGGAAGCATGAAAATCACTTTAAACATGCTAATTTTAGCTCTAACTAACACTGATGATCCACCTACAAATGTGAACTGACGTTCAAAAATAAAACATTTGAAAACGGACCATTTTCCACATTTCTGAAGCATGACGTAATGTCGAAAATCAGCCGTTTTTGCTCGAACATTAAATGCCTCCAAATGGTATTTATTTCACTTCCCGGGGTGAAGAAACCCTTTTTGAGAACTCGGAGTGAGTAAATTTGCCATTTTCATGCACTTTTAACCATTCCATTAATCTTGTGTTTTGGGCCCCTGGAAGCATGAAAATCACTTTAAACATGCTAATTTTAGCTCTAACACTGATGATCCACCTACAAATGTGAACTGACGTTCAAAAATAAAACATTTGAAAACGGACCATTTTCCACATTTCTGAAGCATGACGTAATGGGGGGGTGTTATCTCTTTTGTCGAAAATCAGCCGTTTTTGCTCGAACATTAAATGCCTCCAAATGGTATTTAATTAACTTCCAAAGCCCCTGGAAGCATGAAAATCACTTTAAACATGCTAATTTTAGCTCTAACACTGATGATCCACCTACAAATGTGAACTGACGTTCAAAAATAAAACATTTGAAAACGGACCATTTTCCACATTTCTGAAGCATGACGTAATGGGGGGGTGTTATCTCTTTTGTCGAAAATCAGCCGTTTTTGCTCGAACATTAAATGCCTCCAAATGGTATTTATTTCACTTCCCGAGCCCCTGGAAGCATGAAAATCACTTTAAACATGCTAATTTTAGCTCTAACACTGATGATCCACCTACAAATGTGAACTGACGTTCAAAAATAAAACATTTGAAAACGGACCATTTTCCACATTTCTGAAGCATGACGTAATGGGGGGGTGTTATCTCTTTTGTCGAAAATCAGCCGTTTTTGCTCGAACATTAAATGCCTCCAAATGGTATTTATTTCACTTCCCGAGCCCCTGGAAGCATGAAAATCACTTTAAACATGCTAATTTTAGCTCTAACACTGATGATCCACCTACAAATGTGAACTGACGTTCAAAAATAAAACATTTGAAAACGGACCATTTTCCACATTTCTGAAGCATGACGTAATGGGGGGGTGTTATCTCTTTTGTCGAAAATCAGCCGTTTTTGCTCGAACATTAAATGCCTCCAAATGGTATTTAATTAACTTCCCGAGCCCCTGGAAGCATGAAAATCACTTTAAACATGCTAATTTTAGCTCTAACACTGATGATCCACCTACAAATGTGAACTGACGTTCAAAAATAAAACATTTGAAAACGGACCATTTTCCACATTTCTGAAGCATGACGTAATGGGGGGGTGTTATCTCTTTTGTCGAAAATCAGCCGTTTTTGCTCGAACATTAAATGCCTCCAAATGGTATTTATTTCACTTCCCGAGCCCCTGGAAGCATGAAAATCACTTTAAACATGCTAATTTTAGCTCTAACACTGATGATCCACCTACAAATGTGAACTGACGTTCAAAAATAAAACATTTGAAAACGGACCATTTTCCACATTTCTGAAGCATGACGTAATGGGGGGGTGTTATCTCTTTTGTCGAAAATCAGCCGTTTTTGCTCGAACATTAAATGCCTCCAAATGGTATTTAATTAACTTCCCGGGGTGAAGAAACCCTTTTTGAGAACTCAGAGTGAGTAAATTGGCCATTTTCATGCACTTTTAACCATTCCATAAATCTTGTGTTTTGGGCCCCTGGAAGCATGAAAATCACTTTAAACATGCTAATTTTAGCTCTAACACTGATGATCCACCTACAAATGTGAACTGACGTTCAAAAATAAAACATTTGAAAACGGACCATTTTCCACATTTCTGAAGCATGACGTAATGGGGGGGTGTTATCTCTTTTGTCGAAAATCAGCCGTTTTTGCTCGAACATTAAATGCCTCCAAATGGTATTTAATTAACTTCCCGAGCCCCTGGAAGCATGAAAATCACTTTAAAAATGCTAATTTTAGCTCTAACACTGATGATCCACCTACAAATGTGAACTGACGTTCAAAAATAAAACATTTGAAAACGGACCATTTTCCACATTTCTGAAGCATGACGTAATGGGGGGGTGTTATCTCTTTTGTCGAAAATCAGCCGTTTTTGCTCGAACATTAAATGCCTCCAAATGGTATTTAATTAACTTCCCGGGGTGAAGAAACCCTTTTTGAGAACTCAGAGTGAGTAAATTGGCCATTTTCATGCACTTTTAACCATTCCATAAATCTTGTGTTTTGGGCCCCTGGAAGCATGAAAATCACTTTAAACATGCTAATTTTAGCTCTAACACTGATGATCCACCTACAAATGTGAACTGACGTTCAAAAATAAAACATTTGAAACTGACCATTTTCCACATTTCTGAAGCATGACGTAATGGGGGGGTGTTATCTCTTTTGTCGAAAATCAGCCGTTTTTGCTCGAACATTAAATGCCTCCAAATGGTATTTAATTAACTTCCCGAGCCCCTGGAAGCATGAAAATCACTTTAAACATGCTAATTTTAGCTCTAACACTGATGATCCACCTACAAATGTGAACTGACGTTCAAAAATAAAACATTTGAAAACGGACCATTTTCCACATTTCTGAAGCATGACGTAATGGGGGGGTGTTATCTCTTTTGTCGAAAATCAGCCGTTTTTGCTCGAACATTAAATGCCTCCAAATGGTATTTAATTAACTTCCCGGGGTGAAGAAACCCTTTTTGAGAACTCAGAGTGAGTAAATTGGCCATTTTCATGCACTTTTAACCATTCCATAAATCTTGTGTTTTGGGCCCCTGGAAGCATGAAAATCACTTTAAACATGCTAATTTTAGCTCTAACACTGATGATCCACCTACAAATGTGAACTGACGTTCAAAAATAAAACATTTGAAAACGGACCATTTTCCACATTTCTGAAGCATGACGTAATGGGGGGGTGTTATCTCTTTTGTCGAAAATCAGCCGTTTTTGCTCGAACATTAAATGCCTCCAAATGGTATTTATTTCACTTCCCGAGCCCCTGGAAGCATGAAAATCACTTTAAACATGCTAATTTTAGCTCTAACACTGATGATCCACCTACAAATGTGAACTGACGTTCAAAAATAAAACATTTGAAAACGGACCATTTTCCACATTTCTGAAGCATGACGTAATGGGGGGGTGTTATCTCTTTTGTCGAAAATCAGCCGTTTTTGCTCGAACATTAAATGCCTCCAAATGGTATTTATTTCACTTCCCGAGCCCCTGGAAGCATGAAAATCACTTTAAACATGCTAATTTTAGCTCTAACACTGATGATCCACCTACAAATGTGAACTGACGTTCAAAAATAAAACATTTGAAAACGGACCATTTTCCACATTTCTGAAGCATGACGTAATGGGGGGGTGTTATCTCTTTTGTCGAAAATCAGCCGTTTTTGCTCGAACATTAAATGCCTCCAAATGGTATTTAATTAACTTCCCGGGGTGAAGAAACCCTTTTTGAGAACTCAGAGTGAGTAAATTGGCCATTTTCATGCACTTTTAACCATTCCATAAATCTTGTGTTTTGGGCCCCTGGAAGCATGAAAATCACTTTAAACATGCTAATTTTAGCTCTAACACTGATGATCCACCTACAAATGTGAACTGACGTTCAAAAATAAAACATTTGAAAACGGACCATTTTCCACATTTCTGAAGCATGACGTAATGGGGGGGTGTTATCTCTTTTGTCGAAAATCAGCCGTTTATGCTCGAACATTAAATGCCTCCAAATGGTATTTAATTAACTTCCCGAGCCCCTGGAAGCATGAAAATCACTTTAAAAATGCTAATTTTAGCTCTAACACTGATGATCCACCTACAAATGTGAACTGACGTTCAAAAATAAAACATTTGAAAACGGACCATTTTCCACATTTCTGAAGCATGACGTAATGGGGGGTGTTATCTCTTTTGTCGAAAATCAGCCGTTTTTGCTCGAACATTAAATGCCTCCAAATGGTATTTAATTAACTTCCCGGGGTGAAGAAACCCTTTTTGAGAACTCAGAGTGAGTAAATTGGCCATTTTCATGCACTTTTAACCATTCCATAAATCTTGTGTTTTGGGCCCCTGGAAGCATGAAAATCACTTTAAACATGCTAATTTTAGCTCTAACACTGATGATCCACCTACAAATGTGAACTGACGTTCAAAAATAAAACATTTGAAAACGGACCATTTTCCACATTTCTGAAGCATGACGTAATGGGGGGGTGTTATCTCTTTTGTCGAAAATCAGCCGTTTTTGCTCGAACATTAAATGCCTCCAAATGGTATTTATTTCACTTCCCGAGCCCCTGGAAGCATGAAAATCACTTTAAACATGCTAATTTTAGCTCTAACACTGATGATCCACCTACAAATGTGAACTGACGTTCAAAAATAAAACATTTGAAAACGGACCATTTTCCACATTTCTGAAGCATGACGTAATGGGGGGGTGTTATCTCTTTTGTCGAAAATCAGCCGTTTTTGCTCGAACATTAAATGCCTCCAAATGGTATTTATTTCACTTCCCGAGCCCCTGGAAGCATGAAAATCACTTTAAACATGCTAATTTTAGCTCTAACACTGATGATCCACCTACAAATGTGAACTGACGTTCAAAAATAAAACATTTGAAAACGGACCATTTTCCACATTTCTGAAGCATGACGTAATGGGGGGGTGTTATCTCTTTTGTCGAAAATCAGCCGTTTTTGCTCGAACATTAAATGCCTCCAAATGGTATTTCATTAACTTCCCGAGCCCCTGGAAGCATGAAAATCACTTTAAACATGCTAATTTTAGCTCTAACACTGATGATCCACCTACAAATGTGAACTGACGTTCAAAAATAAAACATTTGAAAACGGACCATTTTTCACATTTCTGAAGCATGACGTAATGGGGGGGTGTTATCTCTTTTGTCGACAATCAGCCGTTTTTGCTCGAACATTAAATGCCTCCAAATGGTATTTATTTCACTTCCCGGGGTGAAGAAACCCTTTTTGAGAACTCAGAGTGAGTAAATTGGCCATTTTCATGCACTTTTAACCATTCCATAAATCTTGTGTTTTGGGCCCCTGGAAGCATGAAAATCACTTTAAACATGCTAATTTTAGCTCTAACACTGATGATCCACCTACAAATGTGAACTGACGTTCAAAAATAAAACATTTGAAAACGGACCATTTTCCACATTTCTGAAGCATGACGTAATGGGGGGGTGTTATCTCTTTTGTCGAAAATCAGCCGTTTTTGCTCGAACATTAAATGCCTCCAAATGGTATTTAATTAACTTCCCGAGCCCCTGGAAGCATGAAAATCACTTTAAACATGCTAATTTTAGCTCTAACACTGATGATCCACCTACAAATGTGAACTGACGTTCAAAAATAAAACATTTGAAAACGGACCATTTTCCACATTTCTGAAGCATGACGTAATGGGGGGGTGTTATCTCTTTTGTCGAAAATCAGCCGTTTTTGCTCGAACATTAAATGCCTCCAAATGGTATTTAATTAACTTCCCGGGGTGAAGAAACCCTTTTTGAGAACTCAGAGTGAGTAAATTGGCCATTTTCATGCACTTTTAACCATTCCATAAATCTTGTGTTTTGGGCCCCTGGAAGCATGAAAATCACTTTAAACATGCTAATTTTAGCTCTAACACTGGTGATCCACCTACAAATGTGAACTGACGTTCAAAAATAAAACATTTGAAAACGGACCATTTTCCACATTTCTGAAGCATGACGTAATGGGGGGGTGTTATCTCTTTTGTCGAAAATCAGCCGTTTTTGCTCGAACATTAAATGCCTCCAAATGGTATTTAATTAACTTCCCGAGCCCCTGGAAGCATGAAAATCACTTTAAACATGCTAATTTTAGCTCTAACACTGATGATCCACCTACAAATGTGAACTGACGTTCAAAAATAAAACATTTGAAAATGGACCATTTTCCACATTTCTGAAGCATGACGTAATGGGGGGGTGTTATCTCTTTTGTCGAAAATCAGCCGTTTTTGCTCGAACATTAAATGCCTCCAAATGGTATTTATTTCACTTCCCGGGGTGAAGAAACCCTTTTTGAGAACTCAGAGTGAGTAAATTGGCCATTTTCATGCACTTTTAACCATTCCATAAATCTTGTGTTTTGGGCCCCTGGAAGCATGAAAATCACTTTAAACATGCTAATTTTAGCTCTAACACTGATGATCCACCTACAAATGTGAACTGACGTTCAAAAATAAAACATTTGAAAACGGACCATTTTCCACATTTCTGAAGCATGACGTAATGGGGGGGTGTTATCTCTTTTGTCGAAAATCAGCCGTTTTTGCTCGAACATTAAATGCCTCCAAATGGTATTTAATTAACTTCCCGAGCCCCTGGAAGCATGAAAATCACTTTAAACATGCTAATTTTAGCTCTAACACTGATGATCCACCTACAAATGTGAACTGACGTTCAAAAATAAAACATTTGAAAACGGACCATTTTCCACATTTCTGAAGCATGACGTAATGGGGGGGGTGTTATCTCTTTTGTCGAAAATCAGCCGTTTTTACTCGAACATTAAATGCCTCCAAATGGTATTTAATTAACTTCCCGAGCCCCTGGAAGCATGAAAATCACTTTAAACATGCTAATTTTAGCTCTAACACTGATGATCCACCTACAAATGTGAACTGACGTTCAAAAATAAAACATTTGAAAACGGACCATTTTCCACATTTCTGAAGCATGACGTAATGGGGGGGTGTTATCTCTTTTGTCGAAAATCAGCCGTTTTTGCTCGAACATTAAATGCCTCCAAATGGTATTTAATTAACTTCCCGAGCCCCTGGAAGCATGAAAATCACTTTAAACATGCTAATTTTAGCTCTAACACTGATGATCCACCTACAAATGTGAACTGACGTTCAAAAATAAAACATTTGAAAACGGACCATTTTCCACATTTCTGAAGCATGACGTAATGGGGGGGTGTTATCTCTTTTGTCGAAAATCAGCCGTTTTTGCTCGAACATTAAATGCCTCCAAATGGTATTTATTTCACTTCCCGGGGTGAAGAAACCCTTTTTGAGAACTCAGAGTGAGTAAATTGGCCATTTTCATGCACTTTTAACGATTCCATTAATCTTGTGTTTTGGGCCCCTGAAAGCATGAAAATCACTTTAAACATGCTAATTTTAGCTCTAACACTGATGATCCACCTACAAATGTGAACTGACGTTCAAAAATAAAACATTTGAAAACGGACCATTTTCCACATTTCTGAAGCATGACGTAATGGGGGGGTGTTATCTCTTTTGTCGAAAATCAGCCGTTTTTGCTCGAACATTAAATGCCTCCAAATGGTATTTAATTAACTTCCCGAGCCCCTGGAAGCATGAAAATCACTTTAAACATGCTAATTTTAGCTCTAACACTGATGATCCACCTACAAATGTGAACTGACGTTCAAAAATAAAACATTTGAAAACGGACCATTTTCCACATTTCTGAAGCATGACGTAATGGGGGGGTGTTATCTCTTTTGTCGAAAATCAGCCGTTTTTGCTCGAACATTAAAGGCCTCCAAATGGTATTTATTTCACTTCCCGGGGTGAAGAAACCCTTTTTGAGAACTCAGAGTGAGTAAATTGGCCATTTTCATGCACTTTTAACCATTCCATAAATCTTGTGTTTTGGGCCCCTGGAAGCATGAAAATCACTTTAAACATGCTAATTTTAGCTCTAACACTGATGATCCACCTACAAATGTGAACTGACGTTCAAAAATAAAACATTTGAAAACGGACCATTTTCCACATTTCTGAAGCATGACGTAATGGGGGGGTGTTATCTCTTTTGTCGAAAATCAGCCGTTTTTGCTCGAACATTAAATGCCTCCAAATGGTATTTAATTAACTTCCCGAGCCCCTGGAAGCATGAAAATCACTTTAAACATGCTAATTTTAGCTCTAACACTGATGATCCACCTACAAATGTGAACTGACGTTCAAAAATAAAACATTTAAAAACGGACCATTTTCCACATTTCTGAAGCATGACGTAATGGGGGGGTGTTATCTCTTTTGTCGAAAATCAGCCGTTTTTGCTCGAACATTAAATGCCTCCAAATGGTATTTAATTAACTTCCCGGGGTGAAGAAACCCTTTTTGAGAACTCAGAGTGAGTAAATTGGCCATTTTCATGCACTTTTAACCATTCCATAAATCTTGTGTTTTGGGCCCCTGGAAGCATGAAAATCACTTTAAACATGCTAATTTTAGCTCTAACACTGATGATCCACCTACAAATGTGAACTGACGTTCAAAAATAAAACATTTGAAAACGGACCATTTTCCACATTTCTGAAGCATGACGTAATGGGGGGGTGTTATCTCTTTTGTCGAAAATCAGCCGTTTTTGCTCGAACATTAAATGCCTCCAAATGGTATTTATTTCACTTCCCGAGCCCCTGGAAGCATGAAAATCACTTTAAACATGCTAATTTTAGCTCTAACAATGATGATCCACCTACAAATGTGAACTGACGTTCAAAAATAAAACATTTGAAAACGGACCATTGTCCACATTTCTGAAGCATGACGTAATAGGGGGGTGTTATCTCTTTTGTCGAAAATCAGCCGTTTTTGCTCGAACATTAAATGCCTCCAAATGGTATTTATTTCACTTCCCGAGCCCCTGGAAGCATGAAAATCACTTTAAACATGCTAATTTTAGCTCTAACACTGATGATCCACCTACAAATGTGAACTGACGTTCAAAAATAAAACATTTGAAAACGGACCATTTTCCACATTTCTGAAGCATGACGTAATGGGGGGGTGTTATCTCTTTTGTCGAAAATCAGCCGTTTTTGCTCGAACATTAAATGCCTCCAAATGGTATTTAATTAACTTCCCGAGCCCCTGGAAGCATGAAAATCACTTTAAACATGCTAATTTTAGCTCTAACACTGATGATCCACCTACAAATGTGAACTGACGTTCAAAAATAAAACATTTGAAAACGGACCATTTTCCACATTTCTGAAGCATGACGTAATGGGGGGGTGTTATCTCTTTTGTCGAAAATCAGCCGTTTTTGCTCGAACATTAAATGCCTCCAAATGGTATTTATTTCACTTCCCGGGGTGAAGAAACCCTTTTTGAGAACTCAGAGTGAGTAAATTGGCCATTTTCATGCACTTTTAACCATTCCATAAATCTTGTGTTTTGGGCCCCTGGAAGCATGAAAATCACTTTAAACATGCTAATTTTATCTCTAACACTGATGATCCACCTACAAATGTGAACTGACGTTCAAAAATAAAACATTTGAAAACGGACCATTTTCCACATTTCTGAAGCATGACGTAATGGGGGGGTGTTATCTCTTTTGTCGAAAATCAGCCGTTTTTGCTCGAACATTAAATGCCTCCAAATGGTATTTAATTAACTTCCCGAGCCCCTGGTAGCATGAAAATCACTTTAAACATGCTAATTTTAGCTCTAACACTGATGATCCACCTACAAATGTGAACTGACGTTCAAAAATAAAACATTTGAAAACGGACCATTTTCCACATTTCTGAAGCATGACGTAATGGGGGGGTGTTATCTCTTTTGTCGAAAATCAGCCGTTTTTGCTCGAACATTAAATGCCTCCAAATGGTATTTAATTAACTTCCCGGGGTGAAGAAACCCTTTTTGAGAACTCAGAGTGAGTAAATTGGCCATTTTCATGCACTTTTAACCATTCCATAAATCTTGTGTTTTGGGCCCCTGGAAGCATGAAAATCACTTTAAACATGCTAATTTTAGCTCTAACACTGATGATCCACCTACAAATGTGAACTGACGTTCAAAAATAAAACATTTGAAAACTGACCATTTTCCACATTTCTGAAGCATGACGTAATGGGGGGGTGTTATCTCTTTTGTCGAAAATCAGCCGTTTTTGCTCGAACATTAAATGCCTCCAAATGGTATTTAATTAACTTCCCGAGCCCCTGGAAGCATGAAAATCACTTTAAACATGCTAATTTTAGCTCTAACACTGATGATCCACCTACAAATGTGAACTGACGTTCAAAAATAAAACATTTGAAAACGGACCATTTTCCACATTTCTGAAGCATGACGTAATGGGGGGGTGTTATCTCTTTTGTCGAAAATCAGCCGTTTTTGCTCGAACATTAAATGCCTCCAAATGGTATTTATTTCACTTCCCGAGCCCCTGGAAGCATGAAAATCACTTTAAACATGCTAATTTTAGCTCTAACACTGATGATCCACCTACAAATGTGAACTGACGTTCAAAAATAAAACATTTGAAAACGGACCATTTTCCACATTTCTGAAGCATGACGTAATGGGGGGGGTGTTATCTCTTTTGTCGAAAATCAGCCGTTTTTGCTCGAACATTAAATGCCTCCAAATGGTATTTAATTAACTTCCCGAGCCCCTGGAAACATGAAAATCACTTTAAACATGCTAATTTTAGCTCTAACACTGATGATCCACCTACAAATGTGAACTGACGTTCAAAAATAAAACATTTGAAAACGGACCATTTTCCACATTTCTGAAGCATGACGTAATGGGGGGGGTGTTATCTCTTTTGTCGAAAATCAGCCGTTTTTGCTCGAACATTAAATGCCTCCAAATGGTATTTAATTAACTTCCCGGGGTGAAGAAACCCTTTTTGAGAAATCAGAGTGAGTAAATTGGCCATTTTCATGCACTTTTAACCATTCCATAAATCTTGTGTTTTGGGCCCCTGGAAGCATGAAAATCACTTTAAACATGCTAATTTTAGCTCTAACACTGATGATCCACCTACAAATGTGAACTGACGTTCAAAAATAAAACATTTGAAAACGGACCATTTTCCACATTTCTGAAGCATGACGTAATGGGGGGGTGTTATCTCTTTTGTCGAAAATCAGCCGTTTTCGCTCGAACATTAAATGCCTCCAAATGGTATTTAATTAACTTCCCGAGCCCCTGGAAGCATGAAAATCACTTTAAACATGCTAATTTTAGCTCTAACACTGATGATCCACCTACAAATGTGAACTGACGTTCAAAAATAAAACATTTGAAAACGGACCATTTTCCACATTTCTGAAGCATGACGTAATGGGGGGGTGTTATCTCTTTTGTCGAAAATCAGCCGTTTTTGCTCGAACATTAAATGCCTCCAAATGGTATTTATTTCACTTCCCGGGGTGAAGAAACCCTTTTTGAGAACTCGGAGTGAGTAAATTGGCCATTTTCATGCACTTTTAACCATTCCATTAATCTTGTGTTTTGGGCCCCTGGAAGCATGAAAATCACTTTAAACATGCTAATTTTAGCTCTAACACTGATGATCCACCTACAAATGTGAACTGACGTTCAAAAATAAAACATTTGAAAACGGACCATTTTCCACATTTCTGAAGCATGACGTAATGGGGGGGTGTTATCTCTTTTGTCGAAAATCAGCCGTTTTTGCTCGAACATTAAATGCCTCCAAATGGTATTTAATTAACTTCCCGAGCCCCTGGAAGCATGAAAATCACTTTAAACATGCTAATTTTAGCTCTAACACTGATGATCCACCTACAAATGTGAACTGACGTTCAAAAATAAAACATTTGAAAACGGACCATTTTCCACATTTCTGAAGCATGACGTAATGGGGGGGTGTTATCTCTTTTGTCGAAAATCAGCCGTTTTTGCTCGAACATTAAATGCCTCCAAATGGTATTTATTTCACTTCCCGAGCCCCTGGAAGCATGAAAATCACTTTAAACATGCTAATTTTAGCTCTAACACTGATGATCCACCTACAAATGTGAACTGACGTTCAAAAATAAAACATTTGAAAACGGACCATTTTCCACATTTCTGAAGCATGACGTAATGGGGGGGGGTGTTATCTCTTTTGTCGAAAATCAGCCGTTTTTGCTCGAACATTAAATGCCTCCAAATGGTATTTATTTCACTTCCCGAGCCCCTGGAAGCATGAAAATCACTTTAAACATGCTAATTTTAGCTCTAACACTGATGATCCACCTACAAATGTGAACTGACGTTCAAAAATAAAACATTTGAAAACGGACCATTTTCCACATTTCTGAAGCATGACGTAATGGGGGGGTGTTATCTCTTTTGTCGAAAATCAGCCGTTTTTGCTCGAACATTAAATGCCTCCAAATGGTATTTAATTAACTTCCCGAGCCCCTGGAAGCATGAAAATCACTTTAAACATGCTAATTTTAGCTCTAACACTGATGATCCACCTACAAATGTGAACTGACGTTCAAAAATAAAACATTTGAAAACGGACCATTTTCCACATTTCTGAAGCATGACGTAATGGGGGGGTGTTATCTCTTTTGTCGAAAATCAGCCGTTTTTGCTCGAACATTAAAGGCCTCCAAATGGTATTTATTTCACTTCCCGGGGTGAAGAAACCCTTTTTGAGAACTCAGAGTGAGTAAATTGGCCATTTTCATGCACTTTTAACCATTCCATAAATCTTGTGTTTTGGGCCCCTGGAAGCATGAAAATCACTTTAAACATGCTAATTTTAGCTCTAACACTGATGATCCACCTACAAATGTGAACTGACGTTCAAAAATAAAACATTTGAAAACGGACCATTTTCCACATTTCTGAAGCATGACGTAATGGGGGGGTGTTATCTCTTTTGTCGAAAATCAGCCGTTTTTGCTCGAACATTAAATGCCTCCAAATGGTATTTAATTAACTTCCCGAGCCCCTGGAAGCATGAAAATCACTTTAAACATGCTAATTTTAGCTCTAACACTGATGATCCACCTACAAATGTGAACTGACGTTCAAAAATAAAACATTTGAAAACGGACCATTTTCCACATTTCTGAAGCATGACGTAATGGGGGGGTGTTATCTCTTTTGTCGAAAATCAGCCGTTTTTGCTCGAACATTAAATGCCTCCAAATGGTATTTAATTAACTTCCCGGGGTGAAGAAACCCTTTTTGAGAACTCAGAGTGAGTAAATTGGCCATTTTCATGCACTTTTAACCATTCCATAAATCTTGTGTTTTGGGCCCCTGGAAGCATGAAAATCACTTTAAACATGCTAATTTTAGCTCTAACACTGATGATCCACCTACAAATGTGAACTGACGTTCAAAAATAAAACATTTGAAAACGGACCATTTTCCACATTTCTGAAGCATGACGTAATGGGGGGGTGTTATCTCTTTTGTCGAAAATCAGCCGTTTTTGCTCGAACATTAAATGCCTCCAAATGGTATTTATTTCACTTCCCGAGCCCCTGGAAGCATGAAAATCACTTTAAACATGCTAATTTTAGCTCTAACAATGATGATCCACCTACAAATGTGAACTGACGTTCAAAAATAAAACATTTGAAAACGGACCATTTTCCACATTTCTGAAGCATGACGTAATAGGGGGGTGTTATCTCTTTTGTCGAAAATCAGCCGTTTTTGCTCGAACATTAAATGCCTCCAAATGGTATTTATTTCACTTCCCGAGCCCCTGGAAGCATGAAAATCACTTTAAACATGCTAATTTTAGCTCTAACACTGATGATCCACCTACAAATGTGAACTGACGTTCAAAAATAAAACATTTGAAAACGGACCATTTTCCACATTTCTGAAGCATGACGTAATGGGGGGGGGTGTTATCTCTTTTGTCGAAAATCAGCCGTTTTTGCTCGAACATTAAATGCCTCCAAATGGTATTTATTTCACTTCCCGAGCCCCTGGAAGCATGAAAATCACTTTAAACATGCTAATTTTAGCTCTAACACTGATGATCCACCTACAAATGTGAACTGACGTTCAAAAATAAAACATTTGAAAACGGACCATTTTCCACATTTCTGAAGCATGACGTAATGGGGGGGTGTTATCTCTTTTGTCGAAAATCAGCCGTTTTTGCTCGAACATTAAATGCCTCCAAATGGTATTTAATTAACTTCCCGAGCCCCTGGAAGCATGAAAATCACTTTAAACATGCTAATTTTAGCTCTAACACTGATGATCCACCTACAAATGTGAACTGACGTTCAAAAATAAAACATTTGAAAACGGACCATTTTCCACATTTCTGAAGCATGACGTAATGGGGGGGTGTTATCTCTTTTGTCGAAAATCAGCCGTTTTTGCTCGAACATTAAAGGCCTCCAAATGGTATTTATTTCACTTCCCGGGGTGAAGAAACCCTTTTTGAGAACTCAGAGTGAGTAAATTGGCCATTTTCATGCACTTTTAACCATTCCATAAATCTTGTGTTTTGGGCCCCTGGAAGCATGAAAATCACTTTAAACATGCTAATTTTAGCTCTAACACTGATGATCCACCTACAAATGTGAACTGACGTTCAAAAATAAAACATTTGAAAACGGACCATTTTCCACATTTCTGAAGCATGACGTAATGGGGGGGTGTTATCTCTTTTGTCGAAAATCAGCCGTTTTTGCTCGAACATTAAATGCCTCCAAATGGTATTTAATTAACTTCCCGAGCCCCTGGAAGCATGAAAATCACTTTAAACATGCTAATTTTAGCTCTAACACTGATGATCCACCTACAAATGTGAACTGACGTTCAAAAATAAAACATTTGAAAACGGACCATTTTCCACATTTCTGAAGCATGACGTAATGGGGGGGTGTTATCTCTTTTGTCGAAAATCAGCCGTTTTTGCTCGAACATTAAATGCCTCCAAATGGTATTTAATTAACTTCCCGGGGTGAAGAAACCCTTTTTGAGAACTCAGAGTGAGTAAATTGGCCATTTTCATGCACTTTTAACCATTCCATAAATCTTGTGTTTTGGGCCCCTGGAAGCATGAAAATCACTTTAAACATGCTAATTTTAGCTCTAACACTGATGATCCACCTACAAATGTGAACTGACGTTCAAAAATAAAACATTTGAAAACGGACCATTTTCCACATTTCTGAAGCATGACGTAATGGGGGGGTGTTATCTCTTTTGTCGAAAATCAGCCGTTTTTGCTCGAACATTAAATGCCTCCAAATGGTATTTATTTCACTTCCCGAGCCCCTGGAAGCATGAAAATCACTTTAAACATGCTAATTTTAGCTCTAACAATGATGATCCACCTACAAATGTGAACTGACGTTCAAAAATAAAACATTTGAAAACGGACCATTTTCCACATTTCTGAAGCATGACGTAATAGGGGGGTGTTATCTCTTTTGTCGAAAATCAGCCGTTTTTGCTCGAACATTAAATGCCTCCAAATGGTATTTATTTCACTTCCCGAGCCCCTGGAAGCATGAAAATCACTTTAAACATGCTAATTTTAGCTCTAACACTGATGATCCACCTACAAATGTGAACTGACGTTCAAAAATAAAACATTTGAAAACGGACCATTTTCCACATTTCTGAAGCATGACGTAATGGGGGGGTGTTATCTCTTTTGTCGAAAATCAGCCGTTTTTGCTCGAACATTAAATGCCTCCAAATGGTATTTAATTAACTTCCCGAGCCCCTGGAAGCATGAAAATCACTTTAAACATGCTAATTTTAGCTCTAACACTGATGATCCACCTACAAATGTGAACTGACGTTCAAAAATAAAACATTTGAAAACGGACCATTTTCCACATTTCTGAAGCATGACGTAATGGGGGGGTGTTATCTCTTTTGTCGAAAATCAGCCGTTTTTGCTCGAACATTAAATGCCTCCAAATGGTATTTATTTCACTTCCCGGGGTGAAGAAACCCTTTTTGAGAACTCAGAGTGAGTAAATTGGCCATTTTCATGCACTTTTAACCATTCCATAAATCTTGTGTTTTGGGCCCCTGGAAGCATGAAAATCACTTTAAACATGCTAATTTTATCTCTAACACTGATGATCCACCTACAAATGTGAACTGACGTTCAAAAATAAAACATTTGAAAACGGACCATTTTCCACATTTCTGAAGCATGACGTAATGGGGGGGTGTTATCTCTTTTGTCGAAAATCAGCCGTTTTTGCTCGAACATTAAATGCCTCCAAATGGTATTTAATTAACTTCCCGAGCCCCTGGTAGCATGAAAATCACTTTAAACATGCTAATTTTAGCTCTAACACTGATGATCCACCTACAAATGTGAACTGACGTTCAAAAATAAAACATTTGAAAACGGACCATTTTCCACATTTCTGAAGCATGACGTAATGGGGGGGTGTTATCTCTTTTGTCGAAAATCAGCCGTTTTTGCTCGAACATTAAATGCCTCCAAATGGTATTTAATTAACTTCCCGGGGTGAAGAAACACTTTTTGAGAACTCAGAGTGAGTAAATTGGCCATTTTCATGCACTTTTAACCATTCCATAAATCTTGTGTTTTGGGCCCCTGGAAGCATGAAAATCACTTTAAACATGCTAATTTTAGCTCTAACACTGATGATCCACCTACAAATGTGAACTGACGTTCAAAAATAAAACATTTGAAAACTGACCATTTTCCACATTTCTGAAGCATGACGTAATGGGGGGGTGTTATCTCTTTTGTCGAAAATCAGCCGTTTTTGCTCGAACATTAAATGCCTCCAAATGGTATTTAATTAACTTCCCGAGCCCCTGGAAGCATGAAAATCACTTTAAACATGCTAATTTTAGCTCTAACACTGATGATCCACCTACAAATGTGAACTGACGTTCAAAAATAAAACATTTGAAAACGGACCATTTTCCACATTTCTGAAGCATGACGTAATGGGGGGGTGTTATCTCTTTTGTCGAAAATCAGCCGTTTTTGCTCGAACATTAAATGCCTCCAAATGGTATTTATTTCACTTCCCGAGCCCCTGGAAGCATGAAAATCACTTTAAACATGCTAATTTTAGCTCTAACACTGATGATCCACCTACAAATGTGAACTGACGTTCAAAAATAAAACATTTGAAAACGGACCATTTTCCACATTTCTGAAGCATGACGTAATGGGGGGGGTGTTATCTCTTTTGTCGAAAATCAGCCGTTTTTGCTCGAACATTAAATGCCTCCAAATGGTATTTAATTAACTTCCCGAGCCCCTGGAAGCATGAAAATCACTTTAAACATGCTAATTTTAGCTCTAACACTGATGATCCACCTACAAATGTGAACTGACGTTCAAAAATAAAACATTTGAAAACGGACCATTTTCCACATTTCTGAAGCATGACGTAATGGGGGGGGTGTTATCTCTTTTGTCGAAAATCAGCCGTTTTTGCTCGAACATTAAATGCCTCCAAATGGTATTTAATTAACTTCCCGGGGTGAAGAAACCCTTTTTGAGAAATCAGAGTGAGTAAATTGGCCATTTTCATGCACTTTTAACCATTCCATAAATCTTGTGTTTTGGGCCCCTGGAAGCATGAAAATCACTTTAAACATGCTAATTTTAGCTCTAACACTGATGATCCACCTACAAATGTGAACTGACGTTCAAAAATAAAACATTTGAAAACGGACCATTTTCCACATTTCTGAAGCATGACGTAATGGGGGGGTGTTATCTCTTTTGTCGAAAATCAGCCGTTTTTGCTCGAACATTAAATGCCTCCAAATGGTATTTAATTAACTTCCCGAGCCCCTGGAAGCATGAAAATCACTTTAAACATGCTAATTTTAGCTCTAACACTGATGATCCACCTACAAATGTGAACTGACGTTCAAAAATAAAACATTTGAAAACGGACCATTTTCCACATTTCTGAAGCATGACGTAATGGGGGGGTGTTATCTCTTTTGTCGAAAATCAGCCGTTTTTGCTCGAACATTAAATGCCTCCAAATGGTATTTATTTCACTTCCCGGGGTGAAGAAACCCTTTTTGAGAACTCGGAGTGAGTAAATTGGCCATTTTCATGCACTTTTAACCATTCCATTAATCGTGTGTTTTGGGCCCCTGGAAGCATGAAAATCACTTTAAACATGCTAATTTTAGCTCTAACACTGATGATCCACCTACAAATGTGAACTGACGTTCAAAAATAAAACATTTGAAAACGGACCATTTTCCACATTTCTGAAGCATGACGTAATGGGGGGGTGTTATCTCTTTTGTCGAAAATCAGCCGTTTTTGCTCGAACATTAAATGCCTCCAAATGGTATTTAATTAACTTCCCGAGCCCCTGGAAGCATGAAAATCACTTTAAACATGCTAATTTTAGCTCTAACACTGATGATCCACCTACAAATGTGAACTGACGTTCAAAAATAAAACATTTGAAAACGGACCATTTTCCACATTTCTGAAGCATGACGTAATGGGGGGGTGTTATCTCTTTTGTCGAAAATCAGCCGTTTTTGCTCGAACATTAAATGCCTCCAAATGGTATTTATTTCACTTCCCGAGCCCCTGGAAGCATGAAAATCACTTTAAACATGCTAATTTTAGCTCTAACACTGATGATCCACCTACAAATGTGAACTGACGTTCAAAAATAAAACATTTGAAAACGGACCATTTTCCACATTTCTGAAGCATGACGTAATGGGGGGGGTGTTATCTCTTTTGTCGAAAATCAGCCGTTTTTGCTCGAACATTAAATGCCTCCAAATGGTATTTATTTCACTTCCCGAGCCCCTGGAAGCATGAAAATCACTTTAAACATGCTAATTTTAGCTCTAACACTGATGATCCACCTACAAATGTGAACTGACGTTCAAAAATAAAACATTTGAAAACGGACCATTTTCCACATTTCTGAAGCATGACGTAATGGGGGGGTGTTATCTCTTTTGTCGAAAATCAGCCGTTTTTGCTCGAACATTAAATGCCTCCAAATGGTATTTAATTAACTTCCCGAGCCCCTGGAAGCATGAAAATCACTTTAAACATGCTAATTTTAGCTCTAACACTGATGATCCACCTACAAATGTGAACTGACGTTCAAAAATAAAACATTTGAAAACGGACCATTTTCCACATTTCTGAAGCATGACGTAATGGGGGGTGTTATCTCTTTTGTCGAAAATCAGCCGTTTTTGCTCGAACATTAAATGCCTCCAAATGGTATTTAATTAACTTCCCGAGCCCCTGGAAGCATGAAAATCACTTTAAACATGCTAATTTTAGCTCTAACACTGATGATCCACCTACAAATGTGAACTGACGTTCAAAAATAAAACATTTGAAAACGGACCATTTTCCACATTTCTGAAGCATGACGTAATGGGGGGGTGTTATCTCTTTTGTTGAAAATCAGCCGTTTTTGCTCGAACATTAAATGCCTCCAAATGGTATTTATTTCACTTCCCGGGGTGAAGAAACCCTTTTTGAGAACTCAGAGTGAGTAAATTGGCCATTTTCATGCACTTTTAACCATTCCATAAATCTTGTGTTTTGGGCCCCTGGAAGCATGAAAATCACTTTAAACATGCTAATTTTAGCTCTAACACTGATGATCCACCTACAAATGTGAACTGACGTTCAAAAATAAAACATTTGAAAACGGACCATTTTCCACATTTCTGAAGCATGACGTAATGGGGGGGTGTTATCTCTTTTGTCGAAAATCAGCCGTTTTTGCTCGAACATTAAATGCCTCCAAATGGTATTTAATTAACTTCCCGAGCCCCTGGAAGCATGAAAATCACTTTAAACATGCTAATTTTAGCTCTAACACTGATGATCCACCTACAAATGTGAACTGACGTTCAAAAATAAAACATTTGAAAACGGACCATTTTCCACATTTCTGAAGCATGACGTAATGGGGGGGTGTTATCTCTTTTGTCGAAAATCAGCCGTTTTTGCTCGAACATTAAATGCCTCCAAATGGTATTTAATTAACTTCCCGGGGTGAAGAAACCCTTTTTGAGAACTCAGAGTGAGTAAATTGGCCATTTTCATGCACTTTTAACCATTCCATAAATCTTGTGTTTTGGGCCCCTGGAAGCATGAAAATCACTTTAAACATGCTAATTTTAGCTCTAACACTGATGATCCACCTACAAATGTGAACTGACGTTCAAAAATAAAACATTTGAAACGGACCATTTTCCACATTTCTGAAGCATGACGTAATGGGGGGGTGTTATCTCTTTTGTCGAAAATCAGCCGTTTTTGCTCGAACATTAAATGCCTCCAAATGGTATTTAATTAACTTCCCCAGCCCCTGGAAGCATGAAAATCACTTTAAACATGCTAATTTTAGCTCTAACACTGATGATCCACCTACAAATGTGAACTGACGTTCAAAAATAAAACATTTGAAAACGGACCATTTTCCACATTTCTGAAGCATGACGTAATGGGGGGGTGTTATCTCTTTTGTCGAAAATCAGCCGTTTTTGCTCGAACATTAAATGCCTCCAAATGGTATTTAATTAACTTCCCGGGGTGAAGAAACCCTTTTTGAGAACTCAGAGTGAGTAAATTGGCCATTTTCATGCACTTTTAACCATTCCATAAATCTTGTGTTTTGGGCCCCTGGAAGCATGAAAATCACTTTAAACATGCTAATTTTAGCTCTAACACTGATGATCCACCTACAAATGTGAACTGACGTTCAAAAATAAAACATTTGAAAACGGACCATTTTCCACATTTCTGAAGCATGACGTAATGGGGGGGTGTTATCTCTTTTGTCGAAAATCAGCCGTTTTTGCTCGAACATTAAATGCCTCCAAATGGTATTTATTTCACTTCCCGAGCCCCTGGAAGCATGAAAATCACTTTAAACATGCTAATTTTAGCTCTAACACTGATGATCCACCTACAAATGTGAACTGACGTTCAAAAATAAAACATTTGAAAACGGACCATTTTCCACATTTCTGAAGCATGACGTAATGGGGGGGTGTTATCTCTTTTGTCGAAAATCAGCCGTTTTTGCTCGAACATTAAATGCCTCCAAATGGTATTTATTTCACTTCCCGAGCCCCTGGAAGCATGAAAATCACTTTAAACATGCTAATTTTAGCTCTAACACTGATGATCCACCTACAAATGTGAACTGACGTTCAAAAATAAAACATTTGAAAACGGACCATTTTCCACATTTCTGAAGCATGACGTAATGGGGGGGTGTTATCTCTTTTGTCGAAAATCAGCCGTTTTTGCTCGAACATTAAATGCCTCCAAATGGTATTTAATTAACTTCCCGAGCCCCTGGAAGCATGAAAATCACTTTAAACATGCTAATTTTAGCTCTAACACTGATGATCCACCTACAAATGTGAACTGACGTTCAAAAATAAAACATTTGAAAACGGACCATTTTCCACATTTCTGAAGCATGACGTAATGGGGGGGTGTTATCTCTTTTGTCGAAAATCAGCCGTTTTTGCTCGAACATTAAATGCCTCCAAATGGTATTTAATTAACTTCCCGGGGTGAAGAAACCCTTTTTGAGAACTCAGAGTGAGTAAATTGGCCATTTTCATGCACTTTTAACCATTCCATAAATCTTGTGTTTTGGGCCCCTGGAAGCATGAAAATCACTTTAAACATGCTAATTTTAGCTCTAACACTGATGATCCACCTACAAATGTGAACTGACGTTCAAAAATAAAACATTTGAAACGGACCATTTTCCACATTTCTGAAGCATGACGTAATGGGGGGGTGTTATCTCTTTTGTCGAAAATCAGCCGTTTTTGCTCGAACATTAAATGCCTCCAAATGGTATTTAATTAACTTCCCCAGCCCCTGGAAGCATGAAAATCACTTTAAACATGCTAATTTTAGCTCTAACACTGATGATCCACCTACAAATGTGAACTGACGTTCAAAAATAAAACATTTGAAAACGGACCATTTTCCACATTTCTGAAGCATGACGTAATGGGGGGGTGTTATCTCTTTTGTCGAAAATCAGCCGTTTTTGCTCGAACATTAAATGCCTCCAAATGGTATTTAATTAACTTCCCGAGCCCCTGGAAGCATGAAAATCACTTTAAACATGCTAATTTTAGCTCTAACACTGATGATCCACCTACAAATGTGAACTGACGTTCAAAAATAAAACATTTGAAAACGGACCATTTTCCACATTTCTGAAGCATGACGTAATGGGGGGGGTGTTATCTCTTTTGTCGAAAATCAGCCGTTTTTGCTCGAACATTAAATGCCTCCAAATGGTATTTAATTAACTTCCCGAGCCCCTGGAAGCATGAAAATCACTTTAAACATGCTAATTTTAGCTCTAACACTGATGATCCACCTACAAATGTGAACTGACGTTCAAAAATAAAACATTTGAAAACGGACCATTTTCCATATTTCTGAAGCATGACGTAATGGGGGGGTGTTATCTCTTTTGCCGAAAATCAGCCGTTTTTGCTCGAACATTAAATGCCTCCAAATGGTATTTATTTCACTTCCCGGGGTGAAGAAACCCTTTTTGAGAACTCAGAGTGAGTAAATTGGCCATTTTCATGCACTTTTAACCATTCCATTAATCTTGTGTTTTGGGCCCCTGAAAGCATGAAAATCACTTTAAACATGCTAATTTTAGCTCTAACACTGATGATCCACCTACAAATGTGAACTGACGTTCAAAAATGAAACATTTGAAAACGGACCATTTTCCACATTTCTGAAGCATGACGTAATGGGGGGGTGTTATCTCTTTTGTCGAAAATCAGCCGTTTTTGCTCGAACATTAAATGCCTCCAAATGGTATTTAATTAACTTCCCGAGCCCCTGGAAGCATGAAAATCACTTTAAACATGCTAATTTTAGCTCTAACACTGATGATCCACCTACAAATGTGAACTGACGTTCAAAAATAAAACATTTGAAAACGGACCATTTTCCACATTTCTGAAGCATGACGTAATGGGGGGGTGTTATCTCTTTTGTCGAAAATCAGCCGTTTTTGCTCGAACATTAAATGCCTCCAAATGGTATTTATTTCACTTCCCGGGGTGAAGAACCCCTTTTTGAGAACTCAGAGTGAGTAAATTGGCCATTTTCATGCACTTTTAACCATTCCATAAATCTTGTGTTTTGGGCCCCTGGAAGCATGAAAATCACTTTAAACATGCTAATTTTAGCTCTAACACTGATGATCCACCTACAAATGTGAACTGACGTTCAAAAATAAAACATTTGAAAACGGACCATTTTCCACATTTCTGAAGCATGACGTAATGGGGGGGTGTTATCTCTTTTGTCGAAAATCAGCCGTTTTTGCTCGAACATTAAATGCCTCCAAATGGTATTTAATTAACTTTCCGAGCCCCTGGAAGCATGAAAATCACTTTAAACATGCTAATTTTAGCTCTAACACTGATGATCCACCTACAAATGTGAACTGACGTTCAAAAATAAAACATTTGAAAACGGACCATTTTCCACATTTCTGAAGCATGACGTAATGGGGGGGTGTTATCTCTTTTGTCGAAAATCAGCCGTTTTTGCTCGAACATTAAATGCCTCCAAATGGTATTTAATTAACTTCCTGGGGTGAAGAAACCCTTTTTGAGAACTCAGAGTGAGTAAATTGGCCATTTTCATGCACTTTTAACCATTCCATAAATCTTGTGTTTTGGGCCCCTGGAAGCATGAAAATCACTTTAAACATGCTAATTTTAGCTCTAACACTGATGATCCACCTACAAATGTGAACTGACGTTCAAAAATAAAACATTTGAAAACGGACCATTTTCCACATTTCTGAAGCATGACGTAATGGGGGGGGTGTTATCTCTTTTGTCGAAAATCAGCCGTTTTTGCTCGAACATTAAATGCCTCCAAATGGTATTTAATTAACTTCCCGAGCCCCTGGAAGCATGAAAATCACTTTAAACATGCTAATTTTAGCTCTAACACTGATGATCCACCTACAAATGTGAACTGACGTTCAAAAATAAAACATTTGAAAACGGACCATTTTCCACATTTCTGAAGCATGACGTAATGGGGGGGGTGTTATCTCTTTTGTCGAAAATCAGCCGTTTTTGCTCGAACATTAAATGCCTCCAAATGGTATTTAATTAACTTCCCGGGGTGAAGAAACCCTTTTTGAGAAATCAGAGTGAGTAAATTGGCCATTTTCATGCACTTTTAACCATTCCATAAATCTTGTGTTTTGGGCCCCTGGAAGCATGAAAATCACTTTAAACATGCTAATTTTAGCTCTAACACTGATGATCCACCTACAAATGTGAACTGACGTTCAAAAATAAAACATTTGAAAACGGACCATTTTCCACATTTCTGAAGCATGACGTAATGGGGGGGTGTTATCTCTTTTGTCGAAAATCAGCCGTTTTTGCTCGAACATTAAATGCCTCCAAATGGTATTTAATTAACTTCCCGAGCCCCTGGAAGCATGAAAATCACTTTAAACATGCTAATTTTAGCTCTAACACTGATGATCCACCTACAAATGTGAACTGACGTTCAAAAATAAAACATTTGAAAACGGACCATTTTCCACATTTCTGAAGCATGACGTAATGGGGGGGTGTTATCTCTTTTGTCGAAAATCAGCCGTTTTTGCTCGAACATTAAATGCCTCCAAATGGTATTTATTTCACTTCCCGGGGTGAAGAAACCCTTTTTGAGAACTCGGAGTGAGTAAATTGGCCATTTTCATGCACTTTTAACCATTCCATTAATCGTGTGTTTTGGGCCCCTGGAAGCATGAAAATCACTTTAAACATGCTAATTTTAGCTCTAACACTGATGATCCACCTACAAATGTGAACTGACGTTCAAAAATAAAACATTTGAAAACGGACCATTTTCCACATTTCTGAAGCATGACGTAATGGGGGGGTGTTATCTCTTTTGTCGAAAATCAGCCGTTTTTGCTCGAACATTAAATGCCTCCAAATGGTATTTAATTAACTTCCCGAGCCCCTGGAAGCATGAAAATCACTTTAAACATGCTAATTTTAGCTCTAACACTGATGATCCACCTACAAATGTGAACTGACGTTCAAAAATAAAACATTTGAAAACGGACCATTTTCCACATTTCTGAAGCATGACGTAATGGGGGGGTGTTATCTCTTTTGTCGAAAATCAGCCGTTTTTGCTCGAACATTAAATGCCTCCAAATGGTATTTATTTCACTTCCCGAGCCCCTGGAAGCATGAAAATCACTTTAAACATGCTAATTTTAGCTCTAACACTGATGATCCACCTACAAATGTGAACTGACGTTCAAAAATAAAACATTTGAAAACGGACCATTTTCCACATTTCTGAAGCATGACGTAATGGGGGGGGTGTTATCTCTTTTGTCGAAAATCAGCCGTTTTTGCTCGAACATTAAATGCCTCCAAATGGTATTTATTTCACTTCCCGAGCCCCTGGAAGCATGAAAATCACTTTAAACATGCTAATTTTAGCTCTAACACTGATGATCCACCTACAAATGTGAACTGACGTTCAAAAATAAAACATTTGAAAACGGACCATTTTCCACATTTCTGAAGCATGACGTAATGGGGGGGTGTTATCTCTTTTGTCGAAAATCAGCCGTTTTTGCTCGAACATTAAATGCCTCCAAATGGTATTTAATTAACTTCCCGAGCCCCTGGAAGCATGAAAATCACTTTAAACATGCTAATTTTAGCTCTAACACTGATGATCCACCTACAAATGTGAACTGACGTTCAAAAATAAAACATTTGAAAACGGACCATTTTCCACATTTCTGAAGCATGACGTAATGGGGGGTGTTATCTCTTTTGTCGAAAATCAGCCGTTTTTGCTCGAACATTAAATGCCTCCAAATGGTATTTCATTAACTTCCCGAGCCCCTGGAAGCATGAAAATCACTTTAAACATGCTAATTTTAGCTCTAACACTGATGATCCACCTACAAATGTGAACTGACGTTCAAAAATAAAACATTTGAAAACGGACCATTTTCCACATTTCTGAAGCATGACGTAATGGGGGGGTGTTATCTCTTTTGTTGAAAATCAGCCGTTTTTGCTCGAACATTAAATGCCTCCAAATGGTATTTATTTCACTTCCCGGGGTGAAGAAACCCTTTTTGAGAACTCAGAGTGAGTAAATTGGCCATTTTCATGCACTTTTAACCATTCCATAAATCTTGTGTTTTGGGCCCCTGGAAGCATGAAAATCACTTTAAACATGCTAATTTTAGCTCTAACACTGATGATCCACCTACAAATGTGAACTGACGTTCAAAAATAAAACATTTGAAAACGGACCATTTTCCACATTTCTGAAGCATGACGTAATGGGGGGGTGTTATCTCTTTTGTCGAAAATCAGCCGTTTTTGCTCGAACAATAAATGCCTCCAAATGGTATTTAATTAACTTCCCGAGCCCCTGGAAGCATGAAAATCACTTTAAACATGCTAATTTTAGCTCTAACACTGATGATCCACCTACAAATGTGAACTGACGTTCAAAAATAAAACATTTGAAAACGGACCATTTTCCACATTTCTGAAGCATGACGTAATGGGGGGGTGTTATCTCTTTTGTCGAAAATCAGCCGTTTTTGCTCGAACATTAAATGCCTCCAAATGGTATTTAATTAACTTCCCGGGGTGAAGAAACCCTTTTTGAGAACTCAGAGTGAGTAAATTGGCCATTTTCATGCACTTTTAACCATTCCATAAATCTTGTGTTTTGGGCCCCTGGAAGCATGAAAATCACTTTAAACATGCTAATTTTAGCTCTAACACTGATGATCCACCTACAAATGTGAACTGACGTTCAAAAATAAAACATTTGAAACGGACCATTTTCCACATTTCTGAAGCATGACGTAATGGGGGGGTGTTATCTCTTTTGTCGAAAATCAGCCGTTTTTGCTCGAACATTAAATGCCTCCAAATGGTATTTAATTAACTTCCCCAGCCCCTGGAAGCATGAAAATCACTTTAAACATGCTAATTTTAGCTCTAACACTGATGATCCACCTACAAATGTGAACTGACGTTCAAAAATAAAACATTTGAAAACGGACCATTTTCCACATTTCTGAAGCATGACGTAATGGGGGGGTGTTATCTCTTTTGTCGAAAATCAGCCGTTTTTGCTCGAACATTAAATGCCTCCAAATGGTATTTATTTCACTTCCCGAGCCCCTGGAAGCATGAAAATCACTTTAAACATGCTAATTTTAGCTCTAACACTGATGATCCACCTACAAATGTGAACTGACGTTCAAAAATAAAACATTTGAAAACGGACCATTTTCCACATTTCTGAAGCATGACGTAATGGGGGGGGTGTTATCTCTTTTGTCGAAAATCAGCCGTTTTTGCTCGAACATTAAATGCCTCCAAATGGTATTTAATTAACTTCCCGAGCCCCTGGAAGCATGAAAATCACTTTAAACATGCTAATTTTAGCTCTAACACTGATGATCCACCTACAAATGTGAACTGACGTTCAAAAATAAAACATTTGAAAACGGACCATTTTCCACATTTCTGAAGCATGACGTAATGGGGGGGGGTGTTATCTCTTTTGTCGAAAATCAGCCGTTTTTGCTCGAACATTAAATGCCTCCAAATGGTATTTAATTAACTTCCCGGGGTGAAGAAACCCTTTTTGAGAAATCAGAGTGAGTAAATTGGCCATTTTCATGCACTTTTAACCATTCCATAAATCTTGTGTTTTGGGCCCCTGGAAGCATGAAAATCACTTTAAACATGCTAATTTTAGCTCTAACACTGATGATCCACCTACAAATGTGAACTGACGTTCAAAAATAAAACATTTGAAAACGGACCATTTTCCACATTTCTGAAGCATGACGTAATGGGGGGGTGTTATCTCTTTTGTCGAAAATCAGCCGTTTTTGCTCGAACATTAAATGCCTCCAAATGGTATTTAATTAACTTCCCGAGCCCCTGGAAGCATGAAAATCACTTTAAACATGCTAATTTTAGCTCTAACACTGATGATCCACCTACAAATGTGAACTGACGTTCAAAAATAAAACATTTGAAAACGGACCATTTTCCACATTTCTGAAGCATGACGTAATGGGGGGGTGTTATCTCTTTTGTCGAAAATCAGCCGTTTTTGCTCGAACATTAAATGCCTCCAAATGGTATTTATTTCACTTCCCGGGGTGAAGAAACCCTTTTTGAGAACTCGGAGTGAGTAAATTGGCCATTTTCATGCACTTTTAACCATTCCATTAATCGTGTGTTTTGGGCCCCTGGAAGCATGAAAATCACTTTAAACATGCTAATTTTAGCTCTAACACTGATGATCCACCTACAAATGTGAACTGACGTTCAAAAATAAAACATTTGAAAACGGACCATTTTCCACATTTCTGAAGCATGACGTAATGGGGGGGTGTTATCTCTTTTGTCGAAAATCAGCCGTTTTTGCTCGAACATTAAATGCCTCCAAATGGTATTTAATTAACTTCCCGAGCCCCTGGAAGCATGAAAATCACTTTAAACATGCTAATTTTAGCTCTAACACTGATGATCCACCTACAAATGTGAACTGACGTTCAAAAATAAAACATTTGAAAACGGACCATTTTCCACATTTCTGAAGCATGACGTAATGGGGGGGTGTTATCTCTTTTGTCGAAAATCAGCCGTTTTTGCTCGAACATTAAATGCCTCCAAATGGTATTTATTTCACTTCCCGAGCCCCTGGAAGCATGAAAATCACTTTAAACATGCTAATTTTAGCTCTAACACTGATGATCCACCTACAAATGTGAACTGACGTTCAAAAATAAAACATTTGAAAACGGACCATTTTCCACATTTCTGAAGCATGACGTAATGGGGGGGGTGTTATCTCTTTTGTCGAAAATCAGCCGTTTTTGCTCGAACATTAAATGCCTCCAAATGGTATTTATTTCACTTCCCGAGCCCCTGGAAGCATGAAAATCACTTTAAACATGCTAATTTTAGCTCTAACACTGATGATCCACCTACAAATGTGAACTGACGTTCAAAAATAAAACATTTGAAAACGGACCATTTTCCACATTTCTGAAGCATGACGTAATGGGGGGGTGTTATCTCTTTTGTCGAAAATCAGCCGTTTTTGCTCGAACATTAAATGCCTCCAAATGGTATTTAATTAACTTCCCGAGCCCCTGGAAGCATGAAAATCACTTTAAACATGCTAATTTTAGCTCTAACACTGATGATCCACCTACAAATGTGAACTGACGTTCAAAAATAAAACATTTGAAAACGGACCATTTTCCACATTTCTGAAGCATGACGTAATGGGGGGTGTTATCTCTTTTGTCGAAAATCAGCCGTTTTTGCTCGAACATTAAATGCCTCCAAATGGTATTTAATTAACTTCCCGAGCCCCTGGAAGCATGAAAATCACTTTAAACATGCTAATTTTAGCTCTAACACTGATGATCCACCTACAAATGTGAACTGACGTTCAAAAATAAAACATTTGAAAACGGACCATTTTCCACATTTCTGAAGCATGACGTAATGGGGGGGTGTTATCTCTTTTGTTGAAAATCAGCCGTTTTTGCTCGAACATTAAATGCCTCCAAATGGTATTTATTTCACTTCCCGGGGTGAAGAAACCCTTTTTGAGAACTCAGAGTGAGTAAATTGGCCATTTTCATGCACTTTTAACCATTCCATAAATCTTGTGTTTTGGGCCCCTGGAAGCATGAAAATCACTTTAAACATGCTAATTTTAGCTCTAACACTGATGATCCACCTACAAATGTGAACTGACGTTCAAAAATAAAACATTTGAAAACGGACCATTTTCCACATTTCTGAAGCATGACGTAATGGGGGGGTGTTATCTCTTTTGTCGAAAATCAGCCGTTTTTGCTCGAACAATAAATGCCTCCAAATGGTATTTAATTAACTTCCCGAGCCCCTGGAAGCATGAAAATCACTTTAAACATGCTAATTTTAGCTCTAACACTGATGATCCACCTACAAATGTGAACTGACGTTCAAAAATAAAACATTTGAAAACGGACCATTTTCCACATTTCTGAAGCATGACGTAATGGGGGGGTGTTATCTCTTTTGTCGAAAATCAGCCGTTTTTGCTCGAACATTAAATGCCTCCAAATGGTATTTAATTAACTTCCCGGGGTGAAGAAACCCTTTTTGAGAACTCAGAGTGAGTAAATTGGCCATTTTCATGCACTTTTAACCATTCCATAAATCTTGTGTTTTGGGCCCCTGGAAGCATGAAAATCACTTTAAACATGCTAATTTTAGCTCTAACACTGATGATCCACCTACAAATGTGAACTGACGTTCAAAAATAAAACATTTGAAACGGACCATTTTCCACATTTCTGAAGCATGACGTAATGGGGGGGTGTTATCTCTTTTGTCGAAAATCAGCCGTTTTTGCTCGAACATTAAATGCCTCCAAATGGTATTTAATTAACTTCCCCAGCCCCTGGAAGCATGAAAATCACTTTAAACATGCTAATTTTAGCTCTAACACTGATGATCCACCTACAAATGTGAACTGACGTTCAAAAATAAAACATTTGAAAACGGACCATTTTCCACATTTCTGAAGCATGACGTAATGGGGGGGTGTTATCTCTTTTGTCGAAAATCAGCCGTTTTTGCTCGAACATTAAATGCCTCCAAATGGTATTTAATTAACTTCCCGGGGTGAAGAAACCCTTTTTGAGAACTCAGAGTGAGTAAATTGGCCATTTTCATGCACTTTTAACCATTCCATAAATCTTGTGTTTTGGGCCCCTGGAAGCATGAAAATCACTTTAAACATGCTAATTTTAGCTCTAACACTGATGATCCACCTACAAATGTGAACTGACGTTCAAAAATAAAACATTTGAAAACGGACCATTTTCCACATTTCTGAAGCATGACGTAATGGGGGGGTGTTATCTCTTTTGTCGAAAATCAGCCGTTTTTGCTCGAACATTAAATGCCTCCAAATGGTATTTATTTCACTTCCCGAGCCCCTGGAAGCATGAAAATCACTTTAAACATGCTAATTTTAGCTCTAACACTGATGATCCACCTACAAATGTGAACTGACGTTCAAAAATAAAACATTTGAAAACGGACCATTTTCCACATTTCTGAAGCATGACGTAATGGGGGGGTGTTATCTCTTTTGTCGAAAATCAGCCGTTTTTGCTCGAACATTAAATGCCTCCAAATGGTATTTATTTCACTTCCCGAGCCCCTGGAAGCATGAAAATCACTTTAAACATGCTAATTTTAGCTCTAACACTGATGATCCACCTACAAATGTGAACTGACGTTCAAAAATAAAACATTTGAAAACGGACCATTTTCCACATTTCTGAAGCATGACGTAATGGGGGGTGTTATCTCTTTTGTCGAAAATCAGCCGTTTTTGCTCGAACATTAAATGCCTCCAAATGGTATTTAATTAACTTCCCGAGCCCCTGGAAGCATGAAAATCACTTTAAACATGCTAATTTTAGCTCTAACACTGATGATCCACCTACAAATGTGAACTGACGTTCAAAAATAAAACATTTGAAAACGGACCATTTTCCACATTTCTGAAGCATGACGTAATGGGGGGGTGTTATCTCTTTTGTCGAAAATCAGCCGTTTTTGCTCGAACATTAAATGCCTCCAAATGGTATTTATTTCACTTCCCGGGGTGAAGAAACCCTTTTTGAGAACTCAGAGTGAGTAAATTGGCCATTTTCATGCACTTTTAACCATTCCATAAATCTTGTGTTTTGGGCCCCTGGAAGCATGAAAATCACTTTAAACATGCTAATTTTAGCTCTAACACTGATGATCCACCTACAAATGTGAACTGACGGTCAAAAATAAAACATTTGAAAACGGACCATTTTCCACATTTCTGAAGCATGACGTAATGGGGGGGTGTTATCTCTTTTGTCGAAAATCAGCCGTTTTTGCTCGAACATTAAATGCCTCCAAATGGTATTTAATTAACTTCCCGAGCCCCTGGAAGCATGAAAATCACTTTAAACATGCTAATTTTAGCTCTAACACTGATGATCCACCTACAAATGTGAACTGACGTTCAAAAATAAAACATTTGAAAACGGACCATTTTCCACATTTCTGAAGCATGACGTAATGGGGGGGTGTTATCTCTTTTGTCGAAAATCAGCCGTTTTTGCTCGAACATTAAATGCCTCCAAATGGTATTTAATTAACTTCCCGAGCCCCTGGAAGCATGAAAATCACTTTAAACATGCTAATTTTAGCTCTAACACTGATGATCCACCTACAAATGTGAACTGACGTTCAAAAATAAAACATTTGAAAACGGACCATTTTCCACATTTCTGAAGCATGACGTAATGGGGGGGGTGTTATCTCTTTTGTCGAAAATCAGCCGTTTTTGCTCGAACATTAAATGCCTCCAAATGGTATTTAATTAACTTCCCGAGCCCCTGGAAGCATGAAAATCACTTTAAACATGCTAATTTTAGCTCTAACACTGATGATCCACCTACAAATGTGAACTGACGTTCAAAAATAAAACATTTGAAAACGGACCATTTTCCATATTTCTGAAGCATGACGTAATGGGGGGGTGTTATCTCTTTTGCCGAAAATCAGCCGTTTTTGCTCGAACATTAAATGCCTCCAAATGGTATTTATTTCACTTCCCGGGGTGAAGAAACCCTTTTTGAGAACTCAGAGTGAGTAAATTGGCCATTTTCATGCACTTTTAACCATTCCATTAATCTTGTGTTTTGGGCCCCTGAAAGCATGAAAATCACTTTAAACATGCTAATTTTAGCTCTAACACTGATGATCCACCTACAAATGTGAACTGACGTTCAAAAATGAAACATTTGAAAACGGACCATTTTCCACATTTCTGAAGCATGACGTAATGGGGGGGTGTTATCTCTTTTGTCGAAAATCAGCCGTTTTTGCTCGAACATTAAATGCCTCCAAATGGTATTTAATTAACTTCCCGAGCCCCTGGAAGCATGAAAATCACTTTAAACATGCTAATTTTAGCTCTAACACTGATGATCCACCTACAAATGTGAACTGACGTTCAAAAATAAAACATTTGAAAACGGACCATTTTCCACATTTCTGAAGCATGACGTAATGGGGGGGTGTTATCTCTTTTGTCGAAAATCAGCCGTTTTTGCTCGAACATTAAATGCCTCCAAATGGTATTTATTTCACTTCCCGGGGTGAAGAACCCCTTTTTGAGAACTCAGAGTGAGTAAATTGGCCATTTTCATGCACTTTTAACCATTCCATAAATCTTGTGTTTTGGGCCCCTGGAAGCATGAAAATCACTTTAAACATGCTAATTTTAGCTCTAACACTGATGATCCACCTACAAATGTGAACTGACGTTCAAAAATAAAACATTTGAAACGGACCATTTTCCACATTTCTGAAGCATGACGTAATGGGGGGGTGTTATCTCTTTTGTCGAAAATCAGCCGTTTTTGCTCGAACATTAAATGCCTCCAAATGGTATTTAATTAACTTCCCCAGCCCCTGGAAGCATGAAAATCACTTTAAACATGCTAATTTTAGCTCTAACACTGATGATCCACCTACAAATGTGAACTGACGTTCAAAAATAAAACATTTGAAAACGGACCATTTTCCACATTTCTGAAGCATGACGTAATGGGGGGGTGTTATCTCTTTTGTCGAAAATCAGCCGTTTTTGCTCGAACATTAAATGCCTCCAAATGGTATTTAATTAACTTCCCGGGGTGAAGAAACCCTTTTTGAGAACTCAGAGTGAGTAAATTGGCCATTTTCATGCACTTTTAACCATTCCATAAATCTTGTGTTTTGGGCCCCTGGAAGCATGAAAATCACTTTAAACATGCTAATTTTAGCTCTAACACTGATGATCCACCTACAAATGTGAACTGACGTTCAAAAATAAAACATTTGAAAACGGACCATTTTCCACATTTCTGAAGCATGACGTAATGGGGGGGTGTTATCTCTTTTGTCGAAAATCAGCCGTTTTTGCTCGAACATTAAATGCCTCCAAATGGTATTTATTTCACTTCCCGAGCCCCTGGAAGCATGAAAATCACTTTAAACATGCTAATTTTAGCTCTAACACTGATGATCCACCTACAAATGTGAACTGACGTTCAAAAATAAAACATTTGAAAACGGACCATTTTCCACATTTCTGAAGCATGACGTAATGGGGGGGTGTTATCTCTTTTGTCGAAAATCAGCCGTTTTTGCTCGAACATTAAATGCCTCCAAATGGTATTTATTTCACTTCCCGAGCCCCTGGAAGCATGAAAATCACTTTAAACATGCTAATTTTAGCTCTAACACTGATGATCCACCTACAAATGTGAACTGACGTTCAAAAATAAAACATTTGAAAACGGACCATTTTCCACATTTCTGAAGCATGACGTAATGGGGGGGTGTTATCTCTTTTGTCGAAAATCAGCCGTTTTTGCTCGAACATTAAATGCCTCCAAATGGTATTTAATTAACTTCCCGAGCCCCTGGAAGCATGAAAATCACTTTAAACATGCTAATTTTAGCTCTAACACTGATGATCCACCTACAAATGTGAACTGACGTTCAAAAATAAAACATTTGAAAACGGACCATTTTCCACATTTCTGAAGCATGACGTAATGGGGGGGTGTTATCTCTTTTGTCGAAAATCAGCCGTTTTTGCTCGAACATTAAATGCCTCCAAATGGTATTTATTTCACTTCCCGGGGTGAAGAAACCCTTTTTGAGAACTCAGAGTGAGTAAATTGGCCATTTTCATGCACTTTTAACCATTCCATAAATCTTGTGTTTTGGGCCCCTGGAAGCATGAAAATCACTTTAAACATGCTAATTTTAGCTCTAACACTGATGATCCACCTACAAATGTGAACTGACGGTCAAAAATAAAACATTTGAAAACGGACCATTTTCCACATTTCTGAAGCATGACGTAATGGGGGGGTGTTATCTCTTTTGTCGAAAATCAGCCGTTTTTGCTCGAACATTAAATGCCTCCAAATGGTATTTAATTAACTTCCCGAGCCCCTGGAAGCATGAAAATCACTTTAAACATGCTAATTTTAGCTCTAACACTGATGATCCACCTACAAATGTGAACTGACGTTCAAAAATAAAACATTTGAAAACGGACCATTTTCCACATTTCTGAAGCATGACGTAATGGGGGGGTGTTATCTCTTTTGTCGAAAATCAGCCGTTTTTGCTCGAACATTAAATGCCTCCAAATGGTATTTAATTAACTTCCCGAGCCCCTGGAAGCATGAAAATCACTTTAAACATGCTAATTTTAGCTCTAACACTGATGATCCACCTACAAATGTGAACTGACGTTCAAAAATAAAACATTTGAAAACGGACCATTTTCCACATTTCTGAAGCATGACGTAATGGGGGGGGTGTTATCTCTTTTGTCGAAAATCAGCCGTTTTTGCTCGAACATTAAATGCCTCCAAATGGTATTTAATTAACTTCCCGAGCCCCTGGAAGCATGAAAATCACTTTAAACATGCTAATTTTAGCTCTAACACTGATGATCCACCTACAAATGTGAACTGACGTTCAAAAATAAAACATTTGAAAACGGACCATTTTCCATATTTCTGAAGCATGACGTAATGGGGGGGTGTTATCTCTTTTGCCGAAAATCAGCCGTTTTTGCTCGAACATTAAATGCCTCCAAATGGTATTTATTTCACTTCCCGGGGTGAAGAAACCCTTTTTGAGAACTCAGAGTGAGTAAATTGGCCATTTTCATGCACTTTTAACCATTCCATTAATCTTGTGTTTTGGGCCCCTGAAAGCATGAAAATCACTTTAAACATGCTAATTTTAGCTCTAACACTGATGATCCACCTACAAATGTGAACTGACGTTCAAAAATGAAACATTTGAAAACGGACCATTTTCCACATTTCTGAAGCATGACGTAATGGGGGGGTGTTATCTCTTTTGTCGAAAATCAGCCGTTTTTGCTCGAACATTAAATGCCTCCAAATGGTATTTAATTAACTTCCCGAGCCCCTGGAAGCATGAAAATCACTTTAAACATGCTAATTTTAGCTCTAACACTGATGATCCACCTACAAATGTGAACTGACGTTCAAAAATAAAACATTTGAAAACGGACCATTTTCCACATTTCTGAAGCATGACGTAATGGGGGGGTGTTATCTCTTTTGTCGAAAATCAGCCGTTTTTGCTCGAACATTAAATGCCTCCAAATGGTATTTATTTCACTTCCCGGGGTGAAGAACCCCTTTTTGAGAACTCAGAGTGAGTAAATTGGCCATTTTCATGCACTTTTAACCATTCCATAAATCTTGTGTTTTGGGCCCCTGGAAGCATGAAAATCACTTTAAACATGCTAATTTTAGCTCTAACACTGATGATCCACCTACAAATGTGAACTGACGTTCAAAAATAAAACATTTGAAAACGGACCATTTTCCACATTTCTGAAGCATGACGTAATGGGGGGGTGTTATCTCTTTTGTCGAAAATCAGCCGTTTTTGCTCGAACATTAAATGCCTCCAAATGGTATTTAATTAACTTTCCGAGCCCCTGGAAGCATGAAAATCACTTTAAACATGCTAATTTTAGCTCTAACACTGATGATCCACCTACAAATGTGAACTGACGTTCAAAAATAAAACATTTGAAAACGGACCATTTTCCACATTTCTGAAGCATGACGTAATGGGGGGGTGTTATCTCTTTTGTCGAAAATCAGCCGTTTTTGCTCGAACATTAAATGCCTCCAAATGGTATTTAATTAACTTCCTGGGGTGAAGAAACCCTTTTTGAGAACTCAGAGTGAGTAAATTGGCCATTTTCATGCACTTTTAACCATTCCATAAATCTTGTGTTTTGGGCCCCTGGAAGCATGAAAATCACTTTAAACATGCTAATTTTAGCTCTAACACTGATGATCCACCTACAAATGTGAACTGACGTTCAAAAATAAAACATTTGAAAACGGACCATTTTCCACATTTCTGAAGCATGACGTAATGGGGGGGTGTTATCTCTTTTGTCGAAAATCAGCCGTTTTTGCTCGAACATTAAATGCCTCCAAATGGTATTTATTTCACTTCCCGAGCCCCTGGAAGCATGAAAATCACTTTAAACATGCTAATTTTAGCTCTAACACTGATGATCCACCTACAAATGTGAACTGACGTTCAAAAATAAAACATTTGAAAACGGACCATTTTCCACATTTCTGAAGCATGACGTAATGGGGGGGTGTTATCTCTTTTGTCGAAAATCAGCCGTTTTTGCTCGAACATTAAATGCCTCCAAATGGTATTTATTTCACTTCCCGAGCCCCTGGAAGCATGAAAATCACTTTAAACATGCTAATTTTAGCTCTAACACTGATGATCCACCTACAAATGTGAACTGACGTTCAAAAATAAAACATTTGAAAACGGACCATTTTCCACATTTCTGAAGCATGACGTAATGGGGGGGTGTTATCTCTTTTGTCGAAAATCAGCCGTTTTTGCTCGAACATTAAATGCCTCCAAATGGTATTTAATTAACTTCCCGAGCCCCTGGAAGCATGAAAATCACTTTAAACATGCTAATTTTAGCTCTAACACTGATGATCCACCTACAAATGTGAACTGACGTTCAAAAATAAAACATTTGAAAACGGACCATTTTCCACATTTCTGAAGCATGACGTAATGGGGGGGTGTTATCTCTTTTGTCGAAAATCAGCCGTTTTTGCTCGAACATTAAATGCCTCCAAATGGTATTTATTTCACTTCCCGGGGTGAAGAAACCCTTTTTGAGAACTCAGAGTGAGTAAATTGGCCATTTTCATGCACTTTTAACCATTCCATAAATCTTGTGTTTTGGGCCCCTGGAAGCATGAAAATCACTTTAAACATGCTAATTTTAGCTCTAACACTGATGATCCACCTACAAATGTGAACTGACGTTCAAAAATAAAACATTTGAAAACGGACCATTTTCCACATTTCTGAAGCATGACGTAATGGGGGGGTGTTATCTCTTTTGTCGAAAATCAGCCGTTTTTGCTCGAACATTAAATGCCTCCAAATGGTATTTAATTAACTTCCCGAGCCCCTGGAAGCATGAAAATCACTTTAAACATGCTAATTTTAGCTCTAACACTGATGATCCACCTACAAATGTGAACTGACGTTCAAAAATAAAACATTTGAAAACGGACCATTTTCCACATTTCTGAAGCATGACGTAATGGGGGGGTGTTATCTCTTTTGTCGAAAATCAGCCGTTTTTGCTCGAACATTAAATGCCTCCAAATGGTATTTAATTAACTTCCCGGGGTGAAGAAACCCTTTTTGAGAACTCAGAGTGAGTAAATTGGCCATTTTCATGCACTTTTAACCATTCCATAAATCTTGTGTTTTGGGCCCCTGGAAGCATGAAAATCACTTTAAACATGCTAATTTTAGCTCTAACACTGATGATCCACCTACAAATGTGAACTGACGTTCAAAAATAAAACATTTGAAAACGGACCATTTTCCACATTTCTGAAGCATGACGTAATGGGGGGGTGTTATCTCTTTTGTCGAAAATCAGCCGTTTTTGCTCGAACATTAAATGCCTCCAAATGGTATTTAATTAACTTCCCGAGCCCCTGGAAGCATGAAAATCACTTTAAACATGCTAATTTTAGCTCTAACACTGATGATCCACCTACAAATGTGAACTGACGTTCAAAAATAAAACATTTGAAAACGGACCATTTTCCACATTTCTGAAGCATGACGTAATGGGGGGGTGTTATCTCTTTTGTCGAAAATCAGCCGTTTTTGCTCGAACATTAAATGCCTCCAAATGGTATTTATTTCACTTCCCGGGGTGAAAAAAACCCTTTTTGAGAACTCAGAGTGAGTAAATTGGCCATTTTCATGCACTTTTAACCATTCCATAAATCTTGTGTTTTGGGCCCCTGGAAGCATGAAAATCACTTTAAACATGCTAATTTTAGCTCTAACACTGATGATCCACCTACAAATGTGAACTGACGTTCAAAAATAAAACATTTGAAAACGGACCATTTTCCACATTTCTGAAGCATGACGTAATGGGGGGGTGTTATCTCTTTTGTCGAAAATCAGCCGTTTTTGCTCGAACATTAAATGCCTCCAAATGGTATTTAATTAACTTCCCGAGCCCCTGGAAGCATGAAAATCACTTTAAACATGCTAATTTTAGCTCTAACACTGATGATCCACCTACAAATGTGAACTGACGTTCAAAAATAAAACATTTGAAAACGGACCATTTTCCACATTTCTGAAGCATGACGTAATGGGGGGGGTGTTATCTCTTTTGTCGAAAATCAGCCGTTTTTGCTCGAACATTAAATGCCTCCAAATGGTATTTAATTAACTTCCCGAGCCCCTGGAAGCATGAAAATCACTTTAAACATGCTAATTTTAGCTCTAACACTGATGATCCACCTACAAATGTGAACTGACGTTCAAAAATAAAACATTTGAAAACGGACCATTTTCCACATTTCTGAAGCATGACGTAATGGGGGGGGTGTTATCTCTTTTGTCGAAAATCAGCCGTTTTTGCTCGAACATTAAATGCCTCCAAATGGTATTTATTTCACTTCCCGGGGTGAAGAAACCCTTTTTGAGAACTCAGAGTGAGTAAATTGGCCATTTTCATGCACTTTTAACCATTCCATTAATCTTGTGTTTTGGGCCCCTGAAAGCATGAAAATCACTTTAAACATGCTAATTTTAGCTCTAACACTGATGATCCACCTACAAATGTGAACTGACGTTCAAAAATAAAACATTTGAAAACGGACCATTTTCCACATTTCTGAAGCATGACGTAATGGGGGGGTGTTATCTCTTTTGTCGAAAATCAGCCGTTTTTGCTCGAACATTAAATGCCTCCAAATGGTATTTAATTAACTTCCCGAGCCCCTGGAAGCATGAAAATCACTTTAAACATGCTAATTTTAGCTCTAACACTGATGATCCACCTACAAATGTGAACTGACGTTCAAAAATAAAACATTTGAAAACGGACCATTTTCCACATTTCTGAAGCATGACGTAATGGGGGGGTGTTATCTCTTTTGTCGAAAATCAGCCGTTTTTGCTCGAACATTAAATGCCTCCAAATGGTATTTATTTCACTTCCCGGGGTGAAGAAACCCTTTTTGAGAACTCAGAGTGAGTAAATTGGCCATTTTCATGCACTTTTAACCATTCCATAAATCTTGTGTTTTGGGCCCCTGGAAGCATGAAAATCACTTTAAACATGCTAATTTTAGCTCTAACACTGATGATCCACCTACAAATGTGAACTGACGTTCAAAAATAAAACATTTGAAAACGGACCATTTTCCACATTTCTGAAGCATGACGTAATGGGGGGGTGTTATCTCTTTTGTCGAAAATCAGCCGTTTTTGCTCGAACATTAAATGCCTCCAAATGGTATTTAATTAACTTCCCGAGCCCCTGGAAGCATGAAAATCACTTTAAACATGCTAATTTTAGCTCTAACACTGATGATCCACCTACAAATGTGAACTGACGTTCAAAAATAAAACATTTGAAAACGGACCATTTTCCACATTTCTGAAGCATGACGTAATGGGGGGGTGTTATCTCTTTTGTCGAAAATCAGCCGTTTTTGCTCGAACATTAAATGCCTCCAAATGGTATTTAATTAACTTCCCGGGGTGAAGAAACCCTTTTTGAGAACTCAGAGTGAGTAAATTGGCCATTTTCATGCACTTTTAACCATTCCATAAATCTTGTGTTTTGGGCCCCTGGAAGCATGAAAATCACTTTAAACATGCTAATTTTAGCTCTAACACTGATGATCCACCTACAAATGTGAACTGACGTTCAAAAATAAAACATTTGAAAACGGACCATTTTCCACATTTCTGAAGCATGACGTAATGGGGGGGTGTTATCTCTTTTGTCGAAAATCAGCCGTTTTTGCTCGAACATTAAATGCCTCCAAATGGTATTTATTTCACTTCCCGAGCCCCTGGAAGCATGAAAATCACTTTAAACATGCTAATTTTAGCTCTAACACTGATGATCCACCTACAAATGTGAACTGACGTTCAAAAATAAAACATTTGAAAACGGACCATTTTCCACATTTCTGAAGCATGACGTAATGGGGGGGTGTTATCTCTTTTGTCGAAAATCAGCCGTTTTTGCTCGAACATTAAATGCCTCCAAATGGTATTTATTTCACTTCCCGAGCCCCTGGAAGCATGAAAATCACTTTAAACATGCTAATTTTAGCTCTAACACTGATGATCCACCTACAAATGTGAACTGACGTTCAAAAATAAAACATTTGAAAACGGACCATTTTCCACATTTCTGAAGCATGACGTAATGGGGGGGTGTTATCTCTTTTGTCGAAAATCAGCCGTTTTTGCTCGAACATTAAATGCCTCCAAATGGTATTTAATTAACTTCCCGAGCCCCTGGAAGCATGAAAATCACTTTAAACATGCTAATTTTAGCTCTAACACTGATGATCCACCTACAAATGTGAACTGACGTTCAAAAATAAAACATTTGAAAACGGACCATTTTCCACATTTCTGAAGCATGACGTAATGGGGGGGTGTTATCTCTTTTGTCGAAAATCAGCCGTTTTTGCTCGAACATTAAATGCCTCCAAATGGTATTTATTTCACTTCCCGGGGTGAAGAAACCCTTTTTGAGAACTCAGAGTGAGTAAATTGGCCATTTTCATGCACTTTTAACCATTCCATAAATCTTGTGTTTTGGGCCCCTGGAAGCATGAAAATCACTTTAAACATGCTAATTTTAGCTCTAACACTGATGATCCACCTACAAATGTGAACTGACGTTCAAAAATAAAACATTTGAAAACGGACCATTTTCCACATTTCTGAAGCATGACGTAATGGGGGGGTGTTATCTCTTTTGTCGAAAATCAGCCGTTTTTGCTCGAACATTAAATGCCTCCAAATGGTATTTAATTAACTTCCCGAGCCCCTGGAAGCATGAAAATCACTTTAAACATGCTAATTTTAGCTCTAACACTGATGATCCACCTACAAATGTGAACTGACGTTCAAAAATAAAACATTTGAAAACGGACCATTTTCCACATTTCTGAAGCATGACGTAATGGGGGGGTGTTATCTCTTTTGTCGAAAATCAGCCGTTTTTGCTCGAACATTAAATGCCTCCAAATGGTATTTGTTTTCACTTCCCGGGGTGAAGAAACCCTTTTTGAGAACTCAGAGTGAGTAAATTGGCCATTTTCATGCACTTTTAACCATTCCATAAATCTTGTGTTTTGGGCCCCTGGAAGCATGAAAATCACTTTAAACATGCTAATTTTAGCTCTAACACTGATGATCCACCTACAAATGTGAACTGACGTTCAAAAATAAAACATTTGAAAACGGACCATTTTCCACATTTCTGAAGCATGACGTAATGGGGGGGTGTTATCTCTTTTGTCGAAAATCAGCCGTTTTTGCTCGAACATTAAATGCCTCCAAATGGTATTTAATTAACTTCCCGAGCCCCTGGAAGCATGAAAATCACTTTAAACATGCTAATTTTAGCTCTAACACTGATGATCCACCTACAAATGTGAACTGACGTTCAAAAATAAAACATTTGAAAACGGACCATTTTCCACATTTCTGAAGCATGACGTAATGGGGGGGTGTTATCTCTTTTGTCGAAAATCAGCCGTTTTTGCTCGAACATTAAATGCCTCCAAATGGTATTTAATTAACTTCCCGAGCCCCTGGAAGCATGAAAATCACTTTAAACATGCTAATTTTAGCTCTAACACTGATGATCCACCTACAAATGTGAACTGACGTTCAAAAATAAAACATTTGAAAACGGACCATTTTCCACATTTCTGAAGCATGACGTAATGGGGGGGTGTTATCTCTTTTGTCGAAAATCAGCCGTTTTTGCTCGAACATTAAATGCCTCCAAATGGTATTTATTTCACTTCCCGGGGTGAAAAAAACCCTTTTTGAGAACTCAGAGTGAGTAAATTGGCCATTTTCATGCACTTTTAACCATTCCATAAATCTTGTGTTTTGGGCCCCTGGAAGCATGAAAATCACTTTAAACATGCTAATTTTAGCTCTAACACTGATGATCCACCTACAAATGTGAACTGACGTTCAAAAATAAAACATTTGAAAACGGACCATTTTCCACATTTCTGAAGCATGACGTAATGGGGGGGTGTTATCTCTTTTGTCGAAAATCAGCCGTTTTTGCTCGAACATTAAATGCCTCCAAATGGTATTTAATTAACTTCCCGAGCCCCTGGAAGCATGAAAATCACTTTAAACATGCTAATTTTAGCTCTAACACTGATGATCCACCTACAAATGTGAACTGACGTTCAAAAATAAAACATTTGAAAACGGACCATTTTCCACATTTCTGAAGCATGACGTAATGGGGGGGGTGTTATCTCTTTTGTCGAAAATCAGCCGTTTTTGCTCGAACATTAAATGCCTCCAAATGGTATTTAATTAACTTCCCGAGCCCCTGGAAGCATGAAAATCACTTTAAACATGCTAATTTTAGCTCTAACACTGATGATCCACCTACAAATGTGAACTGACGTTCAAAAATAAAACATTTGAAAACGGACCATTTTCCACATTTCTGAAGCATGACGTAATGGGGGGGGTGTTATCTCTTTTGTCGAAAATCAGCCGTTTTTGCTCGAACATTAAATGCCTCCAAATGGTATTTAATTTCACTTCCCGGGGTGAAGAAACCCTTTTTGAGAACTCAGAGTGAGTAAATTGGCCATTTTCATGCACTTTTAACCATTCCATTAATCTTGTGTTTTGGCCCCTGAAAGCATGAAAATCACTTTAAACATGCTAATTTTAGCTCTAACACTGATGATCCACCTACAAATGTGAACTGACGTTCAAAAATAAAACATTTGAAAACGGACCATTTTCCACATTTCTGAAGCATGACGTAATGGGGGGGTGTTATCTCTTTTGTCGAAAATCAGCCGTTTTTGCTCGAACATTAAATGCCTCCAAATGGTATTTAATTAACTTCCCGAGCCCCTGGAAGCATGAAAATCACTTTAAACATGCTAATTTTAGCTCTAACACTGATGATCCACCTACAAATGTGAACTGACGTTCAAAAATAAAACATTTGAAAACGGACCATTTTCCACATTTCTGAAGCATGACGTAATGGGGGGGTGTTATCTCTTTTGTAGAAAATCAGCCGTTTTTGCTCGAACATTAAATGCCTCCAAATGGTATTTATTTCACTTCCCGGGGTGAAGAAACCCTTTTTGAGAACTCAGAGTGAGTAAATTGGCCATTTTCATGCACTTTTAACCATTCCATAAATCTTGTGTTTTGGGCCCCTGGAAGCATGAAAATCACTTTAAACATGCTAATTTTAGCTCTAACACTGATGATCCACCTACAAATGTGAACTGACGTTCAAAAATAAAACATTTGAAAACGGACCATTTTCCACATTTCTGAAGCATGACGTAATGGGGGGGTGTTATCTCTTTTGTCGAAAATCAGCCGTTTTTGCTCGAACATTAAATGCCTCCAAATGGTATTTAATTAACTTCCCGAGCCCCTGGAAGCATGAAAATCACTTTAAACATGCTAATTTTAGCTCTAACACTGATGATCCACCTACAAATGTGAACTGACGTTCAAAAATAAAACATTTGAAAACGGACCATTTTCCACATTTCTGAAGCATGACGTAATGGGGGGGTGTTATCTCTTTTGTCGAAAATCAGCCGTTTTTGCTCGAACATTAAATGCCTCCAAATGGTATTTAATTAACTTCCCGGGGTGAAGAAACCCTTTTTGAGAACTCAGAGTGAGTAAATTGGCCATTTTCATGCACTTTTAACCATTCCATAAATCTTGTGTTTTGGGCCCCTGGAAGCATGAAAATCACTTTAAACATGCTAATTTTAGCTCTAACACTGATGATCCACCTACAAATGTGAACTGACGTTCAAAAATAAAACATTTGAAAACGGACCATTTTCCACATTTCTGAAGCATGACGTAATGGGGGGGTGTTATCTCTTTTGTCGAAAATCAGCCGTTTTTGCTCGAACATTAAATGCCTCCAAATGGTATTTATTTCACTTCCCGAGCCCCTGGAAGCATGAAAATCACTTTAAACATGCTAATTTTAGCTCTAACACTGATGATCCACCTACAAATGTGAACTGACGTTCAAAAATAAAACATTTGAAAACGGACCATTTTCCACATTTCTGAAGCATGACGTAATGGGGGGGTGTTATCTCTTTTGTCGAAAATCAGCCGTTTTTGCTCGAACATTAAATGCCTCCAAATGGTATTTATTTCACTTCCCGAGCCCCTGGAAGCATGAAAATCACTTTAAACATGCTAATTTTAGCTCTAACACTGATGATCCACCTACAAATGTGAACTGACGTTCAAAAATAAAACATTTGAAAACGGACCATTTTCCACATTTCTGAAGCATGACGTAATGGGGGGGTGTTATCTCTTTTGTCGAAAATCAGCCGTTTTTGCTCGAACATTAAATGCCTCCAAATGGTATTTAATTAACTTCCTGAGCCCCTGGAAGCATGAAAATCACTTTAAACATGCTAATTTTAGCTCTAACACTGATGATCCACCTACAAATGTGAACTGACGTTCAAAAATAAAACATTTGAAAACGGACCATTTTCCACATTTCTGAAGCATGACGTAATGGGGGGGTGTTATCTCTTTTGTCGAAAATCAGCCGTTTTTGCTCGAACATTAAATGCCTCCAAATGGTATTTATTTCACTTCCCGGGGTGAAGAAACCCTTTTTGAGAACTCAGAGTGAGTAAATTGGCCATTTTCATGCACTTTTAACCATTCCATAAATCTTGTGTTTTGGGCCCCTGGAAGCATGAAAATCACTTTAAACATGCTAATTTTAGCTCTAACACTGATGATCCACCTACAAATGTGAACTGACGTTCAAAAATAAAACATTTGAAAACGGACCATTTTCCACATTTCTGAAGCATGACGTAATGGGGGGGTGTTATCTCTTTTGTCGAAAATCAGCCGTTTTTGCTCGAACATTAAATGCCTCCAAATGGTATTTAATTAACTTCCCGAGCCCCTGGAAGCATGAAAATCACTTTAAACATGCTAATTTTAGCTCTAACACTGATGATCCACCTACAAATGTGAACTGACGTTCAAAAATAAAACATTTGAAAACGGACCATTTTCCACATTTCTGAAGCATGACGTAATGGGGGGGTGTTATCTCTTTTGTCGAAAATCAGCCGTTTTTGCTCGAACATTAAATGCCTCCAAATGGTATTTATTTCACTTCCCGGGGTGAAGAAACCCTTTTTGAGAACTCAGAGTGAGTAAATTGGCCATTTTCATGCACTTTTAACCATTCCATAAATCTTGTGTTTTGGGCCCCTGGAAGCATGAAAATCACTTTAAACATGCTAATTTTAGCTCTAACACTGATGATCCACCTACAAATGTGAACTGACGTTCAAAAATAAAACATTTGAAAACGGACCATTTTCCACATTTCTGAAGCATGACGTAATGGGGGGGTGTTATCTCTTTTGTCGAAAATCAGCCGTTTTTGCTCGAACATTAAATGCCTCCAAATGGTATTTAATTAACTTCCCGAGCCCCTGGAAGCATGAAAATCACTTTAAACATGCTAATTTTAGCTCTAACACTGATGATCCACCTACAAATGTGAACTGACGTTCAAAAATAAAACATTTGAAAACGGACCATTTTCCACATTTCTGAAGCATGACGTAATGGGGGGGGTGTTATCTCTTTTGTCGAAAATCAGCCGTTTTTGCTCGAACATTAAATGCCTCCAAATGGTATTTAATTAACTTCCCGAGCCCCTGGAAGCATGAAAATCACTTTAAACATGCTAATTTTAGCTCTAACACTGATGATCCACCTACAAATGTGAACTGACGTTCAAAAATAAAACATTTGAAAACGGACCATTTTCCACATTTCTGAAGCATGACGTAATGGGGGGGGTGTTATCTCTTTTGTCGAAAATCAGCCGTTTTTGCTCGAACATTAAATGCCTCCAAATGGTATTTAATTAACTTCCCAAGCCCCTGGAAGCATGAAAATCACTTTAAACATGCTAATTTTAGCTCTAACACTGATGATCCACCTACAAATGTGAACTGACGTTCAAAAATAAAACATTTGAAAACGGACCATTTTCCACATTTCTGAAGCATGACGTAATGGGGGGGTGTTATCTCTTTTGTCGAAAATCAGCCGTTTTTGCTCGAACATTAAATGCCTCCAAATGGTATTTATTTCACTTCCCGGGGTGAAGAAACCCTTTTTGAGAACTCAGAGTGAGTAAATTGGCCATTTTCATGCACTTTTAACCATTCCATTAATCTTGTGTTTTGGGCCCCTGAAAGCATGAAAATCACTTTAAACATGCTAATTTTAGCTCTAACACTGATGATCCACCTACAAATGTGAACTGACGTTCAAAAATAAAACATTTGAAAACGGACCATTTTCCACATTTCTGAAGCATGACGTAATGGGGGGGTGTTATCTCTTTTGTCGAAAATCAGCCGTTTTTGCTCGAACATTAAATGCCTCCAAATGGTATTTAATTAACTTCCCGAGCCCCTGGAAGCATGAAAATCACTTTAAACATGCTAATTTTAGCTCTAACACTGATGATCCACCTACAAATGTGAACTGACGTTCAAAAATAAAACATTTGAAAACGGACCATTTTCCACATTTCTGAAGCATGACGTAATGGGGGGGTGTTATCTCTTTTGTCGAAAATCAGCCGTTTTTGCTCGAACATTAAATGCCTCCAAATGGTATTTATTTCACTTCCCGGGGTGAAGAAACCCTTTTTGAGAACTCAGAGTGAGTAAATTGGCCATTTTCATGCACTTTTAACCATTCCATAAATCTTGTGTTTTGGGCCCCTGGAAGCATAAAAATCACTTTAAACATGCTAATTTTAGCTCTAACACTGATGATCCACCTACAAATGTGAACTGACGTTCAAAAATAAAACATTTGAAAACGGACCATTTTCCACATTTCTGAAGCATGACGTAATGGGGGGGTGTTATCTCTTTTGTCGAAAATCAGCCGTTTTTGCTCGAACATTAAATGCCTCCAAATGGTATTTAATTAACTTCCCGAGCCCCTGGAAGCATGAAAATCACTTTAAACATGCTAATTTTAGCTCTAACACTGATGATCCACCTACAAATGTGAACTGACGTTCAAAAATAAAACATTTGAAAACGGACCATTTTCCACATTTCTGAAGCATGACGTAATGGGGGGGTGTTATCTCTTTTGTCGAAAATCAGCCGTTTTTGCTCGAACATTAAATGCCTCCAAATGGTATTTAATTAACTTCCCGGGGTGAAGAAACCCTTTTTGAGAACTCAGAGTGAGTAAATTGGCCATTTTCATGCACTTTTAACCATTCCATAAATCTTGTGTTTTGGGCCCCTGGAAGCATGAAAATCACTTTAAACATGCTAATTTTAGCTCTAACACTGATGATCCACCTACAAATGTGAACTGACGTTCAAAAATAAAACATTTGAAAACGGACCATTTTCCACATTTCTGAAGCATGACGTAATGGGGGGGTGTTATCTCTTTTGTCGAAAATCAGCCGTTTTTGCTCGAACATTAAATGCCTCCAAATGGTATTTATTTCACTTCCCGGGGTGAAGAAACCCTTTTTGAGAACTCAGAGTGAGTAAATTGGCCATTTTCATGCACTTTTAACCATTCCATAAATCTTGTGTTTTGGGCCCCTGGAAGCATGAAAATCACTTTAAACATGCTAATTTTAGCTCTAACACTGATGATCCACCTACAAATGTGAACTGACGTTCAAAAATAAAACATTTGAAAACGGACCATTTTCCACATTTCTGAAGCATGACGTAATGGGGGGGTGTTATCTCTTTTGTCGAAAATCAGCCGTTTTTGCTCGAACATTAAATGCCTCCAAATGGTATTTAATTAACTTCCCGAGCCCCTGGAAGCATGAAAATCACTTTAAACATGCTAATTTTAGCTCTAACACTGATGATCCACCTACAAATGTGAACTGACGTTCAAAAATAAAACATTTGAAAACGGACCATTTTCCACATTTCTGAAGCATGACGTAATGGGGGGGTGTTATCTCTTTTGTCGAAAATCAGCCGTTTTTGCTCGAACATTAAATGCCTCCAAATGGTATTTAATTAACTTCCCGGGGTGAAGAAACCCTTTTTGAGAACTCAGAGTGAGTAAATTGGCCATTTTCATGCACTTTTAACCATTCCATAAATCTTGTGTTTTGGGCCCCTGGAAGCATGAAAATCACTTTAAACATGCTAATTTTAGCTCTAACACTGATGATCCACCTACAAATGTGAACTGACGTTCAAAAATAAAACATTTGAAAACGGACCATTTTCCACATTTCTGAAGCATGACGTAATGGGGGGGTGTTATCTCTTTTGTCGAAAATCAGCCGTTTTTGCTCGAACATTAAATGCCTCCAAATGGTATTTAATTAACTTCCCGAGCCCCTGGAAGCATGAAAATCACTTTAAACATGCTAATTTTAGCTCTAACACTGATGATCCACCTACAAATGTGAACTGACGTTCAAAAATAAAACATTTGAAAACGGACCATTTTCCACATTTCTGAAGCATGACGTAATGGGGGGGTGTTATCTCTTTTGTCGAAAATCAGCCGTTTTTGCTCGAACATTAAATGCCTCCAAATGGTATTTATTTCACTTCCCGGGGTGAAAAAAACCCTTTTTGAGAACTCAGAGTGAGTAAATTGGCCATTTTCATGCACTTTTAACCATTCCATAAATCTTGTGTTTTGGGCCCCTGGAAGCATGAAAATCACTTTAAACATGCTAATTTTAGCTCTAACACTGATGATCCACCTACAAATGTGAACTGACGTTCAAAAATAAAACATTTGAAAACGGACCATTTTCCACATTTCTGAAGCATGACGTAATGGGGGGGTGTTATCTCTTTTGTCGAAAATCAGCCGTTTTTGCTCGAACATTAAATGCCTCCAAATGGTATTTAATTAACTTCCCGAGCCCCTGGAAGCATGAAAATCACTTTAAACATGCTAATTTTAGCTCTAACACTGATGATCCACCTACAAATGTGAACTGACGTTCAAAAATAAAACATTTGAAAACGGACCATTTTCCACATTTCTGAAGCATGACGTAATGGGGGGGGTGTTATCTCTTTTGTCGAAAATCAGCCGTTTTTGCTCGAACATTAAATGCCTCCAAATGGTATTTAATTAACTTCCCGAGCCCCTGGAAGCATGAAAATCACTTTAAACATGCTAATTTTAGCTCTAACACTGATGATCCACCTACAAATGTGAACTGACGTTCAAAAATAAAACATTTGAAAACGGACCATTTTCAACATTTCTGAAGCATGACGTAATGGGGGGGGTGTTATCTCTTTTGTCGAAAATCAGCCGTTTTTGCTCGAACATTAAATGCCTCCAAATGGTATTTATTTCACTTCCCGGGGTGAAGAAACCCTTTTTGAGAACTCAGAGTGAGTAAATTGGCCATTTTCATGCACTTTTAACCATTCCATTAATCTTGTGTTTTGGGCCCCTGAAAGCATGAAAATCACTTTAAACATGCTAATTTTAGCTCTAACACTGATGATCCACCTACAAATGTGAACTGACGTTCAAAAATAAAACATTTGAAAACGGACCATTTTCCACATTTCTGAAGCATGACGTAATGGGGGGGGTGTTATCTCTTTTGTCGAAAATCTGCCGTTTTTGCTCGAACATTAAATGCCTCCAAATGGTATTTAATTAACTTCCCGAGCCCCTGGAAGCATGAAAATCACTTTAAACATGCTAATTTTAGCTCTAACACTGATGATCCACCTACAAATGTGAACTGACGTTCAAAAATAAAACATTTGAAAACGGACCATTTTCCACATTTCTGAAGCATGACGTAATGGGGGGGTGTTATCTCTTTTGTCGAAAATCAGCCGTTTTTGCTCGAACATTAAATGCCTCCAAATGGTATTTATTTCACTTCCCGGGGTGAAGAAACCCTTTTTGAGAACTCAGAGTGAGTAAATTGGCCATTTTCATGCACTTTTAACCATTCCATAAATCTTGTGTTTTGGGCCCCTGGAAGCATGAAAATCACTTTAAACATGCTAATTTTAGCTCTAACACTGATGATCCACCTACAAATGTGAACTGACGTTCAAAAATAAAACATTTGAAAACGGACCATTTTCCACATTTCTGAAGCATGACGTAATGGGGGGGTGTTATCTCTTTTGTCGAAAATCAGCCGTTTTTGCTCGAACATTAAATGCCTCCAAATGGTATTTAATTAACTTCCCGAGCCCCTGGAAGCATGAAAATCACTTTAAACATGCTAATTTTAGCTCTAACACTGATGATCCACCTACAAATGTGAACTGACGTTCAAAAATAAAACATTTGAAAACGGACCATTTTCCACATTTCTGAAGCATGACGTAATGGGGGGGTGTTATCTCTTTTGTCGAAAATCAGCCGTTTTTGCTCGAACATTAAATGCCTCCAAATGGTATTTAATTAACTTCCCGGGGTGAAGAAACCCTTTTTGAGAACTCAGAGTGAGTAAATTGGCCATTTTCATGCACTTTTAACCATTCCATAAATCTTGTGTTTTGGGCCCCTGGAAGCATGAAAATCACTTTAAACATGCTAATTTTAGCTCTAACACTGATGATCCACCTACAAATGTGAACTGACGTTCAAAAATAAAACATTTGAAAACGGACCATTTTCCACATTTCTGAAGCATGACGTAATGGGGGGGTGTTATCTCTTTTGTCGAAAATCAGCCGTTTTTGCTCGAACATTAAATGCCTCCAAATGGTATTTAATTAACTTCCCGAGCCCCTGGAAGCATGAAAATCACTTTAAACATGCTAATTTTAGCTCTAACACTGATGATCCACCTACAAATGTGAACTGACGTTCAAAAATAAAACATTTGAAAACGGACCATTTTCCACATTTCTGAAGCATGACGTAATGGGGGGGTGTTATCTCTTTTGTCGAAAATCAGCCGTTTTTGCTCGAACATTAAATGCCTCCAAATGGTATTTATTTCACTTCCCGTGGTGAAGAAACCCTTTTTGAGAACTCAGAGTGAGTAAATTGGCCATTTTCATGCACTTTTAACCATTCCATAAATCTTGTGTTTTGGGCCCCTGGAAGCATGAAAATCACTTTAAACATGCTAATTTTAGCTCTAACACTGATGATCCACCTACAAATGTGAACTGACGTTCAAAAATAAAACATTTGAAAACGGACCATTTTCCACATTTCTGAAGCATGACGTAATGGGGGGGTGTTATCTCTTTTGTCGAAAATCAGCCGTTTTTGCTCGAACATTAAATGCCTCCAAATGGTATTTAATTAACTTCCCGAGCCCCTGGAAGCATGAAAATCACTTTAAACATGCTAATTTTAGCTCTAACACTGATGATCCACCTACAAATGTGAACTGACGTTCAAAAATAAAACATTTGAAAACGGACCATTTTCCACATTTCTGAAGCATGACGTAATGGGGGGGGTGTTATCTCTTTTGTCGAAAATCAGCCATTTTTGCTCGAACATTAAATGCCTCCAAATGGTATTTAATTAACTTCCCGAGCCCCTGGAAGCATGAAAATCACTTTAAACATGCTAATTTTAGCTCTAACACTGATGATCCACCTACAAATGTGAACTGACGTTCAAAAATAAAACATTTGAAAACGGACCATTTTCCACATTTCTGAAGCATGACGTAATGGGGGGGGTGTTATCTCTTTTGTCGAAAATCAGCCGTTTTTGCTCGAACATTAAATGCCTCCAAATGGTATTTAATTAACTTCCCAAGCCCCTGGAAGCATGAAAATCACTTTAAACATGCTAATTTTAGCTCTAACACTGATGATCCACCTACAAATGTGAACTGACGTTCAAAAATAAAACATTTGAAAACGGACCATTTTCCACATTTCTGAAGCATGACGTAATGGGGGGGTGTTATCTCTTTTGTCGAAAATCAGCCGTTTTTGCTCGAACATTAAATGCCTCCAAATGGTATTTATTTCACTTCCCGGGGTGAAGAAACCCTTTTTGAGAACTCAGAGTGAGTAAATTGGCCATTTTCATGCACTTTTAACCATTCCATTAATCTTGTGTTTTGGGCCCCTGAAAGCATGAAAATCACTTTAAACATGCTAATTTTAGCTCTAACACTGATGATCCACCTACAAATGTGAACTGACGTTCAAAAATAAAACATTTGAAAACGGACCATTTTCCACATTTCTGAAGCATGACGTAATGGGGGGGTGTTATCTCTTTTGTCGAAAATCAGCCGTTTTTGCTCGAACATTAAATGCCTCCAAATGGTATTTAATTAACTTCCCGAGCCCCTGGAAGCATGAAAATCACTTTAAACATGCTAATTTTAGCTCTAACACTGATGATCCACCTACAAATGTGAACTGACGTTCAAAAATAAAACATTTGAAAACGGACCATTTTCCACATTTCTGAAGCATGACGTAATGGGGGGGTGTTATCTCTTTTGTCGAAAATCAGCCGTTTTTGCTCGAACATTAAATGCCTCCAAATGGTATTTATTTCACTTCCCGGGGTGAAGAAACCCTTTTTGAGAACTCAGAGTGAGTAAATTGGCCATTTTCATGCACTTTTAACCATTCCATAAATCTTGTGTTTTGGGCCCCTGGAAGCATGAAAATCACTTTAAACATGCTAATTTTAGCTCTAACACTGATGATCCACCTACAAATGTGAACTGACGTTCAAAAATAAAACATTTGAAAACGGACCATTTTCCACATTTCTGAAGCATGACGTAATGGGGGGGTGTTATCTCTTTTGTCGAAAATCAGCCGTTTTTGCTCGAACATTAAATGCCTCCAAATGGTATTTAATTAACTTCCCGAGCCCCTGGAAGCATGAAAATCACTTTAAACATGCTAATTTTAGCTCTAACACTGATGATCCACCTACAAATGTGAACTGACGTTCAAAAATAAAACATTTGAAAACGGACCATTTTCCACATTTCTGAAGCATGACGTAATGGGGGGGTGTTATCTCTTTTGTCGAAAATCAGCCGTTTTTGCTCGAACATTAAATGCCTCCAAATGGTATTTAATTAACTTCCCGGGGTGAAGAAACCCTTTTTGAGAACTCAGAGTGAGTAAATTGGCCATTTTCATGCACTTTTAACCATTCCATAAATCTTGTGTTTTGGGCCCCTGGAAGCATGAAAATCACTTTAAACATGCTAATTTTAGCTCTAACACTGATGATCCACCTACAAATGTGAACTGACGTTCAAAAATAAAACATTTGAAAACGGACCATTTTCCACATTTCTGAAGCATGACGTAATGGGGGGGTGTTATCTCTTTTGTCGAAAATCAGCCGTTTTTGCTCGAACATTAAATGCCTCCAAATGGTATTTATTTCACTTCCCGGGGTGAAGAAACCCTTTTTGAGAACTCAGAGTGAGTAAATTGGCCATTTTCATGCACTTTTAACCATTCCATAAATCTTGTGTTTTGGGCCCCTGGAAGCATGAAAATCACTTTAAACATGCTAATTTTAGCTCTAACACTGATGATCCACCTACAAATGTGAACTGACGTTCAAAAATAAAACATTTGAAAACGGACCATTTTCCACATTTCTGAAGCATGACGTAATGGGGGGGTGTTATCTCTTTTGTCGAAAATCAGCCGTTTTTGCTCGAACATTAAATGCCTCCAAATGGTATTTAATTAACTTCCCGAGCCCCTGGAAGCATGAAAATCACTTTAAACATGCTAATTTTAGTTCTAACACTGATGATCCACCTACAAATGTGAACTGACGTTCAAAAATAAAACATTTGAAAACGGACCATTTTCCACATTTCTGAAGCATGACGTAATGGGGGGGTGTTATCTCTTTTGTCGAAAATCAGCCGTTTTTGCTCGAACATTAAATGCCTCCAAATGGTATTTAATTAACTTCCCGGGGTGAAGAAACCCTTTTTGAGAACTCAGAGTGAGTAAATTGGCCATTTTCATGCACTTTTAACCATTCCATAAATCTTGTGTTTTGGGCCCCTGGAAGCATGAAAATCACTTTAAACATGCTAATTTTAGCTCTAACACTGATGATCCACCTACAAATGTGAACTGACGTTCAAAAATAAAACATTTGAAAACGGACCATTTTCCACATTTCTGAAGCATGACGTAATGGGGGGGTGTTATCTCTTTTGTCGAAAATCAGCCGTTTTTGCTCGAACATTAAATGCCTCCAAATGGTATTTAATTAACTTCCCGAGCCCCTGGAAGCATGAAAATCACTTTAAACATGCTAATTTTAGCTCTAACACTGATGATCCACCTACAAATGTGAACTGACGTTCAAAAATAAAACATTTGAAAACGGACCATTTTCCACATTTCTGAAGCATGACGTAATGGGGGGGTGTTATCTCTTTTGTCGAAAATCAGCCGTTTTTGCTCGAACATTAAATGCCTCCAAATGGTATTTATTTCACTTCCCGGGGTGAAAAAAACCCTTTTTGAGAACTCAGAGTGAGTAAATTGGCCATTTTCATGCACTTTTAACCATTCCATAAATCTTGTGTTTTGGGCCCCTGGAAGCATGAAAATCACTTTAAACATGCTAATTTTAGCTCTAACACTGATGATCCACCTACAAATGTGAACTGACGTTCAAAAATAAAACATTTGAAAACGGACCATTTTCCACATTTCTGAAGCATGACGTAATGGGGGGGTGTTATCTCTTTTGTCGAAAATCAGCCGTTTTTGCTCGAACATTAAATGCCTCCAAATGGTATTTAATTAACTTCCCGAGCCCCTGGAAGCATGAAAATCACTTTAAACATGCTAATTTTAGCTCTAACACTGATGATCCACCTACAAATGTGAACTGACGTTCAAAATTAAAACATTTGAAAACGGACCATTTTCCACATTTCTGAAGCATGAGTAATGGGGGGGGGTGTTATCTCTTTTGTCGAAAATCAGCCGTTTTTGCTCGAACATTAAATGCCTCCAAATGGTATTTAATTAACTTCCCGAGCCCCTGGAAGCATGAAAATCACTTTAAACATGCTAATTTTAGCTCTAACACTGATGATCCACCTACAAATGTGAACTGACGTTCAAAAATAAAACATTTGAAAACGGACCATTTTCAACATTTCTGAAGCATGACGTAATGGGGGGGGTGTTATCTCTTTTGTCGAAAATCAGCCGTTTTTGCTCGAACATTAAATGCCTCCAAATGGTATTTATTTCACTTCCCGGGGTGAAGAAACCCTTTTTGAGAACTCAGAGTGAGTAAATTGGCCATTTTCATGCACTTTTAACCATTCCATTAATCTTGTGTTTTGGGCCCCTGAAAGCATGAAAATCACTTTAAACATGCTAATTTTAGCTCTAACACTGATGATCCACCTACAAATGTGAACTGACGTTCAAAAATAAAACATTTGAAAACGGACCATTTTCCACATTTCTGAAGCATGACGTAATGGGGGGGGTGTTATCTCTTTTGTCGAAAATCAGCCGTTTTTGCTCGAACATTAAATGCCTCCAAATGGTATTTAATTAACTTCCCGAGCCCCTGGAAGCATGAAAATCACTTTAAACATGCTAATTTTAGCTCTAACACTGATGATCCACCTACAAATGTGAACTGACGTTCAAAAATAAAACATTTGAAAACGGACCATTTTCCACATTTCTGAAGCATGACGTAATGGGGGGGTGTTATCTCTTTTGTCGAAAATCAGCCGTTTTTGCTCGAACATTAAATGCCTCCAAATGGTATTTATTTCACTTCCCGGGGTGAAGAAACCCTTTTTGAGAACTCAGAGTGAGTAAATTGGCCATTTTCATGCACTTTTAACCATTCCATAAATCTTGTGTTTTGGGCCCCTGGAAGCATGAAAATCACTTTAAACATGCTAATTTTAGCTCTAACACTGATGATCCACCTACAAATGTGAACTGACGTTCAAAAATAAAACATTTGAAAACGGACCATTTTCCACATTTCTGAAGCATGACGTAATGGGGGGGTGTTATCTCTTTTGTCGAAAATCAGCCGTTTTTGCTCGAACATTAAATGCCTCCAAATGGTATTTAATTAACTTCCCGAGCCCCTGGAAGCATGAAAATCACTTTAAACATGCTAATTTTAGCTCTAACACTGATGATCCACCTACAAATGTGAACTGACGTTCAAAAATAAAACATTTGAAAACGGACCATTTTCCACATTTCTGAAGCATGACGTAATGGGGGGGTGTTATCTCTTTTGTCGAAAATCAGCCGTTTTTGCTCGAACATTAAATGCCTCCAAATGGTATTTAATTAACTTCCCGGGGTGAAGAAACCCTTTTTGAGAACTCAGAGTGAGTAAATTGGCCATTTTCATGCACTTTTAACCATTCCATAAATCTTGTGTTTTGGGCCCCTGGAAGCATGAAAATCACTTTAAACATGCTAATTTTAGCTCTAACACTGATGATCCACCTACAAATGTGAACTGACGTTCAAAAATAAAACATTTGAAAACGGACCATTTTCCACATTTCTGAAGCATGACGTAATGGGGGGGTGTTATCTCTTTTGTCGAAAATCAGCCGTTTTTGCTCGAACATTAAATGCCTCCAAATGGTATTTATTTCACTTCCCGAGCCCCTGGAAGCATGAAAATCACTTTAAACATGCTAATTTTAGCTCTAACACTGATGATCCACCTACAAATGTGAACTGACGTTCAAAAATAAAACATTTGAAAACGGACCATTTTCCACATTTCTGAAGCATGACGTAATGGGGGGGTGTTATCTCTTTTGTCGAAAATCAGCCGTTTTTGCTCGAACATTAAATGCCTCCAAATGGTATTTATTTCACTTCCCGAGCCCCTGGAAGCATGAAAATCACTTTAAACATGCTAATTTTAGCTCTAACACTGATGATCCACCTACAAATGTGAACTGACGTTCAAAAATAAAACATTTGAAAACGGACCATTTTCCACATTTCTGAAGCATGACGTAATGGGGGGGTGTTATCTCTTTTGTCGAAAATCAGCCGTTTTTGCTCGAACATTAAATGCCTCCAAATGGTATTTAATTAACTTCCCGAGCCCCTGGAAGCATGAAAATCACTTTAAACATGCTAATTTTAGCTCTAACACTGATGATCCACCTACAAATGTGAACTGACGTTCAAAAATAAAACATTTGAAAACGGACCATTTTCCACATTTCTGAAGCATGACGTAATGGGGGGGTGTTATCTCTTTTGTCGAAAATCAGCCGTTTTTGCTCGAACATTAAATGCCTCCAAATGGTATTTATTTCACTTCCCGGGGTGAAGAAACCCTTTTTGAGAACTCAGAGTGAGTAAATTGGCCATTTTCATGCACTTTTAACCATTCCATAAATCTTGTGTTTTGGGCCCCTGGAAGCATGAAAATCACTTTAAACATGCTAATTTTAGCTCTAACACTGATGATCCACCTACAAATGTGAACTGACGTTCAAAAATAAAACATTTGAAAACGGACCATTTTCCACATTTCTGAAGCATGACGTAATGGGGGGGTGTTATCTCTTTTGTCGAAAATCAGCCGTTTTTGCTCGAACATTAAATGCCTCCAAATGGTATTTAATTAACTTCCCGAGCCCCTGGAAGCATGAAAATCACTTTAAACATGCTAATTTTAGCTCTAACACTGATGATCCACCTACAAATGTGAACTGACGTTCAAAAATAAAACATTTGAAAACGGACCATTTTCCACATTTCTGAAGCATGACGTAATGGGGGGGTGTTATCTCTTTTGTCGAAAATCAGCCGTTTTTGCTCGAACATTAAATGCCTCCAAATGGTATTTATTTCACTTCCCGAGCCCCTGGAAGCATGAAAATCACTTTAAACATGCTAATTTTAGCTCTAACACTGATGATCCACCTACAAATGTGAACTGACGTTCAAAAATAAAACATTTGAAAACGGACCATTTTCCACATTTCTGAAGCATGACGTAATGGGGGGGTGTTATCTCTTTTGTCGAAAATCAGCCGTTTTTGCTCGAACATTAAATGCCTCCAAATGGTATTTAATTAACTTCCCGAGCCCCTGGAAGCATGAAAATCACTTTAAACATGCTAATTTTAGCTCTAACACTGATGATCCACCTACAAATGTGAACTGACGTTCAAAAATAAAACATTTGAAAACGGACCATTTTCCACATTTCTGAAGCATGACGTAATGGGGGGGTGTTATCTCTTTTGTCGAAAATCAGCCGTTTTTGCTCGAACATTAAATGCCTCCAAATGGTATTTATTTCACTTCCCGGGGTGAAGAAACCCTTTTTGAGAACTCAGAGTGAGTAAATTGGCCATTTTCATGCACTTTTAACCATTCCATAAATCTTGTGTTTTGGGCCCCTGGAAGCATGAAAATCACTTTAAACATGCTAATTTTAGCTCTAACACTGATGATCCACCTACAAATGTGAACTGACGTTCAAAAATAAAACATTTGAAAACGGACCATTTTCCACATTTCTGAAGCATGACGTAATGGGGGGGTGTTATCTCTTTTGTCGAAAATCAGCCGTTTTTGCTCGAACATTAAATGCCTCCAAATGGTATTTAATTAACTTCCCGAGCCCCTGGAAGCATGAAAATCACTTTAAACATGCTAATTTTAGCTCTAACACTGATGATCCACCTACAAATGTGAACTGACGTTCAAAAATAAAACATTTGAAAACGGACCATTTTCCACATTTCTGAAGCATGACGTAATGGGGGGGTGTTATCTCTTTTGTCGAAAATCAGCCGTTTTTGCTCGAACATTAAATGCCTCCAAATGGTATTTAATTAACTTCCCGGGGTGAAGAAACCCTTTTTGAGAACTCAGAGTGAGTAAATTGGCCATTTTCATGCACTTTTAACCATTCCATAAATCTTGTGTTTTGGGCCCCTGGAAGCATGAAAATCACTTTAAACATGCTAATTTTAGCTCTAACACTGATGATCCACCTACAAATGTGAACTGACGTTCAAAAATAAAACATTTGAAAACGGACCATTTTCCACATTTCTGAAGCATGACGTAATGGGGGGGTGTTATCTCTTTTGTCGAAAATCAGCCGTTTTTGCTCGAACATTAAATGCCTCCAAATGGTATTTAATTAACTTCCCGAGCCCCTGGAAGCATGAAAATCACTTTAAACATGCTAATTTTAGCTCTAACACTGATGATCCACCTACAAATGTGAACTGACGTTCAAAAATAAAACATTTGAAAACGGACCATTTTCCACATTTCTGAAGCATGACGTAATGGGGGGGTGTTATCTCTTTTGTCGAAAATCAGCCGTTTTTGCTCGAACATTAAATGCCTCCAAATGGTATTTATTTCACTTCCCGGGGTGAAGAAACCCTTTTTGAGAACTCAGAGTGAGTAAATTGGCCATTTTCATGCACTTTTAACCATTCCATAAATCTTGTGTTTTGGGCCCCTGGAAGCATGAAAATCACTTTAAACATGCTAATTTTAGCTCTAACACTGATGATCCACCTACAAATGTGAACTGACGTTCAAAAATAAAACATTTGAAAACGGACCATTTTCCACATTTCTGAAGCATGACGTAATGGGGGGGTGTTATCTCCTTTGTCGAAAATCAGCCGTTTTTGCTCGAACATTAAATGCCTCCAAATGGTATTTAATTAACTTCCCGAGCCCCTGGAAGCATGAAAATCACTTTAAACATGCTAATTTTAGCTCTAACACTGATGATCCACCTACAAATGTGAACTGACGTTCAAAAATAAAACATTTGAAAACGGACCATTTTCCACATTTCTGAAGCATGACGTAATGGGGGGGGTGTTATCTCTTTTGTCGAAAATCAGCCGTTTTTGCTCGAACATTAAATGCCTCCAAATGGTATTTAATTAACTTCCCGAGCCCCTGGAAGCATGAAAATCACTTTAAACATGCTAATTTTAGCTCTAACACTGATGATCCACCTACAAATGTGAACTGACGTTCAAAAATAAAACATTTGAAAACGGACCATTTTCCACATTTCTGAAGCATGACGTAATGGGGGGGGTGTTATCTCTTTTGTCGAAAATCAGCCGTTTTTGCTCGAACATTAAATGCCTCCAAATGGTATTTAATTAACTTCCCAAGCCCCTGGAAGCATGAAAATCACTTTAAACATGCTAATTTTAGCTCTAACACTGATGATCCACCTACAAATGTGAACTGACGTTCAAAAATAAAACATTTGAAAACGGACCATTTTCCACATTTCTGAAGCATGACGTAATGGGGGGGTGTTATCTCTTTTGTCGAAAATCAGCCGTTTTTGCTCGAACATTAAATGCCTCCAAATGGTATTTATTTCACTTCCCGGGGTGAAGAAACCCTTTTTGAGAACTCAGAGTGAGTAAATTGGCCATTTTCATGCACTTTTAACCATTCCATTAATCTTGTGTTTTGGGCCCCTGAAAGCATGAAAATCACTTTAAACATGCTAATTTTAGCTCTAACACTGATGATCCACCTACAAATGTGAACTGACGTTCAAAAATAAAACATTTGAAAACGGACCATTTTCCACATTTCTGAAGCATGACGTAATGGGGGGGTGTTATCTCTTTTGTCGAAAATCAGCCGTTTTTGCTCGAACATTAAATGCCTCCAAATGGTATTTAATTAACTTCCCGAGCCCCTGGAAGCATGAAAATCACTTTAAACATGCTAATTTTAGCTCTAACACTGATGATCCACCTACAAATGTGAACTGACGTTCAAAAATAAAACATTTGAAAACGGACCATTTTCCACATTTCTGAAGCATGACGTAATGGGGGGGTGTTATCTCTTTTGTCGAAAATCAGCCGTTTTTGCTCGAACATTAAATGCCTCCAAATGGTATTTAAATAACTTCCCGGGGTGAAGAAACCCTTTTTGAGAACTCAGAGTGAGTAAATTGGCCATTTTCATGCACTTTTAACCATTCCATAAATCTTGTGTTTTGGGCCCCTGGAAGCATGAAAATCACTTTAAACATGCTAATTTTAGCTCTAACACTGATGATCCACCTACAAATGTGAACTGACGTTCAAAAATAAAACATTTGAAAACGGACCATTTTCCACATTTCTGAAGCATGACGTAATGGGGGGGTGTTATCTCTTTTGTCGAAAATCAGCCGTTTTTGCTCGAACATTAAATGCCTCCAAATGGTATTTATTTCACTTCCCGAGCCCCTGGAAGCATGAAAATCACTTTAAACATGCTAATTTTAGCTCTAACACTGATGATCCACCTACAAATGTGAACTGACGTTCAAAAATAAAACATTTGAAAACGGATCATTTTCCACATTTCTGAAGCATGACGTAATGGGGGGGTGTTATCTCTTTTGTCGAAAATCAGCCGTTTTTGCTCGAACATTAAATGCCTCCAAATGGTATTTAATTAACTTCCCGAGCCCCTGGAAGCATGAAAATCACTTTAAACATGCTAATTTTAGCTCTAACACTGATGATCCACCTACAAATGTGAACTGACGTTCAAAAATAAAACATTTGAAAACGGACCATTTTCCACATTTCTGAAGCATGACGTAATGGGGGGGTGTTATCTCTTTTGTCGAAAATCAGCCGTTTTTGCTCGAACATTAAATGCCTCCAAATGGTATTTAATTAACTTCCCGGGGTGAAGAAACCCTTTTTGAGAACTCAGAGTGAGTAAATTGGCCATTTTCATGCACTTTTAACCATTCCATAAATCTTGTGTTTTGGGCCCCTGGAAGCATGAAAATCACTTTAAACATGCTAATTTTAGCTCTAACACTGATGATCCACCTACAAATGTGAACTGACGTTCAAAAATAAAACATTTGAAAACGGACCATTTTCCACATTTCTGAAGCATGACGTAATGGGGGGGTGTTATCTCTTTTGTCGAAAATCAGCCGTTTTTGCTCGAACATTAAATGCCTCCAAATGGTATTTAATTAACTTCCCGAGCCCCTGGAAGCATGAAAATCACTTTAAACATGCTAATTTTAGCTCTAACACTGATGATCCACCTACAAATGTGAACTGACGTTCAAAAATAAAACATTTGAAAACGGACCATTTTCCACATTTCTGAAGCATGACGTAATGGGGGGGTGTTATCTCTTTTGTCGAAAATCAGCCGTTTTTGCTCGAACATTAAATGCCTCCAAATGGTATTTAATTAACTTCCCGAGCCCCTGGAAGCATGAAAATCACTTTAAACATGCTAATTTTAGCTCTAACACTGATGATCCACCTACAAATGTGAACTGACGTTCAAAAATAAAACATTTGAAAACGGACCATTTTCCACATTTCTGAAGCATGACGTAATGGGGGGGTGTTATCTCTTTTGTCGAAAATCAGCCGTTTTTGCTCGAACATTAAATGCCTCCAAATGGTATTTATTTCACTTCCCGGGGTGAAGAAACCCTTTTTGAGAACTCAGAGTGAGTAAATTGGCCATTTTCATGCACTTTTAACCATTCCATAAATCTTGTGTTTTGGGCCCCTGGAAGCATGAAAATCACTTTAAACATGCTAATTTTAGCTCTAACACTGATGATCCACCTACAAATGTGAACTGACGTTCAAAAATAAAACATTTGAAAACGGACCATTTTCCACATTTCTGAAGCATGACGTAATGGGGGGGTGTTATCTCTTTTGTCGAAAATCAGCCGTTTTTGCTCGAACATTAAATGCCTCCAAATGGTATTTAATTAACTTCCCGAGCCCCTGGAAGCATGAAAATCACTTTAAACATGCTAATTTTAGCTCTAACACTGATGATCCACCTACAAATGTGAACTGACGTTCAAAAATAAAACATTTGAAAACGGACCATTTTCCACATTTCTGAAGCATGACGTAATGGGGGGGGTGTTATCTCTTTTGTCGAAAATCAGCCGTTTTTGCTCGAACATTAAATGCCTCCAAATGGTATTTAATTAACTTCCCGAGCCCCTGGAAGCATGAAAATCACTTTAAACATGCTAATTTTAGCTCTAACACTGATGATCCACCTACAAATGTGAACTGACGTTCAAAAATAAAACATTTGAAAACGGACCATTTTCCACATTTCTGAAGCATGACGTAATGGGGGGGGTGTTATCTCTTTTGTCGAAAATCAGCCGTTTTTGCTCGAACATTAAATGCCTCCAAATGGTATTTAATTAACTTCCCAAGCCCCTGGAAGCATGAAAATCACTTTAAACATGCTAATTTTAGCTCTAACACTGATGATCCACCTACAAATGTGAACTGACGTTCAAAAATAAAACATTTGAAAACGGACCATTTTCCACATTTCTGAAGCATGACGTAATGGGGGGGTGTTATCTCTTTTGTCGAAAATCAGCCGTTTTTGCTCGAACATTAAATGCCTCCAAATGGTATTTATTTCACTTCCCGGGGTGAAGAAACCCTTTTTGAGAACTCAGAGTGAGTAAATTGGCCATTTTCATGCACTTTTAACCATTCCATTAATCTTGTGTTTTGGGCCCCTGAAAGCATGAAAATCACTTTAAACATGCTAATTTTAGCTCTAACACTGATGATCCACCTACAAATGTGAACTGACGTTCAAAAATAAAACATTTGAAAACGGACCATTTTCCACATTTCTGAAGCATGACGTAATGGGGGGGTGTTATCTCTTTTGTCGAAAATCAGCCGTTTTTGCTCGAACATTAAATGCCTCCAAATGGTATTTAATTAACTTCCCGAGCCCCTGGAAGCATGAAAATCACTTTAAACATGCTAATTTTAGCTCTAACACTGATGATCCACCTACAAATGTGAACTGACGTTCAAAAATAAAACATTTGAAAACGGACCATTTTCCACATTTCTGAAGCATGACGTAATGGGGGGGTGTTATCTCTTTTGTCGAAAATCAGCCGTTTTTGCTCGAACATTAAATGCCTCCAAATGGTATTTATTTCACTTCCCGGGGTGAAGAAACCCTTTTTGAGAACTCAGAGTGAGTAAATTGGCCATTTTCATGCACTTTTAACCATTCCATAAATCTTGTTTTTTGGGCCCCTGGAAGCATGAAAATCACTTTAAACATGCTAATTTTAGCTCTAACACTGATGTTCCACCTACAAATGTGAACTGACGTTCAAAAATAAAACATTTGAAAACGGACCATTTTCCACATTTCTGAAGCATGACGTAATGGGGGGGTGTTATCTCTTTTGTCGAAAATCAGCCGTTTTTGCTCGAACATTAAATGCCTCCAAATGGTATTTAATTAACTTCCCGAGCCCCTGGAAGCATGAAAATCACTTTAAACATGCTAATTTTAGCTCTAACACTGATGATCCACCTACAAATGTGAACTGACGTTCAAAAATAAAACATTTGAAAACGGACCATTTTCCACATTTCTGAAGCATGACGTAATGGGGGGGTGTTATCTCTTTTGTCGAAAATCAGCCGTTTTTGCTCGAACATTAAATGCCTCCAAATGGTATTTAATTAACTTCCCGAGCCCCTGGAAGCATGAAAATCACTTTAAACATGCTAATTTTAGCTCTAACACTGATGATCCACCTACAAATGTGAACTGACGTTCAAAAATAAAACATTTGAAAACGGACCATTTTCCACATTTCTGAAGCATGACGTAATGGGGGGGTGTTATCTCTTTTGTCGAAAATCAGCCGTTTTTGCTCGAACATTAAATGCCTCCAAATGGTATTTATTTCACTTCCCGAGCCCCTGGAAGCATGAAAATCACTTTAAACATGCTCATTTTAGCTCTAACACTGATGATCCACCTACAAATGTGAACTGACGTTCAAAAATAAAACATTTGAAAACGGACCATTTTCCACATTTCTGAAGCATGACGTAATGGGGGGGTGTTATCTCTTTTGTCGAAAATCAGCCGTTTTTGCTCGAACATTAAATGCCTCCAAATGGTATTTAATTAACTTCCCGAGCCCCTGGAAGCATGAAAACCACTTTAAACATGCTAATTTTAGCTCTAACACTGATGATCCACCTACAAATGTGAACTGACGTTCAAAAATAAAACATTTGAAAACGGACCATTTTCCACATTTCTGAAGCATGACGTAATGGGGGGGTGTTATCTCTTTTGTCGAAAATCAGCCGTTTTTGCTCGAACATTAAATGCCTCCAAATGGTATTTAATTAACTTCCCGGGGTGAAGAAACCCTTTTTGAGAACTCAGAGTGAGTAAATTGGCCATTTTCATGCACTTTTAACCATTCCATAAATCTTGTGTTTTGGGCCCCTGGAAGCATGAAAATCACTTTAAACATGCTAATTTTAGCTCTAACACTGATGATCCACCTACAAATGTGAACTGACGTTCAAAAATAAAACATTTGAAAACGGACCATTTTCCACATTTCTGAAGCATGACGTAATGGGGGGGTGTTATCTCTTTTGTCGAAAATCAGCCGTTTTTGCTCGAACATTAAATGCCTCCAAATGGTATTTAATTAACTTCCCGAGCCCCTGGAAGCATGAAAATCACTTTAAACATGCTAATTTTAGCTCTAACACTGATGATCCACCTACAAATGTGAACTGACGTTCAAAAATAAAACATTTGAAAACGGACCATTTTCCACATTTCTGAAGCATGACGTAATGGGGGGGTGTTATCTCTTTTGTCGAAAATCAGCCGTTTTTGCTCGAACATTAAATGCCTCCAAATGGTATTTATTTCACTTCCCGGGGTGAAGAAACCCTTTTTGAGAACTCAGAGTGAGTAAATTGGCCATTTTCATGCACTTTTAACCATTCCATTAATCTTGTGTTTTGGGCCCCTGGAAGCATGAAAATCACTTTAAACATGCTAATTTTAGCTCTAACACTGATGATCCACCTACAAATGTGAACTGACGTTCAAAAATAAAACATTTGAAAACGGATCATTTTCCACATTTCTGAAGCATGACGTAATGGGGGGGTGTTATCTCTTTTGTCGAAAATCAGCCGTTTTTGCTCGAACATTAAATGCCTCCAAATGGTATTTAATTAACTTCCCGAGCCCCTGGAAGCATGAAAATCACTTTAAACATGCTAATTTTAGCTCTAACACTGATGATCCACCTACAAATGTGAACTGACGTTCAAAAATAAAACATTTGAAAACGGACCATTTTCCACATTTCTGAAGCATGACGTAATGGGGGGGTGTTATCTCTTTTGTCGAAAATCAGCCGTTTTTGCTCGAACATTAAATGCCTCCAAATGGTATTTAATTAACTTCCCGGGGTGAAGAAACCCTTTTTGAGAACTCAGAGTGAGTAAATTGGCCATTTTCATGCACTTTTAACCATTCCATAAATCTTGTGTTTTGGGCCCCTGGAAGCATGAAAATCACTTTAAACATGCTAATTTTAGCTCTAACACTGATGATCCACCTACAAATGTGAACTGACGTTCAAAAATAAAACATTTGAAAACGGACCATTTTCCACATTTCTGAAGCATGACGTAATGGGGGGGTGTTATCTCTTTTGTCGAAAATCAGCCGTTTTTGCTCGAACATTAAATGCCTCCAAATGGTATTTAATTAACTTCCCGAGCCCCTGGAAGCATGAAAATCACTTTAAACATGCTAATTTTAGCTCTAAAACTGATGATCCACCTACAAATGTGAACTGACGTTCAAAAATAAAACATTTGAAAACGGACCATTTTCCACATTTCTGAAGCATGACGTAATGGGGGGGTGTTATCTCTTTTGTCGAAAATCAGCCGTTTTTGCTCGAACATTAAATGCCTCCAAATGGTATTTAATTAACTTCCCGAGCCCCTGGAAGCATGAAAATCACTTTAAACATGCTAATTTTAGCTCTAACACTGATGATCCACCTACAAATGTGAACTGACGTTCAAAAATAAAACATTTGAAAACGGACCATTTTCCACATTTCTGAAGCATGACGTAATGGGGGGGTGTTATCTCTTTTGTCGAAAATCAGCCGTTTTTGCTCGAACATTAAATGCCTCCAAATGGTATTTAATTAACTTCCCGAGCCCCTGGAAGCATGAAAATCACTTTAAACATGCTAATTTTAGCTCTAACACTGATGATCCACCTACAAATGTGAACTGACGTTCAAAAATAAAACATTTGAAAACGGACCATTTTCCACATTTCTGAAGCATGACGTAATGGGGGGGTGTTATCTCTTTTGTCGAAAATCAGCCGTTTTTGCTCGAACATTAAATGCCTCCAAATGGTATTTATTTCACTTCCCGGGGTGAAGAAACCCTTTTTGAGAACTCAGAGTGAGTAAATTGGCCATTTTCATGCACTTTTAACCATTCCATAAATCTTGTGTTTTGGGCCCCTGGAAGCATGAAAATCACTTTAAACATGCTAATTTTAGCTCTAACACTGATGATCCACCTACAAATGTGAACTGACGTTCAAAAATAAAACATTTGAAAACGGACCATTTTCCACATTTCTGAAGCATGACGTAATGGGGGGGTGTTATCTCTTTTGTCGAAAATCAGCCGTTTTTGCTCGAACATTAAATGCCTCCAAATGGTATTTAATTAACTTCCCGAGCCCCTGGAAGCTTGAAAATCACTTTAAACATGCTAATTTTAGCTCTAACACTGATGATCCACCTACAAATGTGAACTGACGTTCAAAAATAAAACATTTGAAAACGGACCATTTTCCACATTTCTGAAGCATGACGTAATGGGGGGGTGTTATCTCTTTTGTCGAAAATCAGCCGTTTTTGCTCGAACATTAAATGCCTCCAAATGGTATTTAATTAACTTCCCGGGGTGAAGAAACCCTTTTTGAGAACTCAGAGTGAGTAAATTGGCCATTTTCATGCACTTTTAACCATTCCATAAATCTTGTGTTTTGGGCCCCTGGAAGCATGAAAATCACTTTAAACATGCTAATTTTAGCTCTAACACTGATGATCCACCTACAAATGTGAACTGACGTTCAAAAATAAAACATTTGAAAACGGACCATTTTCCACATTTCTGAAGCATGACGTAATGGGGGGGGTGTTATCTCTTTTGTCGAAAATCAGCCGTTTTTGCTCGAACATTAAATGCCTCCAAATGGTATTTATTTCACTTCCCGAGCCCCTGGAAGCATGAAAATCACTTTAAACATGCTAATTTTAGCTCTAACACTGATGATCCACCTACAAATGTGAACTGACGTTCAAAAATAAAACATTTGAAAACGGACCATTTTCCACATTTCTGAAGCATGACGTAATGGGGGGGTGTTATCTCTTTTGTCGAAAATCAGCCGTTTTTGCTCGAACATTAAATGCCTCCAAATGGTATTTATTTCACTTCCCGAGCCCCTGGAAGCATGAAAATCACTTTAAACATGCTAATTTTAGCTCTAACACTGATGATCCACCTACAAATGTGAACTGACGTTCAAAAATAAAACATTTGAAAACGGACCATTTTCCACATTTCTGAAGCATGACGTAATGGGGGGGTGTTATCTCTTTTGTCGAAAATCAGCCATTTTTGCTCGAACATTAAATGCCTCCAAATGGTATTTAATTAACTTCCCGAGCCCCTGGAAGCATGAAAATCACTTTAAACATGCTAATTTTAGCTCTAACACTGATGATCCACCTACAAATGTGAACTGACGTTCAAAAATAAAACATTTGAAAACGGACCATTTTCCACATTTCTGAAGCATGACGTAATGGGGGGGTGTTATCTCTTTTGTCGAAAATCAGCCGTTTTTGCTCGAACATTAAATGCCTCCAAATGGTATTTAATTAACTTCCCGGGGTGAAGAAACCCTTTTTGAGAACTCAGAGTGAGTAAATTGGCCATTTTCATGCACTTTTAACCATTCCATAAATCTTGTGTTTTGGGCCCCTGGAAGCATGAAAATCACTTTAAACATGCTAATTTTAGCTCTAACACTGATGATCCACCTACAAATGTGAACTGACGTTCAAAAATAAAACATTTGAAAACGGACCATTTTCCACATTTCTGAAGCATGACGTAATGGGGGGGTGTTATCTCTTTTGTCGAAAATCAGCCGTTTTTGCTCGAACATTAAATGCCTCCAAATGGTATTTAATTAACTTCCCGAGCCCCTGGAAGCATGAAAATCACTTTAAACATGCTAATTTTAGCTCTAACACTGATGATCCACCTACAAATGTGAACTGACGTTCAAAAATAAAACATTTGAAAACGGACCATTTTCCACATTTCTGAAGCATGACGTAATGGGGGGGTGTTATCTCTTTTGTCGAAAATCAGCCGTTTTTGCTCGAACATTAAATGCCTCCAAATGGTATTTATTTCACTTCCCGGGGTGAAAAAAACCCTTTTTGAGAACTCAGAGTGAGTAAATTGGCCATTTTCATGCACTTTTAACCATTCCATAAATCTTGTGTTTTGGGCCCCTGGAAGCATGAAAATCACTTTAAACATGCTAATTTTAGCTCTAACACTGATGATCCACCTACAAATGTGAACTGACGTTCAAAAATAAAACATTTGAAAACGGACCATTTTCCACATTTCTGAAGCATGACGTAATGGGGGGGTGTTATCTCTTTTGTCGAAAATCAGCCGTTTTTGCTCGAACATTAAATGCCTCCAAATGGTATTTAATTAACTTCCCGAGCCCCTGGAAGCATGAAAATCACTTTAAACATGCTAATTTTAGCTCTAACACTGATGATCCACCTACAAATGTGAACTGACGTTCAAAAATAAAACATTTGAAAACGGACCATTTTCCACATTTCTGAAGCATGACGTAATGGGGGGGTGTTATCTCTTTTGTCGAAAATCAGCCGTTTTTGCTCGAACATTAAATGCCTCCAAATGGTATTTAATTAACTTCCCGAGCCCCTGGAAGCATGAAAATCACTTTAAACATGCTAATTTTAGCTCTAACACTGATGATCCACCTACAAATGTGAACTGACGTTCAAAAATAAAACATTTGAAAACGGACCATTTTCCACATTTCTGAAGCATGACGTAATGGGGGGGTGTTATCTCTTTTGTCGAAAATCAGCCGTTTTTGCTCGAACATTAAATGCCTCCAAATGGTATTTAATTAACTTCCCGAGCCCCTGGAAGCATGAAAATCACTTTAAACATGCTAATTTTAGCTCTAACACTGATGATCCACCTACAAATGTGAACTGACGTTCAAAAATAAAACATTTGAAAACGGACCATTTTCCACATTTCTGAAGCATGACGTAATGGGGGGGTGTTATCTCTTTTGTCGAAAATCAGCCGTTTTTGCTCGAACATTAAATGCCTCCAAATGGTATTTATTTCACTTCCCGGGGTGAAGAAACCCTTTTTGAGAACTCAGAGTGAGTAAATTGGCCATTTTCATGCACTTTTAACCATTCCATAAATCTTGTGTTTTGGGCCCCTGGAAGCATGAAAATCACTTTAAACATGCTAATTTTAGCTCTAACACTGATGATCCACCTACAAATGTGAACTGACGCTCAAAAATAAAACATTTGAAAACGGACCATTTTCCACATTTCTGAAGCATGACGTAATGGGGGGGTGTTATCTCTTTTGTCGAAAATCAGCCGTTTTTGCTCGAACATTAAATGCCTCCAAATGGTATTTAATTAACTTCCCGAGCCCCTGGAAGCATGCAAATCACTTTAAACATGCTAATTTTAGCTCTAACACTGATGATCCACCTACAAATGTGAACTGACGTTCAAAAATAAAACATTTGAAAACGGACCATTTTCCACATTTCTGAAGCATGACGTAATGGGGGGGTGTTATCTCTTTTGTCGAAAATCAGCCGTTTTTGCTCGAACATTAAATGCCTCCAAATGGTATTTAATTAACTTCCCGGGGTGAAGAAACCCTTTTTGAGAACTCAGAGTGAGTAAATTGGCCATTTTCATGCACTTTTAACCATTCCATAAATCTTGTGTTTTGGGCCCCTGGAAGCATGAAAATCACTTTAAACATGCTAATTTTAGCTCTAACACTGATGATCCACCTACAAATGTGAACTGACGTTCAAAAATAAAACATTTGAAAACGGACCATTTTCCACATTTCTGAAGCATGACGTAATGGGGGGGTGTTATCTCTTTTGTCGAAAATCAGCCGTTTTTGCTCGAACATTAAATGCCTCCAAATGGTATTTATTTCACTTCCCGAGCCCCTGGAAGCATGAAAATCACTTTAAACATGCTAATTTTAGCTCTAACACTGATGATCCACCTACAAATGTGAACTGACGTTCAAAAATAAAACATTTGAAAACGGACCATTTTCCACATTTCTGAAGCATGACGTAATGGGGGGGTGTTATCTCTTTTGTCGAAAATCAGCCGTTTTTGCTCGAACATTAAATGCCTCCAAATGGTATTTATTTCACTTCCCGAGCCCCTGGAAGCATGAAAATCACTTTAAACATGCTAATTTTAGCTCTAACACTGATGATCCACCTACAAATGTGAACTGACGTTCAAAAATAAAACATTTGAAAACGGACCATTTTCCACATTTCTGAAGCATGACGTAATGGGGGGGTGTTATCTCTTTTGTCGAAAATCAGCCATTTTTGCTCGAACATTAAATGCCTCCAAATGGTATTTAATTAACTTCCCGAGCCCCTGGAAGCATGAAAATCACTTTAAACATGCTAATTTTAGCTCTAACACTGATGATCCACCTACAAATGTGAACTGACGTTCAAAAATAAAACATTTGAAAACGGACCATTTTCCACATTTCTGAAGCATGACGTAATGGGGGGGTGTTATCTCTTTTGTCGAAAATCAGCCGTTTTTGCTCGAACATTAAATGCCTCCAAATGGTATTTATTTCACTTCCCGGGGTGAAGAAACCCTTTTTGAGAACTCAGAGTGAGTAAATTGGCCATTTTCATGCACTTTTAACCATTCCATAAATCTTGTGTTTTGGGCCCCTGGAAGCATGAAAATCACTTTAAACATGCTAATTTTAGCTCTAACACTGATGATCCACCTACAAATGTGAACTGACGTTCAAAAATAAAACATTTGAAAACGGACCATTTTCCACATTTCTGAAGCATGACGTAATGGGGGGGTGTTATCTCTTTTGTCGAAAATCAGCCGTTTTTGCTCGAACATTAAATGCCTCCAAATGGTATTTAATTAACTTCCCGAGCCCCTGGAAGCATGAAAATCACTTTAAACATGCTAATTTTAGCTCTAACACTGATGATCCACCTACAAATGTGAACTGACGTTCAAAAATAAAACATTTGAAAACGGACCATTTTCCACATTTCTGAAGCATGACGTAATGGGGGGGTGTTATCTCTTTTGTCGAAAATCAGCCGTTTTTGCTCGAACATTAAATGCCTCCAAATGGTATTTAATTAACTTCCCGAGCCCCTGGAAGCATGAAAATCACTTTAAACATGCTAATTTTAGCTCTAACACTGATGATCCACCTACAAATGTGAACTGACGTTCAAAAATAAAACATTTGAAAACGGACCATTTTCCACATTTCTGAAGCATGACGTAATGGGGGGGTGTTATCTCTTTTGTCGAAAATCAGCCGTTTTTGCTCGAACATTAAATGCCTCCAAATGGTATTTAATTAACTTCCCGGGGTGAAGAAACCCTTTTTGAGAACTCAGAGTGAGTAAATTGGCCATTTTCATGCACTTTTAACCATTCCATAAATCTTGTGTTTTGGGCCCCTGGAAGCATGAAAATCACTTTAAACATGCTAATTTTAGCTCTAACACTGATGATCCACCTACAAATGTGAACTGACGTTCAAAAATAAAACATTTGAAAACGGACCATTTTCCACATTTCTGAAGCATGACGTAATGGGGGGGTGTTATCTCTTTTGTCGAAAATCAGCCGTTTTTGCTCGAACATTAAATGCCTCCAAATGGTATTTAATTAACTTCCCGAGCCCCTGGAAGCATGAAAATCACTTTAAACATGCTAATTTTAGCTCTAACACTGATGATCCACCTACAAATGTGAACTGACGTTAAAAAATAAAACATTTGAAAACGGACCATTTTCCACATTTCTGAAGCATGACGTAATGGGGGGGTGTTATCTCTTTTGTCGAAAATCAGCCGTTTTTGCTCGAACATTAAATGCCTCCAAATGGTATTTATTTCACTTCCCGGGGTGAAGAAACCCTTTTTGAGAACTCAGAGTGAGTAAATTGGCCATTTTCATGCACTTTTAACCATTCCATTAATCTTGTGTTTTGGGCCCCTGGAAGCATGAAAATCACTTTAAACATGCTAATTTTAGCTCTAACACTGATGATCCACCTACAAATGTGAACTGACGTTCAAAAATAAAACATTTGAAAACGGATCATTTTCCACATTTCTGAAGCATGACGTAATGGGGGGGTGTTATCTCTTTTGTCGAAAATCAGCCGTTTTTGCTCGAACATTAAATGCCTCCAAATGGTATTTAATTAACTTCCCGAGCCCCTGGAAGCATGAAAATCACTTTAAACATGCTAATTTTAGCTCTAACACTGATGATCCACCTACAAATGTGAACTGACGTTCAAAAATAAAACATTTGAAAACGGACCATTTTCCACATTTCTGAAGCATGACGTAATGGGGGGGTGTTATCTCTTTTGTCGAAAATCAGCCGTTTTTGCTCGAACATTAAATGCCTCCAAATGGTATTTAATTAACTTCCCGGGGTGAAGAAACCCTTTTTGAGAACTCAGAGTGAGTAAATTGGCCATTTTCATGCACTTTTAACCATTCCATAAATCTTGTGTTTTGGGCCCCTGGAAGCATGAAAATCACTTTAAACATGCTAATTTTAGCTCTAACACTGATGATCCACCTACAAATGTGAACTGACGTTCAAAAATAAAACATTTGAAAACGGACCATTTTCCACATTTCTGAAGCATGACGTAATGGGGGGGTGTTATCTCTTTTGTCGAAAATCAGCCGTTTTTGCTCGAACATTAAATGCCTCCAAATGGTATTTAATTAACTTCCCGAGCCCCTGGAAGCATGAAAATCACTTTAAACATGCTAATTTTAGCTCTAACACTGATGATCCACCTACAAATGTGAACTGACGTTCAAAAATAAAACATTTGAAAACGGACCATTTTCCACATTTCTGAAGCATGACGTAATGGGGGGGTGTTATCTCTTTTGTCGAAAATCAGCCGTTTTTGCTCGAACATTAAATGCCTCCAAATGGTATTTATTTCACTTCCCGGGGTGAAAAAAACCCTTTTTGAGAACTCAGAGTGAGTAAATTGGCCATTTTCATGCACTTTTAACCATTCCATAAATCTTGTGTTTTGGGCCCCTGGAAGCATGAAAATCACTTTAAACATGCTAATTTTAGCTCTAACACTGATGATCCACCTACAAATGTGAACTGACGTTCAAAAATAAAACATTTGAAAACGGACCATTTTCCACATTTCTGAAGCATGACGTAATGGGGGGGTGTTATCTCTTTTGTCGAAAATCAGCCGTTTTTGCTCGAACATTAAATGCCTCCAAATGGTATTTAATTAACTTCCCGAGCCCCTGGAAGCATGAAAATCACTTTAAACATGCTAATTTTAGCTCTAACACTGATGATCCACCTACAAATGTGAACTGACGTTCAAAAATAAAACATTTGAAAACGGACCATTTTCCACATTTCTGAAGCATGACGTAATGGGGGGGGGTGTTATCTCTTTTGTCGAAAATCAGCCGTTTTTGCTCGAACATTAAATGCCTCCAAATGGTATTTAATTAACTTCCCGAGCCCCTGGAAGCATGAAAATCACTTTAAACATGCTAATTTTAGCTCTAACACTGATGATCCACCTACAAATGTGAACTGACGTTCAAAAATAAAACATTTGAAAACGGACCATTTTCCACATTTCTGAAGCATGACGTAATGGGGGGGGTGTTATCTCTTTTGTCGAAAATCAGCCGTTTTTGCTCGAACATTAAATGCCTCCAAATGGTATTTATTTCACTTCCCGGGGTGAAGAAACCCTTTTTGAGAACTCAGAGTGAGTAAATTGGCCATTTTCATGCACTTTTAACCATTCCATTAATCTTGTGTTTTGGGCCCCTGAAAGCATGAAAATCACTTTAAACATGCTAATTTTAGCTCTAACACTGATGATCCACCTACAAATGTGAACTGACGTTCAAAAATAAAACATTTGAAAACGGACCATTTTCCACATTTCTGAAGCATGACGTAATGGGGGGGTGTTATCTCTTTTGTCGAAAATCAGCCGTTTTTGCTCGAACATTAAATGCCTCCAAATGGTATTTAATTAACTTCCCGAGCCCCTGGAAGCATGAAAATCACTTTAAACATGCTAATTTTAGCTCTAACACTGATGATCCACCTACAAATGTGAACTGACGTTCAAAAATAAAACATTTGAAAACGGACCATTTTCCACATTTCTGAAGCATGACGTAATGGGGGGGTGTTATCTCTTTTGTCGAAAATCAGCTGTTTTTGCTCGAACATTAAATGCCTACAAATGGTATTTATTTCACTTCCCGGGGTGAAGAAACCCTTTTTGAGAACTCAGAGTGAGTAAATTGGCCATTTTCATGCACTTTTAACCATTCCATAAATCTTGTGTTTTGGGCCCCTGGAAGCATGAAAATCACTTTAAACATGCTAATTTTAGCTCTAACACTGATGATCCACCTACAAATGTGAACTGACGTTCAAAAATAAAACATTTGAAAACGGACCATTTTCCACATTTCTGAAGCATGACGTAATGGGGGGGTGTTATCTCTTTTGTCGAAAATCAGCCGTTTTTGCTCGAACATTAAATGCCTCCAAATGGCATTTAATTAACTTCCCGAGCCCCTGGAAGCATGAAAATCACTTTAAACATGCTAATTTTAGCTCTAACACTGATGATCCACCTACAAATGTGAACTGACGTTCAAAAATAAAACATTTGAAAACGGACCATTTTCCACATTTCTGAAGCATGACGTAATGGGGGGGTGTTATCTCTTTTGTCGAAAATCAGCCGTTTTTGCTCGAACATTAAATGCCTCCGAATGGTATTTAATTAACTTCCCGGGGTGAAGAAACCCTTTTTGAGAACTCAGAGTGAGTAAATTGGCCATTTTCATGCACTTTTAACCATTCCATAAATCTTGTGTTTTGGGCCCCTGGAAGCATGAAAATCACTTTAAACATGCTAATTTTAGCTCTAACACTGATGATCCACCTACAAATGTGAACTGACGTTCAAAAATAAAACATTTGAAAACGGACCATTTTCCACATTTCTGAAGCATGACGTAATGGGGGGGTGTTATCTCTTTTGTCGCAAATCAGCCGTTTTTGCTCGAACATTAAATGCCTCCAAATGGTATTTATTTCACTTCCCGAGCCCCTGGAAGCATGAAAATCACTTTAAACATGCTAATTTTAGCTCTAACACTGATGATCCACCTACAAATGTGAACTGACGTTCAAAAATAAAACATTTGAAAACGGACCATTTTCCACATTTCTGAAGCATGACGTAATGGGGGGGTGTTATCTCTTTTGTCGAAAATCAGCCGTTTTTGCTCGAACATTAAATGCCTCCAAATGGTATTTATTTCACTTCCCGAGCCCCTGGAAGCATGAAAATCACTTTAAACATGCTAATTTTAGCTCTAACACTGATGATCCACCTACAAATGTGAACTGACGTTCAAAAATAAAACATTTGAAAACGGACCATTTTCCACATTTCTGAAGCATGACGTAATGGGGGGGTGTTATCTCTTTTGTCGAAAATCAGCCGTTTTTGCTCGAACATTAAATGCCTCCAAATGGTATTTAATTAACTTCCCGAGCCCCTGGAAGCATGAAAATCACTTTAAACATGCTAATTTTAGCTCTAACACTGATGATCCACCTACAAATGTGAACTGACGTTCAAAAATAAAACATTTGAAAACGGACCATTTTCCACATTTCTGAAGCATGACGTAATGGGGGGGTGTTATCTCTTTTGTCGAAAATCAGCCGTTTTTGCTCGAACATTAAATGCCTCCAAATGGTATTTATTTCACTTCCCGGGGTGAAGAAACCCTTTTTGAGAACTCAGAGTGAGTAAATTGGCCATTTTCATGCACTTTTAACCATTCCATAAATCTTGTGTTTTGGGCCCCTGGAAGCATGAAAATCACTTTAAACATGCTAATTTTAGCTCTAACACTGATGATCCACCTACAAATGTGAACTGACGTTCAAAAATAAAACATTTGAAAACGGACCATTTTCCACATTTCTGAAGCATGACGTAATGGGGGGGGTGTTATCTCTTTTGTCGAAAATCAGCCGTTTTTGCTCGAACATTAAATGCCTCCAAATGGTATTTAATTAACTTCCCGAGCCCCTGGAAGCATGAAAATCACTTTAAACATGCTAATTTTAGCTCTAACACTGATGATCCACCTACAAATGTGAACTGACGTTCAAAAAGAAAACATTTGAAAACGGACCATTTTCCACATTTCTGAAGCATGACGTAATGGGGGGGTGTTATCTCTTTTGTCGAAAATCAGCCGTTTTTGCTCGAACATTAAATGCCTCCAAATGGTATTTAATTAACTTCCCGAGCCCCTGGAAGCATGAAAATCACTTTAAACATGCTAATTTTAGCTCTAACACTGATGATCCACCTACAAATGTGAACTGACGTTCAAAAATAAAACATTTGAAAACGGACCATTTTCCACATTTCTGAAGCATGACGTAATGGGGGGGGTGTTATCTCTTTTGTCGAAAATCTGCCGTTTTTGCTCGAACATTAAATGCCTCCAAATGGTATTTAATTAACTTCCCAAGCCCCTGGAAGCATGAAAATCACTTTAAACATGCTAATTTTAGCTCTAACACTGATGATCCACCTACAAATGTGAACTGACGTTCAAAAATAAAACATTTGAAAACGGACCATTTTCCACATTTCTGAAGCATGACGTAATGGGGGGGTGTTATCTCTTTTGTCGAAAATCAGCCGTTTTTGCTCGAACATTAAATGCCTCCAAATGGTATTTATTTCACTTCCCGGGGTGAAGAAACCCTTTTTGAGAACTCAGAGTGAGTAAATTGGCCATTTTCATGCACTTTTAACCATTCCATTAATCTTGTGTTTTGGGCCCCTGAAAGCATGAAAATCACTTTAAACATGCTAATTTTAGCTCTAACACTGATGATCCACCTACAAATGTGAACTGACGTTCAAAAATAAAACATTTGAAAACGGACCATTTTCCACATTTCTGAAGCATGACGTAATGGGGGGGTGTTATCTCTTTTGTCGAAAATCAGCCGTTTTTGCTCGAACATTAAATGCCTCCAAATGGTATTTAATTAACTTCCCGAGCCCCTGGAAGCATGAAAATCACTTTAAACATGCTAATTTTAGCTCTAACACTGATGATCCACCTACAAATGTGAACTGACGTTCAAAAATAAAACATTTGAAAACGGACCATTTTCCACATTTCTGAAGCATGACGTAATGGGGGGGTGTTATCTCTTTTGTCGAAAATCAGCCGTTTTTGCTCGAACATTAAATGCCTCCAAATGGTATTTATTTCACTTCCCGGGGTGAAGAAACCCTTTTTGAGAACTCAGAGTGAGTAAATTGGCCATTTTCATGCACTTTTAACCATTCCATTAATCTTGTGTTTTGGGCCCCTGGAAGCATGAAAATCACTTTAAACATGCTAATTTTAGCTCTAACACTAATGATCCACCTACAAATGTGAACTGACGTTCAAAAATAAAACATTTGAAAACGGACCATTTTCCACATTTCTGAAGCATGACGTAATGGGGGGGTGTTATCTCTTTTGTCGAAAATCAGCCGTTTTTGCTCGAACATTAAATGCCTCCAAATGGTATTTAATTAACTTCCCGAGCCCCTGGAAGCATGAAAATCACTTTAAACATGCTAATTTTAGCTCTAACACTGATGATCCACCTACAAATGTGAACTGACGTTCAAAAATAAAACATTTGAAAACGGACCATTTTCCACATTTCTGAAGCATGACGTAATGGGGGGGTGTTATCTCTTTTGTCGAAAATCAGCCGTTTTTGCTCGAACATTAAATGCCTCCAAATGGTATTTAATTAACTTCCCGGGGTGAAGAAACCCTTTTTGAGAACTCAGAGTGAGTAAATTGGCCATTTTCATGCACTTTTAACCATTCCATAAATCTTGTGTTTTGGGCCCCTGGAAGCATGAAAATCACTTTAAACATGCTAATTTTAGCTCTAACACTGATGATCCACCTACAAATGTGAACTGACGTTCAAAAATAAAACATTTGAAAACGGACCATTTTCCACATTTCTGAAGCATGACGTAATGGGGGGGTGTTATCTCTTTTGTCGAAAATCAGCCGTTTTTGCTCGAACATTAAATGCCTCCAAATGGTATTTATTTCACTTCCCGAGCCCCTGGAAGCATGAAAATCACTTTAAACATGCTAATTTTAGCTCTAACACTGATGATCCACCTACAAATGTGAACTGACGTTCAAAAATAAAACATTTGAAAACGGACCATTTTCCACATTTCTGAAGCATGACGTAATGGGGGGGTGTTATCTCTTTTGTCGAAAATCAGCCGTTTTTGCTCGAACATTAAATGCCTCCAAATGGTATTTATTTCACTTCCCGAGCCCCTGGAAGCATGAAAATCACTTTAAACATGCTAATTTTAGCTCTAACACTGATGATCCACCTACAAATGTGAACTGACGTTCAAAAATAAAACATTTGAAAACGGACCATTTTCCACATTTCTGAAGCATGACGTAATGGGGGGGTGTTATCTCTTTTGTCGAAAATCAGCCATTTTTGCTCGAACATTAAATGCCTCCAAATGGTATTTAATTAACTTCCCGAGCCCCTGGAAGCATGAAAATCACTTTAAACATGCTAATTTTAGCTCTAACACTGATGATCCACCTACAAATGTGAACTGACGTTCAAAAATAAAACATTTGAAAACGGACCATTTTCCACATTTCTGAAGCATGACGTAATGGGGGGGTGTTATCTCTTTTGTCGAAAATCAGCCGTTTTTGCTCGAACATTAAATGCCTCCAAATGGTATTTATTTCACTTCCCGGGGTGAAGAAACCCTTTTTGAGAACTCAGAGTGAGTAAATTGGCCATTTTCATGCACTTTTAACCATTCCATAAATCTTGTGTTTTGGGCCCCTGGAAGCATGAAAATCACTTTAAACATGCTAATTTTAGCTCTAACACTGATGATCCACCTACAAATGTGAACTGACGTTCAAAAATAAAACATTTGAAAACGGACCATTTTCCACATTTCTGAAGCATGACGTAATGGGGGGGTGTTATCTCTTTTGTCGAAAATCAGCCGTTTTTGCTCGAACATTAAATGCCTCCAAATGGTATTTAATTAACTTCCCGAGCCCCTGGAAGCATGAAAATCACTTTAAACATGCTAATTTTAGCTCTAACACTGATGATCCACCTACAAATGTGAACTGACGTTCAAAAATAAAACATTTGAAAACGGACCATTTTCCACATTTCTGAAGCATGACGTAATGGGGGGGTGTTATCTCTTTTGTCGAAAATCAGCCGTTTTTGCTCGAACATTAAATGCCTCCAAATGGTATTTATTTCACTTCCCGAGCCCCTGGAAGCATGAAAATCACTTTAAACATGCTAATTTTAGCTCTAACACTGATGATCCACCTACAAATGTGAACTGACGTTCAAAAATAAAACATTTGAAAACGGACCATTTTTCACATTTCTGAAGCATGACGTAATGGGGGGGTGTTATCTCTTTTGTCGAAAATCAGCCGTTTTTGCTCGAACATTAAATGCCTCCAAATGGTATTTAATTAACTTCCCGAGCCCCTGGAAGCATGAAAATCACTTTAAACATGCTAATTTTAGCTCTAACACTGATGATCCACCTACAAATGTGAACTGACGTTCAAAAATAAAACATTTGAAAACGGACCATTTTCCACATTTCTGAAGCATGACGTAATGGGGGGGTGTTATCTCTTTTGTCGAAAATCAGCCGTTTTTGCTCGAACATTAAATGCCTCCAAATGGTATTTAATTAACTTCCCGGGGTGAAGAAACCCTTTTTGAGAACTCAGAGTGAGTAAATTGGCCATTTTCATGCACTTTTAACCATTCCATAAATCTTGTGTTTTGGGCCCCTGGAAGCATGAAAATCACTTTAAACATGCTAATTTTAGCTCTAACACTGACGATCCACCTACAAATGTGAACTGACGTTCAAAAATAAAACATTTGAAAACGGACCATTTTCCACATTTCTGAAGCATGACGTAATGGGGGGGTGTTATCTCTTTTGTCGAAAATCAGCCGTTTTTGCTCGAACATTAAATGCCTCCAAATGGTATTTAATTAACTTCCCGAGCCCCTGGAAGCATGAAAATCACTTTAAACATGCTAATTTTAGCTCTAACACTGATGATCCACCTACAAATGTGAACTGACGTTAAAAAATAAAACATTTGAAAACGGACCATTTTCCACATTTCTGAAGCATGACGTAATGGGGGGGTGTTATCTCTTTTGTCGAAAATCAGCCGTTTTTGCTCGAACATTAAATGCCTCCAAATGGTATTTATTTCACTTCCCGGGGTGAAGAAACCCTTTTTGAGAACTCAGAGTGAGTAAATTGGCCATTTTCATGCACTTTTAACCATTCCATTAATCTTGTGTTTTGGGCCCCTGGAAGCATGAAAATCACTTTAAACATGCTAATTTTAGCTCTAACACTGATGATCCACCTACAAATGTGAACTGACGTTCAAAAATAAAACATTTGAAAACGGATCATTTTCCACATTTCTGAAGCATGACGTAATGGGGGGGTGTTATCTCTTTTGTCGAAAATCAGCCGTTTTTGCTCGAACATTAAATGCCTCCAAATGGTATTTAATTAACTTCCCGAGCCCCTGGAAGCATGAAAATCACTTTAAACATGCTAATTTTAGCTCTAACACTGATGATCCACCTACAAATGTGAACTGACGTTCAAAAATAAAACATTTGAAAACGGACCATTTTCCACATTTCTGAAGCATGACGTAATGGGGGGGTGTTATCTCTTTTGTCGAAAATCAGCCGTTTTTGCTCGAACATTAAATGCCTCCAAATGGTATTTAATTAACTTCCCGGGGTGAAGAAACCCTTTTTGAGAACTCAGAGTGAGTAAATTGGCCATTTTCATGCACTTTTAACCATTCCATAAATCTTGTGTTTTGGGCCCCTGGAAGCATGAAAATCACTTTAAACATGCTAATTTTAGCTCTAACACTGATGATCCACCTACAAATGTGAACTGACGTTCAAAAATAAAACATTTGAAAACGGACCATTTTCCACATTTCTGAAGCATGACGTAATGGGGGGGTGTTATCTCTTTTGTCGAAAATCAGCCGTTTTTGCTCGAACATTAAATGCCTCCAAATGGTATTTAATTAACTTCCCGAGCCCCTGGAAGCATGAAAATCACTTTAAACATGCTAATTTTAGCTCTAACACTGATGATCCACCTACAAATGTGAACTGACGTTCAAAAATAAAACATTTGAAAACGGACCATTTTCCACATTTCTGAAGCATGACGTAATGGGGGGGTGTTATCTCTTTTGTCGAAAATCAGCCGTTTTTGCTCGAACATTAAATGCCTCCAAATGGTATTTATTTCACTTCCCGGGGTGAAAAAAACCCTTTTTGAGAACTCAGAGTGAGTAAATTGGCCATTTTCATGCACTTTTAACCATTCCATAAATCTTGTGTTTTGGGCCCCTGGAAGCATGAAAATCACTTTAAACATGCTAATTTTAGCTCTAACACTGATGATCCACCTACAAATGTGAACTGACGTTCAAAAATAAAACATTTGAAAACGGACCATTTTCCACATTTCTGAAGCATGACGTAATGGGGGGGTGTTATCTCTTTTGTCGAAAATCAGCCGTTTTTGCTCGAACATTAAATGCCTCCAAATGGTATTTAATTAACTTCCCGAGCCCCTGGAAGCATGAAAATCACTTTAAACATGCTAATTTTAGCTCTAACACTGATGATCCACCTACAAATGTGAACTGACGTTCAAAAATAAAACATTTGAAAACGGACCATTTTCCACATTTCTGAAGCATGACGTAATGGGGGGGGTGTTATCTCTTTTGTCGAAAATCAGCCGTTTTTGCTCGAACATTAAATGCCTCCAAATGGTATTTAATTAACTTCCCGAGCCCCTGGAAGCATGAAAATCACTTTAAACATGCTAATTTTAGCTCTAACACTGATGATCCACCTACAAATGTGAACTGACGTTCAAAAATAAAACATTTGAAAACGGACCATTTTCCACATTTCTGAAGCATGACGTAATGGGGGGGGTGTTATCTCTTTTGTCGAAAATCAGCCGTTTTTGCTCGAACATTAAATGCCTCCAAATGGTATTTATTTCACTTCCCGGGGTGAAGAAACCCTTTTTGAGAACTCAGAGTGAGTAAATTGGCCATTTTCATGCACTTTTAACCATTCCATTAATCTTGTGTTTTGGGCCCCTGAAAGCATGAAAATCACTTTAAACATGCTAATTTTAGCTCTAACACTGATGATCCACCTACAAATGTGAACTGACGTTCAAAAATAAAACATTTGAAAATGGACCATTTTCCACATTTCTGAAGCATGACGTAATGGGGGGGTGTTATCTCTTTTGTCGAAAATCAGCCGTTTTTGCTCGAACATTAAATGCCTCCAAATGGTATTTAATTAACTTCCCGAGCCCCTGGAAGCATGAAAATCACTTTAAACATGCTAATTTTAGCTCTAACACTGATGATCCACCTACAAATGTGAACTGACGTTCAAAAATAAAACATTTGAAAACGGACCATTTTCCACATTTCTGAAGCATGACGTAATGGGGGGGTGTTATCTCTTTTGTCGAAAATCAGCCGTTTTTGCTCGAACATTAAATGCCTACAAATGGTATTTATTTCACTTCCCGGGGTGAAGAAACCCTTTTTGAGAACTCAGAGTGAGTAAATTGGCCATTTTCATGCACTTTTAACCATTCCATAAATCTTGTGTTTTGGGCCCCTGGAAGCATGAAAATCACTTTAAACATGCTAATTTTAGCTCTAACACTGATGATCCACCTACAAATGTGAACTGACGTTCAAAAATAAAACATTTGAAAACGGACCATTTTCCACATTTCTGAAGCATGACGTAATGGGGGGGTGTTATCTCTTTTGTCGAAAATCAGCCGTTTTTGCTCGAACATTAAATGCCTCCAAATGGCATTTAATTAACTTCCCGAGCCCCTGGAAGCATGAAAATCACTTTAAACATGCTAATTTTAGCTCTAACACTGATGATCCACCTACAAATGTGAACTGACGTTCAAAAATAAAACATTTGAAAACGGACCATTTTCCACATTTCTGAAGCATGACGTAATGGGGGGGTGTTATCTCTTTTGTCGAAAATCAGCCGTTTTTGCTCGAACATTAAATGCCTCCGAATGGTATTTAATTAACTTCCCGGGGTGAAGAAACCCTTTTTGAGAACTCAGAGTGAGTAAATTGGCCATTTTCATGCACTTTTAACCATTCCATAAATCTTGTGTTTTGGGCCCCTGGAAGCATGAAAATCACTTTAAACATGCTAATTTTAGCTCTAACACTGATGATCCACCTACAAATGTGAACTGACGTTCAAAAATAAAACATTTGAAAACGGACCATTTTCCACATTTCTGAAGCATGACGTAATGGGGGGGTGTTATCTCTTTTGTCGCAAATCAGCCGTTTTTGCTCGAACATTAAATGCCTCCAAATGGTATTTATTTCACTTCCCGAGCCCCTGGAAGCATGAAAATCACTTTAAACATGCTAATTTTAGCTCTAACACTGATGATCCACCTACAAATGTGAACTGACGTTCAAAAATAAAACATTTGAAAACGGACCATTTTCCACATTTCTGAAGCATGACGTAATGGGGGGGTGTTATCTCTTTTGTCGAAAATCAGCCGTTTTTGCTCGAACATTAAATGCCTCCAAATGGTATTTATTTCACTTCCCGAGCCCCTGGAAGCATGAAAATCACTTTAAACATGCTAATTTTAGCTCTAACACTGATGATCCACCTACAAATGTGAACTGACGTTCAAAAATAAAACATTTGAAAACGGACCATTTTCCACATTTCTGAAGCATGACGTAATGGGGGGGTGTTATCTCTTTTGTCGAAAATCAGCCGTTTTTGCTCGAACATTAAATGCCTCCAAATGGTATTTAATTAACTTCCCGAGCCCCTGGAAGCATGAAAATCACTTTAAACATGCTAATTTTAGCTCTAACACTGATGATCCACCTACAAATGTGAACTGACGTTCAAAAATAAAACATTTGAAAACGGACCATTTTCCACATTTCTGAAGCATGACGTAATGGGGGGGTGTTATCTCTTTTGTCGAAAATCAGCCGTTTTTGCTCGAACATTAAATGCCTCCAAATGGTATTTATTTCACTTCCCGGGGTGAAGAAACCCTTTTTGAGAACTCAGAGTGAGTAAATTGGCCATTTTCATGCACTTTTAACCATTCCATAAATCTTGTGTTTTGGGCCCCTGGAAGCATGAAAATCACTTTAAACATGCTAATTTTAGCTCTAACACTGATGATCCACCTACAAATGTGAACTGACGTTCAAAAATAAAACATTTGAAAACGGACCATTTTCCACATTTCTGAAGCATGACGTAATGGGGGGGTGTTATCTCTTTTGTCGAAAATCAGCCGTTTTTGCTCGAACATTAAATGCCTCCAAATGGTATTTAATTAACTTCCCGAGCCCCTGGAAGCATGAAAATCACTTTAAACATGCTAATTTTAGCTCTAACACTGATGATCCACCTACAAATGTGAACTGACGTTCAAAAATAAAACATTTGAAAACGGACCATTTTCCACATTTCTGAAGCATGACGTAATGGGGGGGTGTTATCTCTTTTGTCGAAAATCAGCCGTTTTTGCTCGAACATTAAATGCCTCCAAATGGTATTTAATTAACTTCCCGGGGTGAAGAAACCCTTTTTGAGAACTCAGAGTGAGTAAATTGGCCATTTTCATGCACTTTTAACCATTCCATAAATCTTGTGTTTTGGGCCCCTGGAAGCATGAAAATCACTTTAAACATGCTAATTTTAGCTCTAACACTGATGATCCACCTACAAATGTGAACTGACGTTCAAAAATAAAACATTTGAAAACGGACCATTTTCCACATTTCTGAAGCATGACGTAATGGGGGGGTGTTATCTCTTTTGTCGAAAATCAGCCGTTTTTGCTCGAACATTAAATGCCTCCAAATGGTATTTAATTAACTTCCCGAGCCCCTGGAAGCATGAAAATCACTTTAAACATGCTAATTTTAGCTCTAACACTGATGATCCACCTACAAATGTGAACTGACGTTCAAAAATAAAACATTTGAAAACGGACCATTTTCCACATTTCTGAAGCATGACGTAATGGGGGGGTGTTATCTCTTTTGTCGAAAATCAGCCGTTTTTGCTCGAACATTAAATGCCTCCAAATGGTATTTATTTCACTTCCCGGGGTGAAGAAACCCTTTTTGAGAACTCAGAGTGAGTAAATTGGCCATTTTCATGCACTTTTAACCATTCCATAAATCTTGTGTTTTGGGCCCCTGGAAGCATGAAAATCACTTTAAACATGCTAATTTTAGCTCTAACACTGATGATCCACCTACAAATGTGAACTGACGTTCAAAAATAAAACATTTGAAAACGGACCATTTTCCACATTTCTGAAGCATGACGTAATGGGGGGGTGTTATCTCTTTTGTCGAAAATCAGCCGTTTTTGCTCGAACATTAAATGCCTCCAAATGGTATTTAATTAACTTCCCGAGCCCCTGGAAGCATGAAAATCACTTTAAACATGCTAATTTTAGCTCTAACACTGATGATCCACCTACAAATGTGAACTGACGTTCAAAAAGAAAACATTTGAAAACGGACCATTTTCCACATTTCTGAAGCATGACGTAATGGGGGGGTGTTATCTCTTTTGTCGAAAATCAGCCGTTTTTGCTCGAACATTAAATGCCTCCAAATGGTATTTAATTAACTTCCCGAGCCCCTGGAAGCATGAAAATCACTTTAAACATGCTAATTTTAGCTCTAACACTGATGATCCACCTACAAATGTGAACTGACGTTCAAAAATAAAACATTTGAAAACGGACCATTTTCCACATTTCTGAAGCATGACGTAATGGGGGGGGGGTGTTATCTCTTTTGTCGAAAATCAGCCGTTTTTGCTCGAACATTAAATGCCTCCAAATGGTATTTAATTAACTTCCCGAGCCCCTGGAAGCATGAAAATCACTTTAAACATGCTAATTTTAGCTCTAACACTGATGATCCACCTACAAATGTGAACTGACGTTCAAAAATAAAACATTTGAAAACGGACCATTTTCCACATTTCTGAAGCATGACGTAATGGGGGGGTGTTATCTCTTTTGTCGAAAATCAGCCGTTTTTGCTCGCACATTAAATGCCTCCAAATGGTATTTATTTCACTTCCCGGGGTGAAGAAACCCTTTTTGAGAACTCAGAGTGAGTAAATTGGCCATTTTCATGCACTTTTAACCATTCCATAAATCTTGTTTTTTGGGCCCCTGGAAGCATGAAAATCACTTTAAACATGCTAATTTTAGCTCTAACACTGATGTTCCACCTACAAATGTGAACTGACGTTCAAAAATAAAACATTTGAAAACGGACCATTTTCCACATTTCTGAAGCATGACGTAATGGGGGGGTGTTATCTCTTTTGTCGAAAATCAGCCGTTTTTGCTCGAACATTAAATGCCTCCAAATGGTATTTAATTAACTTCCCGAGCCCCTGGAAGCATGAAAATCACTTTAAACATGCTAAATTTAGCTCTAACACTGATGATCCACCTACAAATGTGAACTGACGTTCAAAAATAAAACATTTGAAAACGGACCATTTTCCACATTTCTGAAGCATGACGTAATGGGGGGGTGTTATCTCTTTTGTCGAAAATCAGCCGTTTTTGCTCGAACATTAAATGCCTCCAAATGGTATTTAATTAACTTCCCGAGCCCCTGGAAGCATGAAAATCACTTTAAACATGCTAATTTTAGCTCTAACACTGATGATCCACCTACAAATGTGAACTGACGTTCAAAAATAAAACATTTGAAAACGGACCATTTTCCACATTTCTGAAGCATGACGTAATGGGGGGGTGTTATCTCTTTTGTCGAAAATCAGCCGTTTTTGCTCGAACATTAAATGCCTCCAAATGGTATTTATTTCACTTCCCGAGCCCCTGGAAGCATGAAAATCACTTTAAACATGCTAATTTTAGCTCTAACACTGATGATCCACCTACAAATGTGAACTGACGTTCAAAAATAAAACATTTGAAAACTGACCATTTTCCACATTTCTGAAGCATGACGTAATGGGGGGGTGTTATCTCTTTTGTCGAAAATCAGCCGTTTTTGCTCGAACATTAAATGCCTCCAAATGGTATTTAATTAACTTCCCGAGCCCCTGGAAGCATGAAAATCACTTTAAACATGCTAATTTTAGCTCTAACACTGATGATCCACCTACAAATGTGAACTGACGTTCAAAAATAAAACATTTGAAAACGGACCATTTTCCACATTTCTGAAGCATGACGTAATGGGGGGGTGTTATCTCTTTTGTCGAAAATCAGCCGTTTTTGCTCGAACATTAAATGCCTCCAAATGGTATTTATTTCACTTCCCGGGGTGAAGAAACCCTTTTTGAGAACTCAGAGTGAGTAAATTGGCCATTTTCATGCACTTTTAACCATTCCATAAATCTTGTGTTTTGGGCCCCTGGAAGCATGAAAATCACTTTAAACATGCTAATTTTAGCTCTAACACTGATGATCCACCTACAAATGTGAACTGACGTTCAAAAATAAAACATTTGAAAACGGACCATTTTCCACATTTCTGAAGCATGACGTAATGGGGGGGTGTTATCTCTTTTGTCGAAAATCAGCCGTTTTTGCTCGAACATTAAATGCCTCCAAATGGCATTTAATTAACTTCCCGAGCCCCTGGAAGCATGAAAATCACTTTAAACATGCTAATTTTAGCTCTAACACTGATGATCCACCTACAAATGTGAACTGACGTTCAAAAATAAAACATTTGAAAACGGACCATTTTCCACATTTCTGAAGCATGACGTAATGGGGGGGTGTTATCTCTTTTGTCGAAAATCAGCCGTTTTTGCTCGAACATTAAATGCCTCCGAATGGTATTTAATTAACTTCCCGGGGTGAAGAAACCCTTTTTGAGAACTCAGAGTGAGTAAATTGGCCATTTTCATGCACTTTTAACCATTCCATAAATCTTGTGTTTTGGGCCCCTGGAAGCATGAAAATCACTTTAAACATGCTAATTTTAGCTCTAACACTGATGATCCACCTACAAATGTGAACTGACGTTCAAAAATAAAACATTTGAAAACGGACCATTTTCCACATTTCTGAAGCATGACGTAATGGGGGGGTGTTATCTCTTTTGTCGCAAATCAGCCGTTTTTGCTCGAACATTAAATGCCTCCAAATGGTATTTATTTCACTTCCCGAGCCCCTGGAAGCATGAAAATCACTTTAAACATGCTAATTTTAGCTCTAACACTGATGATCCACCTACAAATGTGAACTGACGTTCAAAAATAAAACATTTGAAAACGGACCATTTTCCACATTTCTGAAGCATGACGTAATGGGGGGGTGTTATCTCTTTTGTCGAAAATCAGCCGTTTTTGCTCGAACATTAAATGCCTCCAAATGGTATTTATTTCACTTCCCGAGCCCCTGGAAGCATGAAAATCACTTTAAACATGCTAATTTTAGCTCTAACACTGATGATCCACCTACAAATGTGAACTGACGTTCAAAAATAAAACATTTGAAAACGGACCATTTTCCACATTTCTGAAGCATGACGTAATGGGGGGGTGTTATCTCTTTTGTCGAAAATCAGCCGTTTTTGCTCGAACATTAAATGCCTCCAAATGGTATTTAATTAACTTCCCGAGCCCCTGGAAGCATGAAAATCACTTTAAACATGCTAATTTTAGCTCTAACACTGATGATCCACCTACAAATGTGAACTGACGTTCAAAAATAAAACATTTGAAAACGGACCATTTTCCACATTTCTGAAGCATGACGTAATGGGGGGGTGTTATCTCTTTTGTCGAAAATCAGCCGTTTTTGCTCGAACATTAAATGCCTCCAAATGGTATTTATTTCACTTCCCGGGGTGAAGAAACCCTTTTTGAGAACTCAGAGTGAGTAAATTGGCCATTTTCATGCACTTTTAACCATTCCATAAATCTTGTGTTTTGGGCCCCTGGAAGCATGAAAATCACTTTAAACATGCTAATTTTAGCTCTAACACTGATGATCCACCTACAAATGTGAACTGACGTTCAAAAATAAAACATTTGAAAACGGACCATTTTCCACATTTCTGAAGCATGACGTAATGGGGGGGTGTTATCTCTTTTGTCGAAAATCAGCCGTTTTTGCTCGAACATTAAATGCCTCCAAATGGTATTTAATTAACTTCCCGAGCCCCTGGAAGCATGAAAATCACTTTAAACATGCTAATTTTAGCTCTAACACTGATGATCCACCTACAAATGTGAACTGACGTTCAAAAATAAAACATTTGAAAACGGACCATTTTCCACATTTCTGAAGCATGACGTAATGGGGGGGTGTTATCTCTTTTGTCGAAAATCAGCCGTTTTTGCTCGAACATTAAATGCCTCCAAATGGTATTTAATTAACTTCCCGGGGTGAAGAAACCCTTTTTGAGAACTCAGAGTGAGTAAATTGGCCATTTTCATGCACTTTTAACCATTCCATAAATCTTGTGTTTTGGGCCCCTGGAAGCATGAAAATCACTTTAAACATGCTAATTTTAGCTCTAACACTGATGATCCACCTACAAATGTGAACTGACGTTCAAAAATAAAACATTTGAAAACGGACCATTTTCCACATTTCTGAAGCATGACGTAATGGGGGGGTGTTATCTCTTTTGTCGAAAATCAGCCGTTTTTGCTCGAACATTAAATGCCTCCAAATGGTATTTAATTAACTTCCCGAGCCCCTGGAAGCATGAAAATCACTTTAAACATGCTAATTTTAGCTCTAACACTGATGATCCACCTACAAATGTGAACTGACGTTCAAAAATAAAACATTTGAAAACGGACCATTTTCCACATTTCTGAAGCATGACGTAATGGGGGGGTGTTATCTCTTTTGTCGAAAATCAGCCGTTTTTGCTCGAACATTAAATGCCTCCAAATGGTATTTATTTCACTTCCCGGGGTGAAGAAACCCTTTTTGAGAACTCAGAGTGAGTAAATTGGCCATTTTCATGCACTTTTAACCATTCCATAAATCTTGTGTTTTGGGCCCCTGGAAGCATGAAAATCACTTTAAACATGCTAATTTTAGCTCTAACACTGATGATCCACCTACAAATGTGAACTGACGTTCAAAAATAAAACATTTGAAAACGGACCATTTTCCACATTTCTGAAGCATGACGTAATGGGGGGGTGTTATCTCTTTTGTCGAAAATCAGCCGTTTTTGCTCGAACATTAAATGCCTCCAAATGGTATTTAATTAATTTCCCGAGCCCCTGGAAGCATGAAAATCACTTTAAACATGCTAATTTTAGCTCTAACACTGATGATCCACCTACAAATGTGAACTGACGTTCAAAAAGAAAACATTTGAAAACGGACCATTTTCCACATTTCTGAAGCATGACGTAATGGGGGGGTGTTATCTCTTTTGTCGAAAATCAGCCGTTTTTGCTCGAACATTAAATGCCTCCAAATGGTATTTAATTAACTTCCCGAGCCCCTGGAAGCATGAAAATCACTTTAAACATGCTAATTTTAGCTCTAACACTGATGATCCACCTACAAATGTGAACTGACGTTCAAAAATAAAACATTTGAAAACGGACCATTTTCCACATTTCTGAAGCATGACGTAATGGGGGGGGGGTGTTATCTCTTTTGTCGAAAATCAGCCGTTTTTGCTCGAACATTAAATGCCTCCAAATGGTATTTAATTAACTTCCCGAGCCCCTGGAAGCATGAAAATCACTTTAAACATGCTAATTTTAGCTCTAACACTGATGATCCACCTACAAATGTGAACTGACGTTCAAAAATAAAACATTTGAAAACGGACCATTTTCCACATTTCTGAAGCATGACGTAATGGGGGGGTGTTATCTCTTTTGTCGAAAATCAGCCGTTTTTGCTCGCACATTAAATGCCTCCAAATGGTATTTATTTCACTTCCCGGGGTGAAGAAACCCTTTTTGAGAACTCAGAGTGAGTAAATTGGCCATTTTCATGCACTTTTAACCATTCCATAAATCTTGTTTTTTGGGCCCCTGGAAGCATGAAAATCACTTTAAACATGCTAATTTTAGCTCTAACACTGATGTTCCACCTACAAATGTGAACTGACGTTCAAAAATAAAACATTTGAAAACGGACCATTTTCCACATTTCTGAAGCATGACGTAATGGGGGGGTGTTATCTCTTTTGTCGAAAATCAGCCGTTTTTGCTCGAACATTAAATGCCTCCAAATGGTATTTAATTAACTTCCCGAGCCCCTGGAAGCATGAAAATCACTTTAAACATGCTAAATTTAGCTCTAACACTGATGATCCACCTACAAATGTGAACTGACGTTCAAAAATAAAACATTTGAAAACGGACCATTTTCCACATTTCTGAAGCATGACGTAATGGGGGGGTGTTATCTCTTTTGTCGAAAATCAGCCGTTTTTGCTCGAACATTAAATGCCTCCAAATGGTATTTAATTAACTTCCCGAGCCCCTGGAAGCATGAAAATCACTTTAAACATGCTAATTTTAGCTCTAACACTGATGATCCACCTACAAATGTGAACTGACGTTCAAAAATAAAACATTTGAAAACGGACCATTTTCCACATTTCTGAAGCATGACGTAATGGGGGGGTGTTATCTCTTTTGTCGAAAATCAGCCGTTTTTGCTCGAACATTAAATGCCTCCAAATGGTATTTATTTCACTTCCCGAGCCCCTGGAAGCATGAAAATCACTTTAAACATGCTAATTTTAGCTCTAACACTGATGATCCACCTACAAATGTGAACTGACGTTCAAAAATAAAACATTTGAAAACTGACCATTTTCCACATTTCTGAAGCATGACGTAATGGGGGGGTGTTATCTCTTTTGTCGAAAATCAGCCGTTTTTGCTCGAACATTAAATGCCTCCAAATGGTATTTAATTAACTTCCCGAGCCGCTGGAAGCATGAAAATCACTTTAAACATGCTAATTTTAGCTCTAACACTGATGATCCACCTACAAATGTGAACTGACGTTCAAAAATAAAACATTTGAAAACGGACCATTTTCCACATTTCTGAAGCATGACGTAATGGGGGGGTGTTATCTCTTTTGTCGAAAATCAGCCGTTTTTGCTCGAACATTAAATGCCTCCAAATGGTATTTATTTCACTTCCCGGGGTGAAGAAACCCTTTTTGAGAACTCAGAGTGAGTAAATTGGCCATTTTCATGCACTTTTAACCATTCCATAAATCTTGTGTTTTGGGCCCCTGGAAGCATGAAAATCACTTTAAACATGCTAATTTTAGCTCTAACACTGATGATCCACCTACAAATGTGAACTGACGTTCAAAAATAAAACATTTGAAAACGGACCATTTTCCACATTTCTGAAGCATGACGTAATGGGGGGGTGTTATCTCTTTTGTCGAAAATCAGCCGTTTTTGCTCGAACATTAAATGCCTCCAAATGGTATTTAATTAACTTCCCGAGCCCCTGGAAGCATGAAAATCACTTTAAACATGCTAATTTTAGCTCTAACACTGATGATCCACCTACAAATGTGAACTGACGTTCAAAAATAAAACATTTGAAAACGGACCATTTTCCACATTTCTGAAGCATGACGTAATGGGGGGGGTGTTATCTCTTTTGTCGAAAATCAGCCGTTTTTGCTCGAACATTAAATGCCTCCAAATGGTATTTATTTCACTTCCCGGGGTGAAGAAACCCTTTTTGAGAACTCAGAGTGAGTAAATTGGCCATTTTCATGCACTTTTAACCATTCCATTAATCTTGTGTTTTGGGCCCCTGAAAGCATGAAAATCACTTTAAACATGCTAATTTTAGCTCTAACACTGATGATCCACCTACAAATGTGAACTGACGTTCAAAAATAAAACATTTGAAAACGGACCATTTTCCACATTTCTGAAGCATGACGTAATGGGGGGGTGTTATCTCTTTTGTCGAAAATCAGCCGTTTTTGCTCGAACATTAAATGCCTCCAAATGGTATTTAATTAACTTCCCGAGCCCCTGGAAGCATGAAAATCACTTTAAACATGCTAATTTTAGCTCTAACACTGATGATCCACCTACAAATGTGAACTGACGTTCAAAAATAAAACATTTGAAAACGGACCATTTTCCACATTTCTGAAGCATGACGTAATGGGGGGGTGTTATCTCTTTTGTCGAAAATCAGCCGTTTTTGCTCGAACATTAAATGCCTACAAATGGTATTTATTTCACTTCCCGGGGTGAAGAAACCCTTTTTGAGAACTCAGAGTGAGTAAATTGGCCATTTTCATGCACTTTTAACCATTCCATAAATCTTGTGTTTTGGGCCCCTGGAAGCATGAAAATCACTTTAAACATGCTAATTTTAGCTCTAACACTGATGATCCACCTACAAATGTGAACTGACGTTCAAAAATAAAACATTTGAAAACGGACCATTTTCCACATTTCTGAAGCATGACGTAATGGGGGGGTGTTATCTCTTTTGTCGAAAATCAGCCGTTTTTGCTCGAACATTAAATGCCTCCAAATGGCATTTAATTAACTTCCCGAGCCCCTGGAAGCATGAAAATCACTTTAAACATGCTAATTTTAGCTCTAACACTGATGATCCACCTACAAATGTGAACTGACGTTCAAAAATAAAACATTTGAAAACGGACCATTTTCCACATTTCTGAAGCATGACGTAATGGGGGGGTGTTATCTCTTTTGTCGAAAATCAGCCGTTTTTGCTCGAACATTAAATGCCTCCGAATGGTATTTAATTAACTTCCCGGGGTGAAGAAACCCTTTTTGAGAACTCAGAGTGAGTAAATTGGCCATTTTCATGCACTTTTAACCATTCCATAAATCTTGTGTTTTGGGCCCCTGGAAGCATGAAAATCACTTTAAACATGCTAATTTTAGCTCTAACACTGATGATCCACCTACAAATGTGAACTGACGTTCAAAAATAAAACATTTGAAAACGGACCATTTTCCACATTTCTGAAGCATGACGTAATGGGGGGGTGTTATCTCTTTTGTCGCAAATCAGCCGTTTTTGCTCGAACATTAAATGCCTCCAAATGGTATTTATTTCACTTCCCGAGCCCCTGGAAGCATGAAAATCACTTTAAACATGCTAATTTTAGCTCTAACACTGATGATCCACCTACAAATGTGAACTGACGTTCAAAAATAAAACATTTGAAAACGGACCATTTTCCACATTTCTGAAGCATGACGTAATGGGGGGGTGTTATCTCTTTTGTCGAAAATCAGCCGTTTTTGCTCGAACATTAAATGCCTCCAAATGGTATTTATTTCACTTCCCGAGCCCCTGGAAGCATGAAAATCACTTTAAACATGCTAATTTTAGCTCTAACACTGATGATCCACCTACAAATGTGAACTGACGTTCAAAAATAAAATATTTGAAAACGGACCATTTTCCACATTTCTGAAGCATGACGTAATGGGGGGGTGTTATCTCTTTTGTCGAAAATCAGCCGTTTTTGCTCGAACATTAAATGCCTCCAAATGGTATTTAATTAACTTCCCGAGCCCCTGGAAGCATGAAAATCACTTTAAACATGCTAATTTTAGCTCTAACACTGATGATCCACCTACAAATGTGAACTGACGTTCAAAAATAAAACATTTGAAAACGGACCATTTTCCACATTTCTGAAGCATGACGTAATGGGGGGGTGTTATCTCTTTTGTCGAAAATCAGCCGTTTTTGCTCGAACATTAAATGCCTCCAAATGGTATTTATTTCACTTCCCGGGGTGAAGAAACCCTTTTTGAGAACTCAGAGTGAGTAAATTGGCCATTTTCATGCACTTTTAACCATTCCATAAATCTTGTGTTTTGGGCCCCTGGAAGCATGAAAATCACTTTAAACATGCTAATTTTAGCTCTAACACTGATGATCCACCTACAAATGTGAACTGACGTTCAAAAATAAAACATTTGAAAACGGACCATTTTCCACATTTCTGAAGCATGACGTAATGGGGGGGTGTTATCTCTTTTGTCGAAAATCAGCCGTTTTTGCTCGAACATTAAATGCCTCCAAATGGTATTTAATTAACTTCCCGAGCCCCTGGAAGCATGAAAATCACTTTAAACATGCTAATTTTAGCTCTAACACTGATGATCCACCTACAAATGTGAACTGACGTTCAAAAATAAAACATTTGAAAACGGACCATTTTCCACATTTCTGAAGCATGACGTAATGGGGGGGTGTTATCTCTTTTGTCGAAAATCAGCCGTTTTTGCTCGAACATTAAATGCCTCCAAATGGTATTTAATTAACTTCCCGGGGTGAAGAAACCCTTTTTGAGAACTCAGAGTGAGTAAATTGGCCATTTTCATGCACTTTTAACCATTCCATAAATCTTGTGTTTTGGGCCCCTGGAAGCATGAAAATCACTTTAAACATGCTAATTTTAGCTCTAACACTGATGATCCACCTACAAATGTGAACTGACGTTCAAAAATAAAACATTTGAAAACGGACCATTTTCCACATTTCTGAAGCATGACGTAATGGGGGGGTGTTATCTCTTTTGTCGAAAATCAGCCGTTTTTGCTCGAACATTAAATGCCTCCAAATGGTATTTAATTAACTTCCCGAGCCCCTGGAAGCATGAAAATCACTTTAAACATGCTAATTTTAGCTCTAACACTGATGATCCACCTACAAATGTGAACTGACGTTCAAAAATAAAACATTTGAAAACGGACCATTTTCCACATTTCTGAAGCATGACGTAATGGGGGGGTGTTATCTCTTTTGTCGAAAATCAGCCGTTTTTGCTCGAACATTAAATGCCTCCAAATGGTATTTATTTCACTTCCCGGGGTGAAGAAACCCTTTTTGAGAACTCAGAGTGAGTAAATTGGCCATTTTCATGCACTTTTAACCATTCCATAAATCTTGTGTTTTGGGCCCCTGGAAGCATGAAAATCACTTTAAACATGCTAATTTTAGCTCTAACACTGATGATCCACCTACAAATGTGAACTGACGTTCAAAAATAAAACATTTGAAAACGGACCATTTTCCACATTTCTGAAGCATGACGTAATGGGGGGGTGTTATCTCTTTTGTCGAAAATCAGCCGTTTTTGCTCGAACATTAAATGCCTCCAAATGGTATTTAATTAACTTCCCGAGCCCCTGGAAGCATGAAAATCACTTTAAACATGCTAATTTTAGCTCTAACACTGATGATCCACCTACAAATGTGAACTGACGTTCAAAAAGAAAACATTTGAAAACGGACCATTTTCCACATTTCTGAAGCATGACGTAATGGGGGGGTGTTATCTCTTTTGTCGAAAATCAGCCGTTTTTGCTCGAACATTAAATGCCTCCAAATGGTATTTAATTAACTTCCCGAGCCCCTGGAAGCATGAAAATCACTTTAAACATGCTAATTTTAGCTCTAACACTGATGATCCACCTACAAATGTGAACTGACGTTCAAAAATAAAACATTTGAAAACGGACCATTTTCCACATTTCTGAAGCATGACGTAATGGGGGGGGTGTTATCTCTTTTGTCGAAAATCAGCCGTTTTTGCTCGAACATTAAATGCCTCCAAATGGTATTTAATTAACTTCCCAAGCCCCTGGAAGCATGAAAATCACTTTAAACATGCTAATTTTAGCTCTAACACTGATGATCCACCTACAAATGTGAACTGACGTTCAAAAATAAAACATTTGAAAACGGACCATTATCCACATTTCCGAAGCATGACGTAATGGGGGGGTGTTATCTCTTTTGTCGAAAATCAGCCGTTTTTGCTCGAACATTAAATGCCTCCAAATGGTATTTATTTCACTTCCCGGGGTGAAGAAACCCTTTTTGAGAACTCAGAGTGAGTAAATTGGCCATTTTCATGCACTTTTAACCATTCCATTAATCTTGTGTTTTGGGCCCCTGAAAGCATGAAAATCACTTTAAACATGCTAATTTTAGCTCTAACACTGATGATCCACCTACAAATGTGAACTGACGTTCAAAAATAAAACATTTGAAAACGGACCATTTTCCACATTTCTGAAGCATGACGTAATGGGGGGGGGGTGTTATCTCTTTTGTCGAAAATCAGCCGTTTTTGCTCGAACATTAAATGCCTCCAAATGGTATTTAATTAACTTCCCGAGCCCCTGGAAGCATGAAAATCACTTTAAACATGCTAATTTTAGCTCTAACACTGATGATCCACCTACAAATGTGAACTGACGTTCAAAAATAAAACATTTGAAAACGGACCATTTTCCACATTTCTGAAGCATGACGTAATGGGGGGGTGTTATCTCTTTTGTCGAAAATCAGCCGTTTTTGCTCGCACATTAAATGCCTCCAAATGGTATTTATTTCACTTCCCGGGGTGAAGAAACCCTTTTTGAGAACTCAGAGTGAGTAAATTGTCCATTTTCATGCACTTTTAACCATTCCATAAATCTTGTTTTTTGGGCCCCTGGAAGCATGAAAATCACTTTAAACATGCTAATTTTAGCTCTAACACTGATGTTCCACCTACAAATGTGAACTGACGTTCAAAAATAAAACATTTGAAAACGGACCATTTTCCACATTTCTGAAGCATGACGTAATGGGGGGGTGTTATCTCTTTTGTCGAAAATCAGCCGTTTTTGCTCGAACATTAAATGCCTCCAAATGGTATTTAATTAACTTCCCGAGCCCCTGGAAGCATGAAAATCACTTTAAACATGCTAAATTTAGCTCTAACACTGATGATCCACCTACAAATGTGAACTGACGTTCAAAAATAAAACATTTGAAAACGGACCATTTTCCACATTTCTGAAGCATGACGTAATGGGGGGGGTGTTATCTCTTTTGTCGAAAATCAGCCGTTTTTGCTCGAACATTAAATGCCTCCAAATGGTATTTAATTAACTTCCCGAGCCCCTGGAAGCATGAAAATCACTTTAAACATGCTAATTTTAGCTCTAACACTGATGATCCACCTACAAATGTGAACTGACGTTCAAAAATAAAACATTTGAAAACGGACCATTTTCCACATTTCTGAAGCATGACGTAATGGGGGGGTGTTATCTCTTTTGTCGAAAATCAGCCGTTTTTGCTCGAACATTAAATGCCTCCAAATGGTATTTATTTCACTTCCCGAGCCCCTGGAAGCATGAAAATCACTTTAAACATGCTAATTTTAGCTCTAACACTGATGATCCACCTACAAATGTGAACTGACGTTCAAAAATAAAACATTTGAAAACGGACCATTTTCCACATTTCTGAAGCATGACGTAATGGGGGGGTGTTATCTCTTTTGTCGAAAATCAGCCGTTTTTGCTCGAACATTAAATGCCTCCAAATGGTATTTAATTAACTTCCCGAGCCCCTGGAAGCATGAAAATCACTTTAAACATGCTAATTTTAGCTCTAACACTGATGATCCACCTACAAATGTGAACTGACGTTCAAAAATAAAACATTTGAAAACGGACCATTTTCCACATTTCTGAAGCATGACGTAATGGGGGGGTGTTATCTCTTTTGTCGAAAATCAGCCGTTTTTGCTCGAACATTAAATGCCTCCAAATGGTATTTAATTAACTTCCCGGGGTGAAGAAACCCTTTTTGAGAACTCAGAGTGAGTAAATTGGCCATTTTCATGCACTTTTAACCATTCCATAAATCTTGTGTTTTGGGCCCCTGGAAGCATGAAAATCACTTTAAACATGCTAATTTTAGCTCTAACACTGATGATCCACCTACAAATGTGAACTGACGTTCAAAAATAAAACATTTGAAAACGGACCATTTTCCACATTTCTGAAGCATGACGTAATGGGGGGGTGTTATCTCTTTTGTCGAAAATCAGCCGTTTTTGCTCGAACATTAAATGCCTCCAAATGGTATTTAATTAACTTCCCGAGCCCCTGGAAGCATGAAAATCACTTTAAACATGCTAATTTTAGCTCTAACACTGATGATCCACCTACAAATGTGAACTGACGTTCAAAAATAAAACATTTGAAAACGGACCATTTTCCACATTTCTGAAGCATGACGTAATGGGGGGGTGTTATCTCTTTTGTCGAAAATCAGCCGTTTTTGCTCGAACATTAAATGCCTCCAAATGGTATTTATTTCACTTCCCGGGGTGAAGAAACCCTTTTTGAGAACTCAGAGTGAGTAAATTGGCCATTTTCATGCACTTTTAACCATTCCATTAATCTTGTGTTTTGGGCCCCTGGAAGCATGAAAATCACTTTAAACATGCTAATTTTAGCTCTAACACTGATGATCCACCTACAAATGTGAACTGACGTTCAAAAATAAAACATTTGAAAACGGATCATTTTCCACATTTCTGAAGCATGACGTAATGGGGGGGTGTTATCTCTTTTGTCGAAAATCAGCCGTTTTTGCTCGAACATTAAATGCCTCCAAATGGTATTTAATTAACTTCCCGAGCCCCTGGAAGCATGAAAATCACTTTAAACATGCTAATTTTAGCTCTAACACTGATGATCCACCTACAAATGTGAACTGACGTTCAAAAATAAAACATTTGAAAACGGACCATTTTCCACATTTCTGAAGCATGACGTAATGGGGGGGTGTTATCTCTTTTGTCGAAAATCAGCCGTTTTTGCTTGAACATTAAATGCCTCCAAATGGTATTTATTTCACTTCCCGAGCCCCTGGAAGCATGAAAATCACTTTAAACATGCTAATTTTAGCTCTAACACTGATGATCCACCTACAAATGTGAACTGACGTTCAAAAATAAAACATTTGAAAACGGACCATTTTCCACATTTCTGAAGCATGACGTAATGGGGGGGTGTTATCTCTTTTGTCGAAAATCAGCCGTTTTTGCTCGAACATTAAATGCCTCCAAATGGTATTTAATTAACTTCCCGAGCCCCTGGAAGCATGGTAATCACTTTAAACATGCTAATTTTAGCTCTAACACTGATGATCCACCTACAAATGTGAACTGACGTTCAAAAATAAAACATTTGAAAACGGACCATTTTCCACATTTCTGAAGCATGACGTAATGGGGGGGTGTTATCTCTTTTGTCGAAAATCAGCCGTTTTTGCTCGAACATTAAATACCTCCAAATGGTATTTAATTAACTTCCCGAGCCCCTGGAAGCATGAAAATCACTTTAAACATGCTAATTTTAGCTCTAACACTGATGATCCACCTACAAATGTGAACTGACGTTCAAAAATAAAACATTTGAAAACGGACCATTTTCCACATTTCTGAAGCATGACATAATGGGGGGGTGTTATCTCTTTTGTTGAAAATCAACCGTTTTTGCTCGAACATTAAATGCCTCCAAATGGTATTTATTTCACTTCCCGGGGTGAAGAAACCCTTTTTGAGAACTCAGAGTGAGTAAATTGGCCATTTTCATGCACTTTTAACCATTCCATAAATCTTGTGTTTTGGGCCCCTGGAAGCATGAAAATCACTTTAAACATGCTAATTTTAGCTCTAACACTGATGATCCACCTACAAATGTGAACTGACGTTCAAAAATAAAACATTTGAAAACGGACCATTTTCCACATTTCTGAAGCATGACGTAATGGGGGGGTGTTATCTCTTTTGTCGAAAATCAGCCGTTTTTGCTCGAACATTAAATGCCTCCAAATGGTATTTAATTAACTTCCCGAGCCCCTGGAAGCATGAAAATCACTTTAAACATGCTAATTTTAGCTCTAACACTGATGATCCACCTACAAATGTGAACTGACGTTCAAAAATAAAACATTTGAAAACGGACCATTTTCCACATTTCTGAAGCATGACGTAATGGGGGGGTGTTATCTCTTTTGTCGAAAATCAGCCGTTTTTGCTCGAACATTAAATGCCTCCAAATGGTATTTAATTAACTTCCCGGGGTGAAGAAACCCTTTTTGAGAACTCAGAGTGAGTAAATTGGCCATTTTCATGCACTTTTAACCATTCCATAAATCTTGTGTTTTGGGCCCCTGGAAGCATGAAAATCACTTTAAACATGCTAATTTTAGCTCTAACACTGATGATCCACCTACAAATGTGAACTGAAGTTCAAAAATAAAACATTTGAAAACGGACCATTTTCCACATTTCTGAAGCATGATGTAATGGGGGGGTGTTATCTCTTTTGTCGAAAATCAGCCGTTTTTGCTCGAACATTAAATGCCTCCAAATGGTATTTAATTAACTTCCCGAGCCCCTGGAAGCATGAAAATCACTTTAAACATGCTAATTTTAGCTCTAACACTGATGATCCACCTACAAATGTGAACTGACGTTCAAAAATAAAACATTTGAAAACGGACCATTTTCCACATTTCTGAAGCATGACGTAATGGGGGGGTGTTATCTCTTTTGTCGAAAATCAGCCGTTTTTGCTCGAACATTAAATGCCTCCAAATGGTATTTATTTCACTTCCCGGGGTGAAGAAACCCTTTTTGAGAACTCAGAGTGAGTAAATTGGCCATTTTCATGCACTTTTAACCATTCCATAAATCTTGTGTTTTGGGCCCCTGGAAGCATGAAAATCACTTTAAACATGCTAATTTTAGCTCTAACACTGATGATCCACCTACAAATGTGAACTGACGTTCAAAAATAAAACATTTGAAAATGGACCATTTTCCACATTTCTGAAGCATGACGTAATGGGGGGGTGTTATCTCTTTTGTCAAAAATCAGCCGTTTTTGCTCGAACATTAAATGCCTCCAAATGGTATTTAATTAACTTCCTGAGCCCCTGGAAGCATGAAAATCACTTTAAACATGCTAATTTTAGCGCTAACACTGATGATCCACCTACAAATGTGAACTGACGTTCAAAAATAAAACATTTGAAAACGGACCATTTTCCACATTTCTGAAGCATGACGTAATGGGGGGGTGTTATCTCTTTTGTCGAAAATCAGCCGTTTTTGCTCGAACATTAAATGCCTCCAAATGGTATTTAATTAACTTCCCGAGCCCCTGGAAGCATGAAAATCACTTTAAACATGCTAATTTTAGCTCTAACACTGATGATCCACCTACAAATGTGAACTGACGTTCAAAAATAAAACATTTGAAAACGGACCATTTTCCACATTTCTGAAGCATGACGTAATGGGGGGGTGTTATCTCTTTTGTCGAAAATCAGCCGTTTTTGCTCGAACATTAAATGCCTCCAAATGGTATTTAATTAACTTCCCGAGCCCCTGGAAGCATGAAAATCACTTTAAACATGCTAATTTTAGCTCTAACACTGATGATCCACCTACAAATGTGAACTGACGTTCAAAAATAAAACATTTGAAAACGGACCATTTTCCACATTTCTGAAGCATGACGTAATGGGGGGGTGTTATCTCTTTTGTCGAAAATCAGCCGTTTTTGCTCGAACATTAAATGCCTCCAAATGGTATTTATTTCACTTCCCGGGGTGAAGAAACCCTTTTTGAGAACTCAGAGTGAGTAAATTGGCCATTTTCATGCACTTTTAACCATTCCATTAATCTTGTGTTTTGGGCCCCTGGAAGCATGAAAATCACTTTAAACATGCTAATTTTAGCTCTAACACTGATGATCCACCTACAAATGTGAACTGACGTTCAAAAATAAAACATTTGAAAACGGACCATTTTCCACATTTCTGAAGCATGACGTAATGGGGGGTGTTATCTCTTTTGTCGAAAATCAGCCGTTTTTGCTCGAACATTAAATGCCTCCAAATGGTATTTAATTAACTTCCCGAGCCCCTGGAAGCATGAAAATCACTTTAAACATGCTAATTTTAGCTCTAACACTGATGATCCACCTACAAATGTGAACTGACGTTCAAAAATAAAACATTTGAAAACGGACCATTTTCCACATTTCTGAAGCATGACGTAATGGGGGGGTGTTATCTCTTTTGTCGAAAATCAGCCGTTTTCGCTCGAACATTAAATGCCTCCAAATGGTATTTATTTCACTTCCCGGGGTGAAGAAACCCTTTTTGAGAACTCAGAGTGAGTAAATTGGCCATTTTCATGCACTTTTAACCATTCCATAAATCTTGTGTTTTGGGCCCCTGGAAGCATGAAAATCACTTTAAACATGCTAATTTTAGCTCTAACACTGATGATCCACCTACAAATGTGAACTGACGTTCAAAAATAAAACATTTGAAAACGGACCATTTTCCACATTTCTGAAGCATGACGTAATGGGGGGGTGTTATCTCTTTTGTCGAAAATCAGCCGTTTTTGCTCGAACATTAAATGCCTCCAAATGGTATTTAATTAACTTCCCGAGCCCCTGGAAGCATGAAAATCACTTTAAACATGCTAATTTTAGCTCTAACACTGATGATCCACCTACAAATGTGAACTGACGTTCAAAAATAAAACATTTGAAAACGGACCATTTTCCACATTTCTGAAGCATGACGTAATGGGGGGGTGTTATCTCTTTTGTCGAAAATCAGCCGTTTTTGCTCGAACATTAAATGCCTCCAAATGGTATTTAATTAACTTCCCGGGGTGAAGAAACCCTTTTTGAGAACTCAGAGTGAGTAAATTGGCCATTTTCATGCACTTTTAACCATTCCATAAATCTTGTGTTTTGGGCCCCTGGAAGCATGAAAATCACTTTAAACATGCTAATTTTAGCTCTAACACTGATGATCCACCTACAAATGTGAACTGACGTTCAAAAATAAAACATTTGAAAACGGACCATTTTCCACATTTCTGAAGCATGACGTAATGGGGGGGTGTTATCTCTTTTGTCGAAAATCAGCCGTTTTTGCTCGAACATTAAATGCCTCCAAATGGTATTTAATTAACTTCCCGAGCCCCTGGAAGCATGAAATTCACTTTAAACATGCTAATTTTAGCTCTAACACTGATGATCCACCTACAAATGTGAACTGACGTTCAAAAATAAAACATTTGAAAACGGACCATTTTCCACATTTCTGAAGCATGACGTAATGGGGGGGTGTTATCTCTTTTGTCGAAAATCAGCCGTTTTTGCTCGAACATTAAATGCCTCCAAATGGTATTTAATTAACTTCCCGGGGTGAAGAAACCCTTTTTGAGAACTCAGAGTGAGTAAATTGGCCATTTTCATGCACTTTTAACCATTCCATAAATCTTGTGTTTTGGGCCCCTGGAAGCATGAAAATCACTTTAAACATGCTAATTTTAGCTCTAACACTGATGATCCACCTACAAATGTGAACTGACGTTCAAAAATAAAACATTTGAAAACGGACCATTTTCCACATTTCTGAAGCATGACGTAATGGGGGGGTGTTATCTCTTTTGTCGAAAATCAGCCGTTTTTGCTCGAACATTAAATGCTTCCAAATGGTATTTAATTAACTTCCCGAGCCCCTGGAAGCATGAAAATCACTTTAAACATGCTAATTTTAGCTCTAACACTGATGATCCACCTACAAATGTGAACTGACGTTCAAAAATAAAACATTTGAAAACGGACCATTTTCCACATTTCTGAAGCATGACGTAATGGGGGGGTGTTATCTCTTTTGTCGAAAATCAGCCGTTTTTGCTCGAACATTAAATGCCTCCAAATGGTATTTAATTAACTTCCCGGGGTGAAGAAACCCTTTTTGAGAACTCAGAGTGAGTAAATTGGCCATTTTCATGCACTTTTAACCATTCCATAAATCTTGTGTTTTGGGCCCCTGGAAGCATGAAAATCACTTTAAACATGCTAATTTTAGCTCTAACACTGATGATCCACCTACAAATGTGAACTGACGTTCAAAAATAAAACATTTGAAAACGGACCATTTTCCACATTTCTGAAGCATGACGTAATGGGGGAGTGTTACCTCTTTTGTCGAAAATCAGCCGTTTTTGCTCGAACATTAAATGCCTCCAAATGGTATTTAATTAACTTCCAGAGCCCCTGGAAGCATGAAAATCACTTTAAACATGCTAATTTTAGATCTAACACTGATGATCCACCTACAAATGTGAACTGACGTTCAAAAATAAAACATTTGAAAACGGACCATTTTCCACATTTCTGAAGCATGACGTAATGGGGGGGTGTTATCTCTTTTGTCGAAAATCAGCCGTTTTTGCTCGAACATTAAATGCCTCCAAATGGTATTTAATTAACTTCCCGGGGTGAAGAAACCCTTTTTGAGAACTCAGAGTGAGTAAATTGGCCATTTTCATGCACTTTTAACCATTCCATAAATCTTGTGTTTTGGGCCCCTGGAAGCATGAAAATCACTTTAAACATGCTAATTTTAGCTCTAACACTGATGATCCACCTACAAATGTGAACTGACGTTCAAAAATAAAACATTTGAAAACGGACCATTTTCCACATTTCTGAAGCATGACGTAATGGGGGGGTGTTATCTCTTTTGTCGAAAATCAGCCGTTTTTGCTCGAACATTAAATGCCTCCAAATGGTATTTATTTCACTTCCCGAGCCCCTGGAAGCATGAAAATCACTTTAAACATGCTAATTTTAGCTCTAACACTGATGATCCACCTACAAATGTGAACTGACGTTCAAAAATAAAACATTTGAAAACGGACCATTTTCCACATTTCTGAAGCATGACGTAATGGGGGGGTGTTATCTCTTTTGTCGAAAATCAGCCGTTTTTGCTCGAACATTAAATGCCTCCAAATGGTATTTATTTCACTTCCCGGGGTGAAGAAACCCTTTTTGAGAACTCAGAGTGAGTAAATTGGCCATTTTCATGCACTTTTAACCATTCCATAAATCTTGTGTTTTGGGCCCCTGGAAGCATGAAAATCACTTTAAACATGCTAATTTTAGCTCTAATACTGATGATCCACCTACAAATGTGAACTGACGTTCAAAAATAAAACATTTGAAAACGGACCATTTTCCACATTTCTGAAGCATGACGTAATGGGGGGGTGTTATCTCTTTTGTCGAAAATCAGCCGTTTTTGCTGGAACATTAAATGCCTCCAAATGGTATTTAATTAACTTCCCGAGCCCCTGGAAGCATGAAAATCACTTTAAACATGCTAATTTTAGCTCTAACACTGATGATCCACCTACAAATGTGAACTGACGTTCAAAAATAAAACATTTGAAAACGGACCATTTTCCACATTTCTGAAGCATGACGTAATGGGGGGTGTTATCTCTTTTGTCGAAAATCAGCCGTTTTTGCTCGAACATTAAATGCCTCCAAATGGTATTTATTTCACTTCCCGGGGTGAAGAAACCCTTTTTGAGAACTCAGAGTGAGTAAATTGGCAATTTTCATGCACTTTTAACCATTCCATTAATCTTGTGTTTTGGGCCCCTGGAAGCATGAAAATCACTTTAAACATGCTAATTTTAGCTCTAACACTGATGATCCACCTACAAATGTGAACTGACGTTCAAAAATAAAACATTTGAAAACGGACCATTTTCCACATTTCTGAAGCATGACGTAATGGGGGGGTGTTATCTCTTTTGTCGAAAATCAGCCGTTTTTGCTCGAACATTAAATGCCTCCAAATGGTATTTAATTAACTTCCCGAGCCCCTGGAAGCATGAAAATCACTTTAAACATGCTAATTTTAGCTCTAACACTGATGATCCACCTACAAATGTGAACTGACGTTCAAAAATAAAACATTTGAAAACGGACCATTTTCCACATTTCTGAAGCATGACGTAATGGGGGGGTGTTATCTCTTTTGTCGAAAATCAGCCGTTTTTGCTCGAACATTAAATGCCTCCAAATGGTATTTAATTAACTTCCCGGGGTGAAGAAACCCTTTTTGAGAACTCAGAGTGAGTAAATTGGCCATTTTCATGCACTTTTAACCATTCCATAAATCTTGTGTTTTGGGCCCCTGGAAGCATGAAAATCACTTTAAACATGCAAATTTTAGCTCTAACACTGATGATCCACCTACAAATGTGAACTGACGTTCAAAAATAAAACATTTGAAAACGGACCATTTTCCACATTTCTGAAGCATGACGTAATGGGGGGGTGTTATCTCTTTTGTCGAAAATCAGCCGTTTTTGCTCGAACATTAAATGCCTCCAAATGGTATTTAATTAACTTCCCGAGCCCCTGGAAGCATGAAAATCACTTTAAACATGCTAATTTTAGCTCTAACACTGATGATCCACCTACAAATGTGAACTGACGTTCAAAAATAAAACATTTGAAAACGGACCATTTTCCACATTTCTGAAGCATGACGTAATGGGGGGGTGTTATCTCTTTTGTCGAAAATCAGCCGTTTTTGCTCGAACATTAAATGCCTCCAAATGGTATTTAATTAACTTCCCGGGGTGAAGAAACCCTTTTTGAGAACTCAGAGTGAGTAAATTGGCCATTTTCATGCACTTTTAACCATTCCATAAATCTTGTGTTTTGGGCCCCTGGAAGCATGAAAATCACTTTAAACATGCTAATTTTAGCTCTAACACTGATGATCCACCTACAAATGTGAACTGACGTTCAAAATTAAAACATTTGAAAACGGACCATTTTCCACATTTCTGAAGCATGACGTAATGGGGGGGTGTTATCTCTTTTGTCGAAAATCAGCCGTTTTTGCTCGAACATTAAATGCCTCCAAATGGTATTTAATTAACTTCCCGAGCCCCTGGAAGCATGAAAATCACTTTAAACATGCTAATTTTAGCTCTAACACTGATGATCCACCTACAAATGTGAACTGACGTTCAAAAATAAAACATTTGAAAACGGACCATTTTCCACATTTCTGAAGCATGACGTAATGGGGGGGTGTTATCTCTTTTGTCGAAAATCAGCCGTTTTTGCTCGAACATTAAATGCCTCCAAATGGTATTTAATTAACTTCCCGGGGTGAAGAAACCCTTTTTGAGAACTCAGAGTGAGTAAATTGGCCATTTTCATGCACTTTTAACCATTCCATAAATCTTGTGTTTTGGGCCCCTGGAAGCATGAAAATCACTTTAAACATGCAAATTTTAGCTCTAACACTGATGATCCACCTACAAATGTGAACTGACGTTCAAAAATAAAACATTTGAAAACGGACCATTTTCCACATTTCTGAAGCATGACGTAATGGGGGGGTGTTATCTCTTTTGTCGAAAATCAGCCGTTTTTGCTCGAACATTAAATGCCTCCAAATGGTATTTAATTAACTTCCCGAGCCCCTGGAAGCATGAAAATCACTTTAAACATGCTAATTTTAGCTCTAACACTGATGATCCACCTACAAATGTGAACTGACGTTCAAAAATAAAACATTTGAAAACGGACCATTTTCCACATTTCTGAAGCATGACGTAATGGGGGGGTGTTATCTCTTTTGTCGAAAATCAGCCGTTTTTGCTCTAACATTAAATGCCTCCAAATGGTATTTATTTCACTTCCCGGGGTGAAGAAACCCTTTTTGAGAACTCAGAGTGAGTAAATTGGCCATTTTCATGCACTTTTAACCATTCCATTAATCTTGTGTTTTGGGCCCCTGGAAGCATGAAAATCACTTTAAACATGCTAATTTTAGCTCTAACACTGATGATCCACCTACAAATGTGAACTGACGTTCAAAAATAAAACATTTGAAAACGGACCATTTTCCACATTTCTGAAGCATGACGTAATGGGGGGGTGTTATCTCTTTTGTCGAAAATCAGCCGTTTTTGCTCGAACATTAAATGCCTCCAAATGGTATTTAATTAACTTCCCAAGCCCCTGGAAGCATGAAAATCACTTTAAACATGCTAATTTTAGCTCTAACACTGATGATCCACCTACAAATGTGAACTGACGTTCAAAAATAAAACATTTGAAAACGGACCATTTTCCACATTTCTGAAGCATGACGTAATGGGGGGGTGTTATCTCTTTTGTCGAAAATCAGCCGTTTTTGCTCGAACATTAAATGCCTCCAAATGGTATTTAATTAACTTCCCGAGCCCCTGGAAGCATGAAAATCACTTTAAACATGCTAATTTTAGCTCTAACACTGATGATCCACCTACAAATGTGAACTGACGTTCAAAAATAAAACATTTGAAAACGGACCATTTTCCACATTTCTGAAGCATGACGTAATGGGGGGGTGTTATCTCTTTTGTCGAAAATCAGCCGTTTTTGCTCGAACATTAAATGCCTCCAAATGGTATTTATTTCACTTCCCGAGCCCCTGGAAGCATGAAAATCACTTTAAACATGCTAATTTTAGCTCTAACACTGATGATCCACCTACAAATGTGAACTGACGTTCAAAAATAAAACATTTGAAAACGGACCATTTTCCACATTTCTGAAGCATGACGTAATGGGGGGGTGTTATCTCTTTTGTCGAAAATCAGCCGTTTTTGCTCGAACATTAAATGCCTCCAAATGGTATTTAATTAACTTCCCGAGCCCCTGGAAGCATGAAAATCACTTTAAACATGCTAATTTTAGCTCTAACACTGATGATCCACCTACAAATGTGAACTGACGTTCAAAAATAAAACATTTGAAAACGGACCATTTTCCACATTTCTGAAGCATGACGTAATGGGGGGGTGTTATCTCTTTTGTCGAAAATCAGCCGTTTTTGCTCGAACATTAAATGCCTCCAAATGGTATTTAATTAACTTCCCGAGCCCCTGGAAGCATGAAAATCACTTTAAACATGCTAATTTTAGCTCTAACACTGATGATCCACCTACAAATGTGAACTGACGTTCAAAAATAAAACATTTGAAAACGGACCATTTTCCACATTTCTGAAGCATGACGTAATGGGGGGGTGTTATCTCTTTTGTCGAAAATCAGCCGTTTTTGCTCGAACATTAAATGCCTCCAAATGGTATTTATTTCACTTCCCGGGGTGAAGAAACCCTTTTTGAGAACTCAGAGTGAGTAAATTGGCCATTTTCATGCACTTTTAACCATTCCATAAATCTTGTGTTTTGGGCCCCTGGAAGCATGAAAATCACTTTAAACATGCTAATTTTAGCTCTAACACTGATGATCCACCTACAAATGTGAACTGACGTTCAAAAATAAAACATTTGAAAACGGACCATTTTCCACATTTCTGAAGCATGACGTAATGGGGGGGTGTTATCTCTTTTGTCGAAAATCAGCCGTTTTTGCTCGAACATTAAATGCCTCCAAATGGTATTTAATTAACTTCCCGAGCCCCTGGTAGCATGAAAATCACTTTAAACATGCTAATTTTATCTCTAACACTGATGATCCACCTACAAATGTGAACTGACGTTCAAAAATAAAACATTTGAAAACGGACCATTTTCCACATTTCTGAAGCATGACGTAATGGGGGGGTGTCTCTTTTGTCGAAAATCAGCCGTTTTTGCTCGAACATTAAATGCCTCCAAATGGTATTTAATTAACTTCCCGGGGTGAAGAAACCCTTTTTGAGAACTCAGAGTGAGTAAATTGGCCATTTTCATGCACTTTTAACCATTCCATAAATCTTGTGTTTTGGGCCCCTGGAAGCATGAAAATCACTTTAAACATGCTAATTTTAGCTCTAACACTGATGATCCACCTACAAATGTGAACTGACGTTCAAAAATAAAACATTTGAAAACGGACCATTTTCCACATTTCTGAAGCATGACGTAATGGGGGGGTGTTATCTCTTTTGTCGAAAATCAGCCGTTTTTGCTCGAACATTAAATGCCTCCAAATGGTATTTAATTAACTTCCTGAGCCCCTGGAAGCATGAAAATCACTTTAAACATGCTAATTTTAGCTCTAACACTGATGATCCATCTACAAATGTGAACTGACGTTCAAAAATAAAACATTTGAAAACGGACCATTTTCCACATTTCTGAAGCATGACGTAATGGGGGGGTGTTATCTCTTTTGTCGAAAATCAGCCGTTTTTGCTCGAACATTAAATGCCTCCAAATGGTATTTATTTCACTTCCCGGGGTGAAGAAACCCTTTTTGAGAACTCAGAGTGAGTAAATTGGCCATTTTCATGCACTTTTAACCATTCCATAAATCTTGTGTTTTGGGCCCCTGGAAGCATGAAAATCACTTTAAACATGCTAATTTTAGCTCTAACACTGATGATCCACCTACAAATGTGAACTGACGTTCAAAAATAAAACATTTGAAAACGGACCATTTTCCACATTTCTGAAGCATGACGTAATGGGGGGGTGTTATCTCTTTTGTTGAAAATCAGCCGTTTTTGCTCGAACATTAAATGCCTCCAAATGGTATTTAATTAACTTCCCGAGCCCCTGGAAGCATGAAAATCACTTTAAACATGCTAATTTTAGCTCTAACACTGATGATCCACCTACAAATGTGAACTGACATTCAAAAATAAAACATTTGAAAACGGACCATTTTCCACATTTCTGAAGCATGACGTAATGGGGGGGTGTTATCTCTTTTGTCGAAAATCAGCCGTTTTTGCCCGAACATTAAATGCCTCCAAATGGTATTTAATTAACTTCCCGAGCCCCTGGAAGCATGAAAATCACTTTAAACATGCTAATTTTAGCTCTAACACTGATGATCCACCTACAAATGTGAACTGACGTTCAAAAATAAAACATTTGAAAACGGACCATTTTCCACATTTCTGAAGCATGACGTAATGGGGGGGGGGTGTAATCTCTTTTGTCGAAAATCAGCCGTTTTTGCTCGAACATTAAATGCCTCCAAATGGTATTTAATTAACTTCCCGAGCCCCTGGAAGCATGAAAATCACTTTAAACATGCTAATTTTAGCTCTAACACTGATGATCCACCTACAAATGTGAACTGACGTTCAAAAATAAAACATTTGAAAACGGACCATTTTCCACATTTCTGAAGCATGACGTAATGGGGGGGTGTTATCGCTTTTGTCGAAAATCAGCCGTTTTTGCTCGAACATTAAATGCCTCCAAATGGTATTTAATTAACTTCCCGAGCCCCTGAAAGCATGAAAATCACTTTAAACATGCTAATTTTAGCTCTAACACTGATGATCCACCTACAAATGTGAACTGACGTTCAAAAATAAAACATTTGAAAACGGACCATTTTCCACATTTCTGAAGCATGACGTAATGGGGGGGTGTTATCTCTTTTGTCGAAAATCAGCCGTTTTTGCTCGAACATTAAATGCCTCCAAATGGTATTTAATTAACTTCCCGAGCCCCTGGAAGCATGAAAATCACTTTAAACATGCTAATTTTAGCTCTAACACTGATGATCCACCTACAAATGTGAACTGACGTTCAAAAATAAAACATTTGAAAACGGACCATTTTCCACATTTCTGAAGCATGACGTAATGGGGGGGTGTTATCTCTTTTGTCGAAAATCAGCCGTTTTTGCTCGAACATTAAATGCCTCCAAATGGTATTTATTTCACTTCCCGGGGTGAAGAAACCCTTTTTGAGAACTCAGAGTGAGTAAATTGGCCATTTTCATGCACTTTTAACCATTCCATTAATCTTGTGTTTTGGGCCCCTGGAAGCATGAAAATCACTTTAAACATGCTAATTTTAGCTCTAACACTGATGATCCACCTACAAATGTGAACTGACGTTCAAAAATAAAACATTTGAAAACGGACCATTTTCCACATTTCTGAAGCATGACGTAATGGGGGGGTGTTATCTCTTTTGTCGAAAATCAGCCGTTTTTGCTTGAACATTAAATGCCTCCAAATGGTATTTAATTAACTTCCCGAGCCCCTGGAAGCATGAAAATCACTTTAAACATGCTAATTTTAGCTCTAACACTGATGATCCACCTACAAATGTGAACTGACGTTCAAAAATAAAACATTTGAAAACGGACCATTTTCCACATTTCTGAAGCATGACGTAATGGGGGGGTGTTATCTCTTTTGTCGAAAATCAGCCGTTTTTGCTCGAACATTAAATGCCTCCAAATGGTATTTATTTCACTTCCCGGGGTGAAGAAACCCTTTTTGAGAACTCAGAGTGAGTAAATTGGCCATTTTCATGCACTTTTAACCATTCCATAAATCTTGTGTTTTGGGCCCCTGGAAGCTTGAAAATCACTTTAAACATGCTAATTTTAGCTCTAACACTGATGATCCACCTACAAATGTGAACTGACGTTCAAAAATAAAACATTTGAAAACGGACCATTTTCCACATTTCTGAAGCATGACGTAATGGGGGGGTGTTATCTCTTTTGTCGAAAATCAGCCGTTTTTGCTCGAACATTAAATGCCTCCAAATGGTATTTAATTAACTTCCCGAGCCCCTGGAAGCATGAAAATCACTTTAAACATGCTAATTTTAGCTCTAACACTGATGATCCACCTACAAATGTGAACTGACGTTCAAAAATAAAACATTTGAAAACGGACCATTTTCCACATTTCTGAAGCATGACGTAATGGGGGGGTGTTATCTCTTTTGTCGAAAATCAGCCGTTTTTGCTCGAACATTAAATGCCTCCAAATGGTATTTAATTAACTTCCCGGGGTGAAGAAACCCTTTTTGAGAACTCAGAGTGAGTAAATTGGCCATTTTCATGCACTTTTAACCATTCCATAAATCTTGTGTTTTGGGCCCCTGGAAGCATGAAAATCACTTTAAACATGCTAATTTTAGCTCTAACACTGATGATCCACCTACAAATGTGAACTGACGTTCAAAAATAAAACATTTGAAAACGGACCATTTTCCACATTTCTGAAGCATGACGTAATGGGGGGGTGTTATCTCTTTTGTCGAAAATCAGCCGTTTTTGCTCGAACATTAAATGCCTCCAAATGGTATTTAATTAACTTCCCGAGCCCCTGGAAGCATGAAAATCACTTTAAACATGCTAATTTTAGCTCTAACACTGATGATCCACCTACAAATGTGAACAGACGTTCAAAAATAAAACATTTGAAAACGGACCATTTTCCACATTTCTGAAGCATGACGTAATGGGGGGGTGTTATCTCTTTTGTCGAAAATCAGCCGTTTTTGTTAGAACATTAAATGCCTCCAAATGGTATTTATTTCACTTCCCGGGGTGAAGAAACCCTTTTTGAGAACTCAGAGTGAGTAAATTGGCCATTTTCATGCACTTTTAACCATTCCATAAATCTTGTGTTTTGGGCCCCTGGAAGCATGAAAATCACTTTAAACATGCTAATTTTAGCTCTAACACTGATGATCCACCTACAAATGTGAACTGACGTTCAAAAATAAAACATTTGAAAACGGACCATTTTCCACATTTCTGAAGCATGACGTAATGGGGGGGTGTTATCTCTTTTGTCGAAAATCAGCCGTTTTTGCTCGAACATTAAATGCCTCCAAATGGTATTTAATTAACTTCCCGAGCCCCTGGAAGCATGAAAATCACTTTAAACATGCTAATTTTAGCTCTAACACTGATGATCCACCTACAAATGTGAACTGACGTTCAAAAATAAAACATTTGAAAACGGACCATTTTCCACATTTCTGAAGCATGACGTAATGGGGGGGTGTTATCTCTTTTGTCGAAAATCAGCCGTTTTTGCTCGAACATTAAATGCCTCCAAATGGTATTTAATTAACTTCCCGGGGTGAAGAAACCCTTTTTGAGAACTCAGAGTGAGTAAATTGGCCATTTTCATGCACTTTTAACCATTCCATAAATCTTGTGTTTTGGGCCCCTGGAAGCATGAAAATCACTTTAAACATGCTAATTTTAGCTCTAACACTGATGATCCACCTACAAATGTGAACTGACGTTCAAAAATAAAACATTTGAAAACGGACCATTTTCCACATTTCTGAAGCATGACGTAATGGGGGGGTGTTATCTCTTTTGTCGAAAATCAGCCGTTTTTGCTCGAACATTAAATGCCTCCAAATGGTATTTAATTAACTTCCCGAGCCCCTGGAAGCATGAAAATCACTTTAAACATGCTAATTTTAGCTCTAACACTGATGATCCACCTACAAATGTGAACTGACGTTCAAAAATAAAACATTTGAAAACGGACCATTTTCCACATTTCTGAAGCATGACGTAATGGGGGGGTGTTATCTCTTTTGTCGAAAATCAGCCGTTTTTGCTCGAACATTAAATGCCTCCAAATGGTATTTAATTAACTTCCCGGGGTGAAGAAACCCTTTTTGAGAACTCAGAGTGAGTAAATTGGCCATTTTCATGCACTTTTAACCATTCCATAAATCTTGTGTTTTGGGCCCCTGGAAGCATGAAAATCACTTTAAACATGCTAATTTTAGCTCTAACACTGATGATCCACCTACAAATGTGAACTGACGTTCAAAAATAAAACATTTGAAAACGGACCATTTTCCACATTTCTGAAGCATGACGTAATGGGGGGGTGTTATCTCTTTTGTCGAAAATCAGCCGTTTTTGCTCGAACATTAAATGCCTCCAAATGGTATTTAATTAACTTCCCGAGCCCCTGGAAGCATGAAAATCACTTTAAACATGCTAATTTTAGCTCTAACACTGATGATCCACCTACAAATGTGAACTGACGTTCAAAAATAAAACATTTGAAAACGGACCATTTTCCACATTTCTGAAGCATGACGTAATGGGGGGGTGTTATCTCTTTTGTCGAAAATCAGCCGTTTTTGCTCGAACATTAAATGCCTCCAAATGGTATTTACTTAACTTCCCGGGGTGAAGAAACCCTTTTTGAGAACTCAGAGTGAGTAAATTGGCCATTTTCATGCACTTTTAACCATTCCATAAATCTTGTGTTTTGGGCCCCTGGAAGCATGAAAATCACTTTAAACATGCTAATTTTAGCTCTAACACTGATGATCCACCTACAAATGTGAACTGACGTTCAAAAATAAAACATTTGAAAACGGACCATTTTCCACATTTCTGAAGCATGACGTAATGGGGGGTGTTATCTCTTTTGTCGAAAATCAGCCGTTTTTGCTCGAACATTAAATGCCTCCAAATGGTATTTAATTAACTTCCCGAGCCCCTGGAAGCATGAAAATCACTTTAAACATGCTAATTTTAGCTCTAACACTGATGATCCACCTACAAATGTGAACTGACGTTCAAAAATAAAACATTTGAAAACGGACCATTTTCCACATTTCTGAAGCATGACGTAATGGGGGGGTGTTATCTCTTTTGTCGAAAATCAGCCGTTTTTGCTCGAACATTAAATGCCTCCAAATGGTATTTAATTAACTTCCCGGGGTGAAGAAACCCTTTTTGAGAACTCAGAGTGAGTAAATTGGCCATTTTCATGCACTTTTAACCATTCCATAAATCTTGTGTTTTGGGCCCCTGGAAGCATGAAAATCACTTTAAACATGCTAATTTTAGCTCTAACACTGATGATCCACCTACAAATGTGAACTGACGTTCAAAAATAAAACATTTGAAAACGGACCATTTTCCACATTTCTGAAGCATGACGTAATGGGGGGGTGTTATCTCTTTTGTCGAAAATCAGCCGTTTTTGCTCGAACATTAAATGCCTCCAAATGGTATTTAATTAACTTCCTGAGCCCCTGGAAGCATGAAAATCACTTTAAACATGCTAATTTTAGCTCTAACACTGATGATCCACCTACAAATGTGAACAGACGTTCAAAAATAAAACATTTGAAAACGGACCATTTTCCACATTTCTGAAGCATGACGTAATGGGGGGGTGTTATCTCTTTTGTCGAAAATCAGCCGTTTTTGTTAGAACATTAAATGCCTCCAAATGGTATTTATTTCACTTCCCGGGGTGAAGAAACCCTTTTTGAGAACTCAGAGTGAGTAAATTGGCCATTTTCATGCACTTTTAACCATTCCATAAATCTTGTGTTTTGGGCCCCTGGAAGCATGAAAATCACTTTAAACATGCTAATTTTAGCTCTAACACTGATGATCCACCTACAAATGTGAACTGACGTTCAAAAATAAAACATTTGAAAACGGACCATTTTCCACATTTCTGAAGCATGACGTAATGGGGGGGTGTTATCTTTTTTGTCGAAAATCAGCCGTTTTTGCTCGAACATTAAATGCCTCCAAATGGTATTTAATTAACTTCCCGAGCCCCTGGAAGCATGAAAATCACTTTAAACATGCTAATTTTAGCTCTAACACTGATGATCCACCTACAAATGTGAACTGACGTTCAAAAATAAAACATTTGAAAACGGACCATTTTCCACATTTCTGAAGCATGACGTAATGGGGGGGTGTTATCTCTTTTGTCGAAAATCAGCCGTTTTTGCTCGAACATTAAATGCCTCCAAATGGTATTTAATTAACTTCCCGGGGTGAAGAAACCCTTTTTGAGAACTCAGAGTGAGTAAATTGGCCATTTTCATGCACTTTTAACCATTCCATAAATCTTGTGTTTTGGGCCCCTGGAAGCATGAAAATCACTTTAAACATGCTAATTTTAGCTCTAACACTGATGATCCACCTACAAATGTGAACTGACGTTCAAAAATAAAACATTTGAAAACGGACCATTTTCCACATTTCTGAAGCATGACGTAATGGGGGGGTGTTATCTCTTTTGTCGAAAATCAGCCGTTTTTGCTCGAACATTAAATGCCTCCAAATGGTATTTAATTAACTTCCCGAGCCCCTGGAAGCATGAAAATCACTTTAAACATGCTAATTTTAGCTCTAACACTGATGATCCACCTACAAATGTGAACTGACGTTCAAAAATAAAACATTTGAAAACGGACCATTTTCCACATTTCTGAAGCATGACGTAATGGGGGGGTGTTATCTCTTTTGTCGAAAATCAGCCGTTTTTGCTCGAACATTAAATGCCTCCAAATGGTATTTAATTAACTTCCCGGGGTGAAGAAACCCTTTTTGAGAACTCAGAGTGAGTAAATTGGCCATTTTCATGCACTTTTAACCATTCCATAAATCTTGTGTTTTGGGCCCCTGGAAGCATGAAAATCACTTTAAACATGCTAATTTTAGCTCTAACACTGATGATCCACCTACAAATGTGAACTGACGTTCAAAAATAAAACATTTGAAAACGGACCATTTTCCACATTTCTGAAGCATGACGTAATGGGGGGGTGTTATCTCTTTTGTCGAAAATCAGCCGTTTTTGCTCGAACATTAAATGCCTCCAAATGGTATTTAATTAACTTCCCGAGCCCCTGGAAGCATGAAAATCACTTTAAACATGCTAATTTTAGCTCTAACACTGATGATCCACCTACAAATGTGAACTGACGTTCAAAAATAAAACATTTGAAAACGGACCATTTTCCACATTTCTGAAGCATGACGTAATGGGGGGGTGTTATCTCTTTTGTCGAAAATCAGCCGTTTTTGCTCGAACATTAAATGCCTCCAAATGGTATTTATTTCACTTCCCGAGCCCCTGGAAGCATGAAAATCACTTTAAACATGCTAATTTTAGCTCTAACACTGATGATCCACCTACAAATGTGAACTGACGTTCAAAAATAAAACATTTGAAAACGGACCATTTTCCACATTTCTGAAGCATGACGTAATGGGGGGGTGTTATCTCTTTTGTCGAAAATCAGCCGTTTTTGCTCGAACATTAAATGCCTCCAAATGGTATTTATTTCACTTCCCGGGGTGAAGAAACCCTTTTTGAGAACTCAGAGTGAGTAAATTGGCCATTTTCATGCACTTTTAACCATTCCATAAATCTTGTGTTTTGGGCCCCTGGAAGCATGAAAATCACTTTAAACATGCTAATTTTAGCTCTAATACTGATGATCCACCTACAAATGTGAACTGACGTTCAAAAATAAAACATTTGAAAACGGACCATTTTCCACATTTCTGAAGCATGACGTAATGGGGGGGTGTTATCTCTTTTGTCGAAAATCAGCCGTTTTTGCTCGAACATTAAATGCCTCCAAATGGTATTTAATTAACTTCCCGAGCCCCTGGAAGCATGAAAATCACTTTAAACATGCTAATTTTAGCTCTAACACTGATGATCCACCTACAAATGTGAACTGACGTTCAAAAATAAAACATTTGAAAACGGACCATTTTCCACATTTCTGAAGCATGACGTAATGGGGGGGTGTTATCTCTTTTGTCGAAAATCAGCCGTTTTTGCTCGAACATTAAATGCCTCCAAATGGTATTTAATTAACTTCCCGAGCCCCTGGAAGCATGAAAATCACTTTAAACATGCTAATTTTAGCTCTAACACTGATGATCCACCTACAAATGTGAACTGACGTTCAAAAATAAAACATTTGAAAACGGACCATTTTCCACATTTCTGAAGCATGACGTAATGGGGGGGTGTTATCTCTTTTGTCGAAAATCAGCCGTTTTTGCTCGAACATTAAATGCCTCCAAATGGTATTTAATTAACTTCCCGGGGTGAAGAAACCCTTTTTGAGAACTCAGAGTGAGTAAATTGGCCATTTTCATGCACTTTTAACCATTCCATAAATCTTGTGTTTTGGGCCCCTGGAAGCATGAAAATCACTTTAAACATGCTAATTTTAGCTCTAACACTGATGATCCACCTACAAATGTGAACTGACGTTCAAAAATAAAACATTTGAAAACAGACCATTTTCCACATTTCTGAAGCATGACGTAATGGGGGGGTGTTATCTCTTTTGTCGAAAATCAGCCGTTTTTGCTCGAACATTAAATGCCTCCAAATGGTATTTAATTAACTTCCCGAGCCCCTGGAAGCATGAAAATCACTTTAAACATGCTAATTTTAGCTCTAACACTGATGATCCACCTACAAATGTGAACTGACGTTCAAAAATAAAACATTTGAAAACGGACCATTTTCCACATTTCTGAAGCATGACGTAATAGGGGGGTGTTATCTCTTTTGTCGAAAATCAGCCGTTTTTGCTCGAACATTAAATGCCTCCAAATGGTATTTATTTCACTTCCCGGGGTGAAGAAACCCTTTTTGAGAACTCAGAGTGAGTAAATTGGCCATTTTCATGCACTTTTAACCATTCCATAAATCTTGTGTTTTGGGCCCCTGGAAGCATGAAAATCACTTTAAACATGCTAATTTTAGCTCTAACACTGATGATCCACCTACAAATGTGAACTGACGTTCAAAAATAAAACATTTGAAAACGGACCATTTTCCACATTTCTGAAGCATGACGTAATGGGGGGGTGTTATCTCTTTTGTCGAAAATCAGCCGTTTTTGCTCGAACATTAAATGCCTCCAAATGGTATTCATTTCACTTCCCGAGCCCCTGGAAGCATGAAAATCACTTTAAACATGCTAATTTTAGCTCTAACACTGATGATCCACCTACAAATGTGAACTGACGTTCAAAAATAAAACATTTGAAAACGGACCATTTTCCACATTTCTGAAGCATGACGTAATGGGGGGGTGTTATCTCTTTTGTCGAAAATCAGCCGTTTTTGCTCGAACATTAAATGCCTCCAAATGTTATGTTATGTTATGTTATGTTAATAACTTTTATTCGGCGCACAGCTGCCCCAGCGAAGGGGCGTCCTGGCGCCTGATCAAGTACCACAACACAACAAATCGCCGCTGAAAAGAGAGGAGATCAGTCAACAGAGGTGAACAAATGGGTTTTGATCGCACGTCTAAAGAGAGTCAGGCTGTTAAGGGCACGGATATGGACAGGAAGGGAGTTCCATAATCCAGCCGCCATGACACGAAATGAACGACCTCCCATCCTACTCAGTCTGAATCTAGGCGTGCTTGCTAGATGAAGAGATTCCGACCTGAGAGACCGCCTGGGGACATACGGGGAAACAAGACCCGTCAGGGCAGGAGGTGACGAAAATTTCAGGATCTTGAATGTCAGACAGAGTGCCTTGAATTTGATTCTCTGTCTGACCGGCAGCCAGTGAAGGGAGGTCAGAACTGCAGATACAGAGCACCGTCTCGGGAGGCCCACAATGGCCCGCGCAGCGGCATTCTGCACCCTCTGCAGTCTGGTGGCCTCGGCCTGATTAACACCAAGCAGCAGAGCACTCCCGTAGTCTAGCCGAGAGAGAATAGAGGCTTGGACCACCAGTTGCCGAGTAGGGGGGTCGAAGAATTTGAGGACTGGTCTCAGTCCTCGCAGAATACCATAGCAGGTAGCTGCGATCTTCTTAGTATGGCTGGTAAAAGAGAGATTGGAATCAAGCCAGACCCCCAGGTTCTTCACTTCGGCAACTGGGATGGGAGTCACCCCCAATTCAGGAGGCCACCATTGGTCACCCCACAATTCAGCTTGCTTTCCTAAGATCAGGACTTCGGTTTTCTTGGCGTTTAACTGTAAACAGTTAATACGCATCCAATTCGCCACGGCTAAAAGCCCTGCGCGAAACCTGGGGGCAGTCACCTCAGGGTCCCCACTGAGTGTCACCGCCAGCTGCGTGTCGTCGGCATACGATGTCATGGTTAAGCCGCTTTGTCTGACGACAGCAGCCAGCGGTTTCACATACAAGTTGAACAAAGTGGGGCTCAACGCAGATCCCTGAGGTACTCCTAGTCCCAAAGGGTGGAAAGAGGACTGACCAGGTGGGATAGCTACTTTAAAAAACCGGTCCGAGAGGAAAGAGCGGAACCATTGAAGAGCTTTCCCCTCAAGTCCCACTTCCTCCAGCCTCCGCAACAAAATGTCATGAGACACCGTGTCAAATGCGGCGCTCAGATCTAACAAGATGAGCGCCGCTGTCTGCCCCGCATCCAGCACCAAACGCAGATGTTCGCTCATAAAGAGCAGCGCAGTTTCGGTGCTGTAAATGGTATTTAATTAACTTCCCGAGCCCCTGGAAGCATGAAAATCACTTTAAACATGCTAATTTTAGCTCTAACACTGATGATCCACCTACAAATGTGAACTGACGTTCAAAAATAAAACATTTGAAAACGGACCATTTTCCACATTTCTGAAGCATGACGTAATGGGGGGGTGTTATCTCTTTTGTCGAAAATCAGCCGTTTTTGCTCGAACATTAAATGCCTCCAAATGGTATTTAATTAACTTCCCGAGCCCCTGGAAGCATGAAAATCACTTTAAACATGCTAATTTTAGCTCTAACACTGATGATCCACCTACAAATGTGAACTGACGTTCAAAAATAAAACATTTGAAAACGGACCATTTTCCACATTTCTGAAGCATGACGTAATGGGGGGGTGTTATCTCTTTTGTCGAAAATCAGCCGTTTTTGCTCGAACATTAAATGCCTCCAAATGGTATTTAATTAACTTCCCGGGGTGATGAAACCCTTTTTGAGAACTCAGAGTGAGTAAATTGGCCATTTTCATGCACTTTTAACCATTCCATAAATCTTGTGTTTTGGGCCCCTGGAAGCAAGAAAATCACTTTAAACATGCTAATTTTAGCTCTAACACTGATGATCCACCTACAAATGTGAACTGACGTTCAAAAATAAAACATTTGAAAACGGACCATTTTCCACATTTCTGAAGCATGACGTAATGGGGGGGTGTTATCTCTTTTGTCGAAAATCAGCCGTTTTTGCTCGAACATTAAATGCCTCCAAATGGTATTTAATTAACTTCCCGAGCCCCTGGAAGCATGAAAATCACTTTAAACATGCTAATTTTAGCTCTAACACTGATGATCCACCTACAAATGTGAACTGACGTTCAAAAATAAAACATTTGAAAACGGACCATTTTCCACATTTCTGAAGCATGACGTAATGGGGGGGTGTTATCTCTTTTGTCGAAAATCAGCCGTTTTTGCTCGAACATTAAATGCCTCCAAATGGTATTTATTTCACTTCCCGGGGTGAAGAAACCCTTTTTGAGAACTCAGAGTGAGTAAATTGGCCATTTTCATGCACTTTTAACCATTCCATTAATCTTGTGTTTTGGGCCCCTGGAAGCATGAAAATCACTTTAAACATGCTAATTTTAGCTCTAACACTGATGATCCACCTACAAATGTGAACTGACGTTCAAAAATAAAACATTTGAAAACGGACCATTTTCCACATTTCTGAAGCATGACGTAATGGGGGGGTGTTATCTCTTTTGTCGAAAATCAGCCGTTTTTGCTCGAACATTAAATGCCTCCAAATGGTATTTAATTAACTTCCCGAGCCCCTGGAAGCATGAAAATCACTTTAAACATGCTAATTTTAGCTCTAACACTGATGATCCACCTACAAATGTGAACTGACGTTCAAAAATAAAACATTTGAAAACGGACCATTTTCCACATTTCTGAAGCATGACGTAATGGGGGGGTGTTATCTCTTTTGTCGAAAATCAGCCGTTTTTGCTCGAACATTAAATGCCTCCAAATGGTATTTATTTCACTTCCCGAGCCCCTGGAAGCATGAAAATCACTTTAAACATGCTAATTTTAGCTCTAACACTGATGATCCACCTACAAATGTGAACTGACGTTCAAAAATAAAACATTTGAAAACGGACCATTTCCACATTTCTGAAGCATGACGTAATGGGGGGGTGTTATCTCTTTTGTCGAAAATCAGCCGTTTTTGCTCGAACATTAAATGCCTCCAAATGGTATTTAATTAACTTCCCGAGCCCCTGGAAGCATGAAAATCACTTTAAACATGCTAATTTTAGCTCTAACACTGATGATCCACCGACAAATGTGAACTGACGTTCAAAAATAAAACATTTGAAAACGGACCATTTTCCACATTTCTGAAGCATGACGTAATGGGGGGGGTGTTATCTCTTTTGTCGAAAATCAGCCGTTTTTGCTCGAACATTAAATGCCTCCAAATGGTATTTAATTAACTTCCCGAGCCCCTGGAAGCATGAAAATCACTTTAAACATGCTAATTTTAGCTCTAACACTGATGATCCACCTACAAATGTGAACTGACGTTAAAAAAAAAAAACATTTGAAAACGGACCATTTTCCACATTTCTGAAGCATGACGTAATGGGGGGGGGTGTTATCTCTTTTGTCGAAAATCAGCCGTTTTTGCTCGAACATTAAATGCCTCCAAATGGTATTTAATTAACTTCCCGAGCCCCTGGAAGCATGAAAATCACTTTAAACATGCTAATTTTAGCTCTAACACTGATGATCCACCTACAAATGTGAACTGACGTTCAAAAATAAAACATTTGAAAACGGACCATTTTCCACATTTCTGAAGCATGACGTAATGGGGGGGTGTTATCTCTTTTGTCGAAAATCAGCCGTTTTTGCTCGAACATTAAATGCCTCCAAATGGTATTTATTTCACTTCCCGGGGTGAAGAAACCCTTTTTGAGAACTCAGAGTGAGTAAATTGGCCATTTTCATGCACTTTTAACCATTCCATTAATCTTGTGTTTTGGGCCCCTGGAAGCATGAAAATCACTTTAAACATGCTAATTTTAGCTCTAACACTGATGATCCACCTACAAATGTGAACTGACGTTCAAAAATAAAACATTTGAAAACGGACCATTTTCCACATTTCTGAAGCATGACGTAATGGGGGGGTGTTATCTCTTTTGTCGAAAATCAGCCGTTTTTGCTCGAACATTAAATGCCTCCAAATGGTATTTAATTAACTTCCCGAGCCCCTGGAAGCATGAAAATCACTTTAAACATGCTAATTTTAGCTCTAACACTGATGATCCACCTACAAATGTGAACTGACGTTCAAAAATAAAACATTTGAAAACGGACCATTTTCCACATTTCTGAAGCATGACGTAATGGGGGGGTGTTATCTCTTTTGTCGAAAATCAGCCGTTTTTGCTCGAACATTAAATGCCTCCAAATGGTATTTATTTCACTTCCCGAGCCCCTGGAAGCATGAAAATCACTTTAAACATGCTAATTTTAGCTCTAACACTGATGATCCACCTACAAATGTGAACTGACGTTCAAAAATAAAACATTTGAAAACGGACCATTTTCCACATTTCTGAAGCATGACGTAATGGGGGGGTGTTATCTCTTTTGTCGAAAATCAGCCGTTTTTGCTCGAACATTAAATGCCTCCAAATGGTATTTAATTAACTTCCCGAGCCCCTGGAAGCATGAAAATCACTTTAAACATGCTAATTTTAGCTCTAACACTGATGATCCACCTACAAATGTGAACTGACGTTCAAAAATAAAACATTTGAAAACGGACCATTTTCCACATTTCTGAAGCACGACGTAATGGGGGGTGTTATCTCTTTTGTCGAAAATCAGCCGTTTTTGCTCGAACATTAAATGCCTCCAAATGGTATTTAATTAACTTCCCGGGGTGAAGAAACCCTTTTTGAGAACTCAGAGTGAGTAAATTGGCCATTCTCATGCACTTTTAACCATTCCATAAATCTTGTGTTTTGGGCCCCTGGAAGCATGAAAATCACTTTAAACATGCTAATTTTAGCTCTAACACTGATGATCCACCTACAAATGTGAACTGACGTTCAAAAAAAAAACATTTGAAAACGGACCATTTTCCACATTTCTGAAGCATGACGTAATGGGGGGGGGGTGTTATCTCTTTTGTCGAAAATCAGCCGTTTTTGCTCGAACATTAAATGCCTCCAAATGGTATTTAATTAACTTCCCGAGCCCCTGGAAGCATGAAAATCACTTTAAACATGCTAATTTTAGCTCTAACACTGATGATCCACCTACAAATGTGAACTGACGTTCAAAAATAAAACATTTGAAAACGGACCATTTTCCACATTTCTGAAGCATGACGTAATGGGGGGGTGTTATCTCTTTTGTCGAAAATCAGCCGTTTTTGCTCGAACATTAAATGCCTCCAAATGGTATTTATTTCACTTCCCGGGGTGAAGAAACCCTTTTTGAGAACTCAGAGTGAGTAAATTGGCCATTTTCATGCACTTTTAACCATTCCATTAATCTTGTGTTTTGGGCCCCTGGAAGCATGAAAATCACTTTAAACATGCTAATTTTAGCTCTAACACTGATGATCCACCTACAAATGTGAACTGACGTTCAAAAATAAAACATTTGAAAACGGACCATTTTCCACATTTCTGAAGCATGACGTAATGGGGGGGTGTTATCTCTTTTGTCGAAAATCAGCCGTTTTTGCTCGAACATTAAATGCCTCCAAATGGTATTTAATTAACTTCCCGAGCCCCTGGAAGCATGAAAATCACTTTAAACATGCTAATTTTAGCTCTAACACTGATGATCCACCTACAAATGTGAACTGACGTTCAAAAATAAAACATTTGAAAACGGACCATTTTCCACATTTCTGAAGCATGACGTAATGGGGGGGTGTTATCTCTTTTGTCGAAAATCAGCCGTTTTTGCTCGAACATTAAATGCCTCCAAATGGTATTTATTTCACTTCCCGAGCCCCTGGAAGCATGAAAATCACTTTAAACATGCTAATTTTAGCTCTAACACTGATGATCCACCTACAAATGTGAACTGACGTTCAAAAATAAAACATTTGAAAACGGACCATTTTCCACATTTCTGAAGCATGACGTAATGGGGGGGTGTTATCTCTTTTGTCGAAAATCAGCCGTTTTTGCTCGAACATTAAATGCCTCCAAATGGTATTTAATTAACTTCCCGAGCCCCTGGAAGCATGAAAATCACTTTAAACATGCGAATTTTAGCTCTAACACTGATGATCCACCTACAAATGTGAACTGACGTTCAAAAATAAAACATTTGAAAACGGACCATTTTCCACATTTCTGAAGCATGACGTAATGGGGGGTGTTATCTCTTTTGTCGAAAATCAGCCGTTTTTGCTCGAACATTAAATGCCTCCAAATGGTATTTAATTAACTTCCCGGGGTGAAGAAACCCTTTTTGAGAACTCAGAGTGAGTAAATTGGCCATTCTCATGCACTTTTAACCATTCCATAAATCTTGTGTTTTGGGCCCCTGGAAGCATGAAAATCACTTTAAACATGCTAATTTTAGCTCTAACACTGATGATCCACCTACAAATGTGAACTGACGTTCAAAAATAAAACATTTGAAAACGGACCATTTTCCAAATTTCTGAAGCATGACGTAATGGGGGGGTGTTATCTCTTTTGTCGAAAATCAGCCGTTTTTGCTCGAACATTAAATGCCTCCAAATGGTATTTAATTAACTTCCCAAGCCCCTGGAAGCATGAAAATCACTTTAAACATGCTAATTTTAGCTCTAACACTGATGATCCACCTACAAATGTGAACTGACGTTCAAAAATAAAACATTTGAAAACGGACCATTTTCCACATTTCTGAAGCATGACGTAATGGGGGGGTGTTATCTCTTTTGTCGAAAATCAGCCGTTTTTGCTCGAACATTAAATGCCTCCAAATGGTATTTATTTCACTTCCCGGGGTGAAGAAACCCTTTTTGAGAACTCAGAGTGAGTAAATTGGCCATTTTCATGCACTTTTAACCATTCCATAAATCTTGTGTTTTGGGCCCCTGGAAGCATGAAAATCACTTTAAACATGCTAATTTTAGCTCTAACACTGATGATCCACCTACAAATGTGAACTGACGTTCAAAAATAAAACATTTGAAAACGGACCATTTTCCACATTTCTGAAGCATGACGTAATGGGGGGGTGTTATCTCTTTTGTCGAAAATCAGCCGTTTTTGCTCGAACATTAAATGCCTCCAAATGGTATTTAATTAACTTCCCGAGTCCCTGGAAGCATGAAAATCACTTTAAACATGCTAATTTTAGCTCTAACACTGATGATCCACCTACAAATGTGAACTGACGTTCAAAAATAAAACATTTGAAAACGGACCATTTTCCACATTTCTGAAGCATGACGTAATGGGGGGGTGTTATCTCTTTTGTCGAAAATCAGCCGTTTTTGCTCGAACATTAAATGCCTCCAAATGGTATTTATTTAACTTCCCGGGGTGAAGAAACCCTTTTTGAGAACTCAGAGTGAGTAAATTGGCCATTTTCATGCACTTTTAACCATTCCATAAATCTTGTGTTTTGGGCCCCTGGAAGCATGAAAATCACTTTAAACATGCTAATTTTAGCTCTAACACTGATGATCCACCTACAAATGTGAACTGACGTTCAAAAATAAAACATTTGAAAACGGACCATTTTCCACATTTCTGAAGCATGACGTAATGGGGGGGTGTTATCTCTTTTGTCGAAAATCAGCCGTTTTTGCTCGAACATTAAATGCCTCCAAATGGTATTTAATTAACTTCCCGAGCCCCTGGAAGCATGAAAATCACTTTAAACATGCTAATTTTAGCTCTAACACTGATGATCCACCTACAAATGTGAACTGACGTTCAAAAATAAAACATTTGAAAACGGACCATTTTCCACATTTCTGAAGCATGACGTAATGGGGGGGTGTTATCTCTTTTGTCGAAAATCAGCCGTTTTTGCTCGAACATTAAATGCCTCCAAATGGTATTTATTTCACTTCCCGGGGTGAAGAAACCCTTTTTGAGAACTCAGAGTGAGTAAATTGGCCATTTTCATGCACTTTTAACCATTCCATTAATCTTGTGTTTTGGGCCCCTGGAAGCATGAAAATCACTTTAAACATGCTAATTTTAGCTCTAACACTGATGATCCACCTACAAATGTGAACTGACGTTCAAAAATAAAACATTTGAAAACGGACCATTTTCCACATTTCTGAAGCATGACGTAATGGGGGGGTGTTATCTCTTTTGTCGAAAATCAGCCGTTTTTGCTCGAACATTAAATGCCTCCAAATGGTATTTATTTCACTTCCCGAGCCCCTGGAAGCATGAAAATCACTTTAAACATGCTAATTTTAGCTCTAACACTGATGATCCACCTACAAATGTGAACTGACGTTCAAAAATAAAACATTTGAAAACGGACCATTTTCCACATTTCTGAAGCATGACGTAATGGGGGGGTGTTATCTCTTTTGTCGAAAATCAGCCGTTTTTGCTCGAACATTAAATGCCTCCAAATGGTATTTATTTCACTTCCCGAGCCCCTGGAAGCATGAAAATCACTTTAAACATGCTAATTTTAGCTCTAACACTGATGATCCACCTACAAATGTGAACTGACGTTCAAAAATAAAACATTTGAAAACGGACCATTTTCCACATTTCTGAAGCATGACGTAATGGGGGGGTGTTATCTCTTTTGTCGAAAATCAGCCGTTTTTGTTCGAACATTAAATGCCTCCAAATGGTATTTATTTCACTTCCCGGGGTGAAGAAACCCTTTTTGAGAACTCAGAGTGAGTAAATTGGCCATGTTCATGCACTTTTAACCATTCCATTAATCTTGTGTTTTGGGCCCCTGGAAGCATGAAAATCACTTTAAACATACTAATTTTAGCTCTAACACTAATGATCCACCTACAAATGTGAACTGACGTTCAAAAATAAAACATTTGAAAACGGACCATTTTCCACATTTCTGAAGCATGACGTAATGGGGGGGTGTTATCTCTTTTGTCGAAAATCAGCCGTTTTTGCTCGAACATTAAATGCCTCCAAATGGTATTTAATTAACTTCCCGAGGCCCTGGAAGCATGAAAATCACTTTAAACATGCTAATTTTAGCTCTAACACTGATGATCCACCTACAAATGTGAACTGACGTTCAAAAATAAAACATTTGAAAACGGACCATTTTCCACATTTCTGAAGCATGACGTAATGGGGGGGTGTTATCTCTTTTGTCGAAAATCAGCCGTTTTTGCTCGAACATTAAATGCCTCCAAATGGTATTTATTTCACTTCCCGGGGTGAAGAAACCCCTTTTGAGAACTCAGAGTGAGTAAATTGGCCATTTTCATGCACTTTTAACCATTCCATTAATCTTGTGTTTTGGGCCCCTGGAAGCATGAAAATCACTTTAAACATGCTAATTTTAGCTCTAACACTGATGATCCGCCTACAAATGTGAACTGACGTTCAAAAATAAAACATTTGAAAACGGACCATTTTCCACATTTCTGAAGCATGACGTAATGGGGGGGTGTTATCTCTTTTGTCGAAAATCAGCCGTTTTTGCTCGAACATTAAATGCCTCCAAATGGTATTTAATTAACTTCCCGAGCCCCTGGAAGCATGAAAATCACTTTAAACATGCTAATTTTAGCTCTAACACTGATGATCCACCTACAAATGTGAACTGACGTTCAAAAATAAAACATTTGAAAATGGACCATTTTCCACATTTCTGAAGCATGACGTAATGGGGGGGTGTTATCTCTTTTGTCGAAAATCAGCCGTTTTTGCTCGAACATTAAATGCCTCCAAATGGTATTTAATTAACTTCCCGGGGTGAAGAAACCCTTTTTGAGAACTCAGAGTGAGTAAATTGGCCATTTTCATGCACTTTTAACCATTCCATAAATCTTGTGTTTTGGGCCCCTGGAAGCATGAAAATCACTTTAAACATGCTAATTTTAGCTCTAACACTGATGATCCACCTACAAATGTGAACTGACGTTCAAAAATAAAACATTTGAAAACGGACCATTTTCCACATTTCTGAAGCATGACGTAATGGGGGGGTGTTATCTCTTTTGTCGAAAATCAGCCGTTTTTGCTTGAACATTAAATGCCTCCAAATGGTATTTAATTAACTTCCCGAGCCCCTGGAAGCATGAAAATCACTTTAAACATGCTAATTTTAGCTCTAACACTGATGATCCACCTACAAATGTGAACTGACGTTCAAAAATAAAACATTTGAAAACGGACCATTTTCCACATTTCTGAAGCATGACGTAATGGGGGGGTGTTATCTCTTTTGTCGAAAATCAGCCGTTTTTGCTCGAACATTAAATGCCTCCAAATGGTATTTAATTAACTTCCCGGGGTGAAGAAACCCTTTTTGAGAACTCAGAGTGAGTAAATTGGCCATTTTCATGCACTTTTAACCATTCCATAAATCTTGTGTTTTGGGCCCCTGGAAGCATGAAAATCACTTTAAACATGCTAATTTTAGCTCTAACACTGATGATCCACCTACAAATGTGAACTGACGTTCAAAAATAAAACATTTGAAAACGGACCATTTTCCACATTTCTGAAGCATGACGTAATGGGGGGGTGTTATCTCTTTTGTCGAAAATCAGCCGTTTTTGCTCGAACATTAAATGCCTCCAAATGGTATTTAATTAACTTCCCGAGCCCCTGGAAGCATGAAAATCACTTTAAACATGCTAATTTTAGCTCTAACACTGATGATCCACCTACAAATGTGAACTGACGTTCAAAAATAAAACATTTGAAAACGGACCATTTTCCACATTTCTGAAGCATGACGTAATGGGGGGGTGTTATCTCTTTTGTCGAAAATCAGCCGTTTTTGCTCGAACATTAAATGCCTCCAAATGGTATTTATTTCACTTCCCGAGCCCCTGGAAGCATGAAAATCACTTTAAACATGCTAATTTTAGCTCTAACACTGATGATCCACCTACAAATGTGAACTGACGTTCAAAAATAAAACATTTGAAAACGGACCATTTTCCACATTTCTGAAGCATGACGTAATGGGGGGGGTGTTATCTCTTTTGTCGAAAATCAGCCGTTTTTGCTCGAACATTAAATGCCTCCAAATGGTATTTATTTCACTTCCCGAGCCCCTGGAAGCATGAAAATCACTTTAAACATGCTAATTTTAGCTCTAACACTGATGATCCACCTACAAATGTGAACTGACGTTCAAAAATAAAACATTTGAAAACGGACCATTTTCCACATTTCTGAAGCATGACGTAATGGGGGGGTGTTATCTCTTTTGTCGAAAATCAGCCGTTTTTGCTCGAACATTAAATGCCTCCAAATGGTATTTAATTAACTTCCCGAGCCCCTGGAAGCATGAAAATCACTTTAAACATGCTAATTTTAGCTCTAACACTGATGATCCACCTACAAATGTGAACTGACGTTCAAAAATAAAACATTTGAAAACGGACCATTTTCCACATTTCTGAAGCATGACGTAATGGGGGGTGTTATCTCTTTTGTCGAAAATCAGCCGTTTTTGCTCGAACATTAAATGCCTCCAAATGGTATTTAATTAACTTCCCGGGGTGAAGAAACCCTTTTTGAGAACTCAGAGTGAGTAAATTGGCCATTCTCATGCACTTTTAACCATTCCATAAATCTTGTGTTTTGGGCCCCTGGAAGCATGAAAATCACTTTAAACATGCTAATTTTAGCTCTAACACTGATGATCCACCTACAAATGTGAACTGACGTTCAAAAAAAAAACATTTGAAAACGGACCATTTTCCACATTTCTGAAGCATGACGTAATGGGGGGGGGTGTTATCTCTTTTGTCGAAAATCAGCCGTTTTTGCTCGAACATTAAATGCCTCCAAATGGTATTTAATTAACTTCCCGAGCCCCTGGAAGCATGAAAATCACTTTAAACATGCTAATTTTAGCTCTAACACTGATGATCCACCTACAAATGTGAACTGACGTTCAAAAATAAAACATTTGAAAACGGACCATTTTCCACATTTCTGAAGCATGACGTAATGGGGGGGTGTTATCTCTTTTGTCGAAAATCAGCCGTTTTTGCTCGAACATTAAATGCCTCCAAATGGTATTTATTTCACTTCCCGGGGTGAAGAAACCCTTTTTGAGAACTCAGAGTGAGTAAATTGGCCATTTTCATGCACTTTTAACCATTCCATTAATCTTGTGTTTTGGGCCCCTGGAAGCATGAAAATCACTTTAAACATGCTAATTTTAGCTCTAACACTGATGATCCACCTACAAATGTGAACTGACGTTCAAAAATAAAACATTTGAAAACGGACCATTTTCCACATTTCTGAAGCATGACGTAATGGGGGGGTGTTATCTCTTTTGTCGAAAATCAGCCGTTTTTGCTCGAACATTAAATGCCTCCAAATGGTATTTATTTCACTTCCCGAGCCCCTGGAAGCATGAAAATCACTTTAAACATGCTAATTTTAGCTCTAACACTGATGATCCACCTACAAATGTGAACTGACGTTCAAAAATAAAACATTTGAAAACGGACCATTTTCCACATTTCTGAAGCATGACGTAATGGGGGGGTGTTATCTCTTTTGTCGAAAATCAGCCGTTTTTGCTCGAACATTAAATGCCTCCAAATGGTATTTAATTAACTTCCCGAGCCCCTGGAAGCATGAAAATCACTTTAAACATGCTAATTTTAGCTCTAACACTGATGATCCACCTACAAATGTGAACTGACGTTCAAAAATAAAACATTTGAAAACGGACCATTTTCCACATTTCTGAAGCATGACGTAATGGGGGGTGTTATCTCTTTTGTCGAAAATCAGCCGTTTTTGCTCGAACATTAAATGCCTCCAAATGGTATTTAATTAACTTCCCGGGGTGAAGAAACCCTTTTTGAGAACTCAGAGTGAGTAAATTGGCCATTCTCATGCACTTTTAACCATTCCATAAATCTTGTGTTTTGGGCCCCTGGAAGCATGAAAATCACTTTAAACATGCTAATTTTAGCTCTAACACTGATGATCCACCTACAAATGTGAACTGACGTTCAAAAATAAAACATTTGAAAACGGACCATTTTCCAAATTTCTGAAGCATGACGTAATGGGGGGGTGTTATCTCTTTTGTCGAAAATCAGCCGTTTTTGCTCGAACATTAAATGCCTCCAAATGGTATTTAATTAACTTCCCAAGCCCCTGGAAGCATGAAAATCACTTTAAACATGCTAATTTTAGCTCTAACACTGATGATCCACCTACAAATGTGAACTGACGTTCAAAAATAAAACATTTGAAAACGGACCATTTTCCACATTTCTGAAGCATGACGTAATGGGGGGGTGTTATCTCTTTTGTCGAAAATCAGCCGTTTTTGCTCGAACATTAAATGCCTCCAAATGGTATTTATTTCACTTCCCGGGGTGAAGAAACCCTTTTTGAGAACTCAGAGTGAGTAAATTGGCCATTTTCATGCACTTTTAACCATTCCATAAATCTTGTGTTTTGGGCCCCTGGAAGCATGAAAATCACTTTAAACATGCTAATTTTAGCTCTAACACTGATGATCCACCTACAAATGTGAACTGACGTTCAAAAATAAAACATTTGAAAACGGACCATTTTCCACATTTCTGAAGCATGACGTAATGGGGGGGTGTTATCTCTTTTGTCGAAAATCAGCCGTTTTTGCTCGAACATTAAATGCCTCCAAATGGTATTTAATTAACTTCCCGAGTCCCTGGAAGCATGAAAATCACTTTAAACATGCTAATTTTAGCTCTAACACTGATGATCCACCTACAAATGTGAACTGACGTTCAAAAATAAAACATTTGAAAACGGACCATTTTCCACATTTCTGAAGCATGACGTAATGGGGGGGTGTTATCTCTTTTGTCGAAAATCAGCCGTTTTTGCTCGAACATTAAATGCCTCCAAATGGTATTTAATTAACTTCCCGGGGTGAAGAAACCCTTTTTGAGAACTCAGAGTGAGTAAATTGGCCATTTTCATGCACTTTTAACCATTCCATAAATCTTGTGTTTTGGGCCCCTGGAAGCATGAAAATCACTTTAAACATGCTAATTTTAGCTCTAACACTGATGATCCACCTACAAATGTGAACTGACGTTCAAAAATAAAACATTTGAAAACGGACCATTTTCCACATTTCTGAAGCATGACGTAATGGGGGGGTGTTATCTCTTTTGTCGAAAATCAGCCGTTTTTGCTCGAACATTAAATGCCTCCAAATGGTATTTAATTAACTTCCCGAGCCCCTGGAAGCATGAAAATCACTTTAAACATGCTAATTTTAGCTCTAACACTGATGATCCACCTACAAATGTGAACTGACGTTCAAAAATAAAACATTTGAAAACGGACCATTTTCCACATTTCTGAAGCATGACGTAATGGGGGGGTGTTATCTCTTTTGTCGAAAATCAGCCGTTTTTGCTCGAACATTAAATGCCTCCAAATGGTATTTATTTCACTTCCCGGGGTGAAGAAACCCTTTTTGAGAACTCAGAGTGAGTAAATTGGCCATTTTCATGCACTTTTAACCATTCCATTAATCTTGTGTTTTGGGCCCCTGGAAGCATGAAAATCACTTTAAACATGCTAATTTTAGCTCTAACACTGATGATCCACCTACAAATGTGAACTGACGTTCAAAAATAAAACATTTGAAAACGGACCATTTTCCACATTTCTGAAGCATGACGTAATGGGGGGGTGTTATCTCTTTTGTCGAAAATCAGCCGTTTTTGCTCGAACATTAAATGCCTCCAAATGGTATTTATTTCACTTCCCGAGCCCCTGGAAGCATGAAAATCACTTTAAACATGCTAATTTTAGCTCTAACACTGATGATCCACCTACAAATGTGAACTGACGTTCAAAAATAAAACATTTGAAAACGGACCATTTTCCACATTTCTGAAGCATGACGTAATGGGGGGGTGTTATCTCTTTTGTCGAAAATCAGCCGTTTTTGCTCGAACATTAAATGCCTCCAAATGGTATTTATTTCACTTCCCGAGCCCCTGGAAGCATGAAAATCACTTTAAACATGCTAATTTTAGCTCTAACACTGATGATCCACCTACAAATGTGAACTGACGTTCAAAAATAAAACATTTGAAAACGGACCATTTTCCACATTTCTGAAGCATGACGTAATGGGGGGGTGTTATCTCTTTTGTCGAAAATCAGCCGTTTTTGTTCGAACATTAAATGCCTCCAAATGGTATTTATTTCACTTCCCGGGGTGAAGAAACCCTTTTTGAGAACTCAGAGTGAGTAAATTGGCCATGTTCATGCACTTTTAACCATTCCATTAATCTTGTGTTTTGGGCCCCTGGAAGCATGAAAATCACTTTAAACATGCTAATTTTAGCTCTAACACTAATGATCCACCTACAAATGTGAACTGACGTTCAAAAATAAAACATTTGAAAACGGACCATTTTCCACATTTCTGAAGCATGACGTAATGGGGGGGTGTTATCTCTTTTGTCGAAAATCAGCCGTTTTTGCTCGAACATTAAATGCCTCCAAATGGTATTTAATTAACTTCCCGAGGCCCTGGAAGCATGAAAATCACTTTAAACATGCTAATTTTAGCTCTAACACTGATGATCCACCTACAAATGTGAACTGACGTTCAAAAATAAAACATTTGAAAACGGACCATTTTCCACATTTCTGAAGCATGACGTAATGGGGGGGTGTTATCTCTTTTGTCGAAAATCAGCCGTTTTTGCTCGAACATTAAATGCCTCCAAATGGTATTTAATTAACTTCCCGGGGTGAAGAAACCCTTTTTGAGAACTCAGAGTGAGTAAATTGGCCATTTTCATGCACTTTTAACCATTCCATAAACTTGTGTTTTGGGCCCCTGGAAGCATGAAAATCACTTTAAACATGCTAATTTTAGCTCTAACACTGATGATCCACCTACAAATGTGAACTGACGTTCAAAAATAAAACATTTGAAAACGGACCATTTTCCACATTTCTGAAGCATGACGTAATGGGGGGGTGTTATCTCTTTTGTCGAAAATCAGCCGTTTTTGCTCGAACATTAAATGCCTCCAAATGGTATTTAATTAACTTCCCGAGCCCCTGGAAGCATGAAAATCACTTTAAACATGCTAATTTTAGCTCTAACACTGATGATCCACCTACAAATGTGAACTGACGTTCAAAAATAAAACATTTGAAAACGGACCATTTTCCACATTTCTGAAGCATGACGTAATGGGGGGGTGTTATCTCTTTTGTCGAAAATCAGCCGTTTTTGCTCGAACATTAAATGCCTCCAAATGGTATTTAATTAACTTCCCGGGGTGAAGAAACCCTTTTTGAGAACTCAGAGTGAGTAAATTGGCCATTTTCATGCACTTTTAACCATTCCATAAATCTTGTGTTTTGGGCCCCTGGAAGCATGAAAATCACTTTAAACATGCTAATTTTAGCTCTAACACTGATGATCCACCTACAAATGTGAACTGACGTTCAAAAATAAAACATTTGAAAACGGACCATTTTCCACATTTCTGAAGCATGACATAATGGGGGGGTGTTATCTCTTTTGTCGAAAATCAGCCGTTTTTGCTCGAACATTAAATGCCTCCAAATGGTATTTATTTCACTTCCCGGGGTGAAGAAACCCCTTTTGAGAACTCAGAGTGAGTAAATTGGCCATTTTCATGCACTTTTAACCATTCCATTAATCTTGTGTTTTGGGCCCCTGGAAGCATGAAAATCACTTTAAACATGCTAATTTTAGCTCTAACACTGATGATCCACCTACAAATGTGAACTGACGTTCAAAAATAAAACATTTGAAAACGGACCATTTTCCACATTTCTGAAGCATGACGTAATGGGGGGGTGTTATCTCTTTTGTCGAAAATCAGCCGTTTTTGCTTGAACATTAAATGCCTCCAAATGGTATTTAATTAACTTCCCGAGCCCCTGGAAGCATGAAAATCACTTTAAACATGCTAATTTTAGCTCTAACACTGATGATCCACCTACAAATGTGAACTGACGTTCAAAAATAAAACATTTGAAAACGGACCATTTTCCACATTTCTGAAGCATGACGTAATGGGGGGGTGTTATCTCTTTTGTCGAAAATCAGCCGTTTTTGCTCGAACATTAAATGCCTCCAAATGGTATTTAATTAACTTCCCGGGGTGAAGAAACCCTTTTTGAGAACTCAGAGTGAGTAAATTGGCCATTTTCATGCACTTTTAACCATTCCATAAATCTTGTGTTTTGGGCCCCTGGAAGCATGAAAATCACTTTAAACATGCTAATTTTAGCTCTAACACTGATGATCCACCTACAAATGTGAACTGACGTTCAAAAATAAAACATTTGAAAACGGACCATTTTCCACATTTCTGAAGCATGACGTAATGGGGGGGTGTTATCTCTTTTGTCGAAAATCAGCCGTTTTTGCTCGAACATTAAATGCCTCCAAATGGTATTTAATTAACTTCCCGAGCCCCTGGAAGCATGAAAATCACTTTAAACATGCTAATTTTAGCTCTAACACTGATGATCCACCTACAAATGTGAACTGACGTTCAAAAATAAAACATTTGAAAACGGACCATTTTCCACATTTCTGAAGCATGACGTAATGGGGGGGTGTTATCTCTTTTGTCGAAAATCAGCCGTTTTTGCTCGAACATTAAATGCCTCCAAATGGTATTTATTTCACTTCCCGAGCCCCTGGAAGCATGAAAATCACTTTAAACATGCTAATTTTAGCTCTAACACTGATGATCCACCTACAAATGTGAACTGACGTTCAAAAATAAAACATTTGAAAACGGACCATTTTCCACATTTCTGAAGCATGACGTAATGGGGGGGGTGTTATCTCTTTTGTCGAAAATCAGCCGTTTTTGCTCGAACATTAAATGCCTCCAAATGGTATTTATTTCACTTCCCGAGCCCCTGGAAGCATGAAAATCACTTTAAACATGCTAATTTTAGCTCTAACACTGATGATCCACCTACAAATGTGAACTGACGTTCAAAAATAAAACATTTGAAAACGGACCATTTTCCACATTTCTGAAGCATGACGTAATGGGGGGGTGTTATCTCTTTTGTCGAAAATCAGCCGTTTTTGCTCGAACATTAAATGCCTCCAAATGGTATTTATTTCACTTCCCGGGGTGAAGAAACCCCTTTTGAGAACTCAGAGTGAGTAAATTGGCCATTTTCATGCACTTTTAACCATTCCATTAATCTTGTGTTTTGGGCCCCTGGAAGCATGAAAATCACTTTAAACATGCTAATTTTAGCTCTAACACTGATGATCCACCTACAAATGTGAACTGACGTTCAAAAATAAAACATTTGAAAACGGACCATTTTCCACATTTCTGAAGCATGACGTAATGGGGGGGTGTTATCTCTTTTGTCGAAAATCAGCCGTTTTTGCTCGAACATTAAATGCCTCCAAATGGTATTTAATTAACTTCCCGAGCCCCTGGAAGCATGAAAATCACTTTAAACATGCTAATTTTAGCTCTAACACTGATGATCCACCTACAAATGTGAACTGACGTTCAAAAATAAAACATTTGAAAACGGACCATTTTCCACATTTCTGAAGCATGACGTAATGGGGGGGTGTTATCTCTTTTGTCGAAAATCAGCCGTTTTTGCTCGAACATTAAATGCCTCCAAATGGTATTTAATTAACTTCCCGGGGTGAAGAAACCCTTTTTGAGAACTCAGAGTGAGTAAATTGGCCATTTTCATGCACTTTTAACCATTCCATAAATCTTGTGTTTTGGGCCCCTGGAAGCATGAAAATCACTTTAAACATGCTAATTTTAGCTCTAACACTGATGATCCACCTACAAATGTGAACTGACGTTCAAAAATAAAACATTTGAAAACGGACCATTTTCCACATTTCTGAAGCATGACGTAATGGGGGGGTGTTATCTCTTTTGTCGAAAATCAGCCGTTTTTGCTCGAACATTAAATGCCTCCAAATGGTATTTATTTCACTTCCCGGGGTGAAGAAACCCTTTTTGAGAACTCAGAGTGAGTAAATTGGCCATTTTCATGCACTTTTAACCATTCCATTAATCTTGTGTTTTGGGCCCCTGGAAGCATGAAAATCACTTTAAACATGCTAATTTTAGCTCTAACACTAATGATCCACCTACAAATGTGAACTGAAGTTCAAAAATAAAACATTTGAAAACGGACCATTTTCCACATTTCTGAAGCATGACGTAATGGGGGGGTGTTATCTCTTTTGTCGAAAATCAGCCGTTTTTGCTCGAACATTAAATGCCTCCAAATGGTATTTAATTAACTTCCCGAGGCCCTGGAAGCATGAAAATCACTTTAAACATGCTAATTTTAGCTCTAACACTGATGATCCACCTACAAATGTGAACTGACGTTCAAAAATAAAACATTTGAAAACGGACCATTTTCCACATTTCTGAAGCATGACGTAATGGGGGGGTGTTATCTCTTTTGTCGAAAATCAGCCGTTTTTGCTCGAACATTAAATGCCTCCAAATGGTATTTATTTCACTTCCCGGGCTGAAGAAACCCCTTTTGAGAACTCAGAGTGAGTAAATTGGCCATTTTCATGCACTTTTAACCATTCCATTAATCTTGTGTTTTGGGCCCCTGGAAGCATGAAAATCACTTTAAACATGCTAATTTTAGCTCTAACACTGATGATCCACCTACAAATGTGAACTGACGTTCAAAAATAAAACATTTGAAAACGGACCATTTTCCACATTTCTGAAGCATGACGTAATGGGGGGGTGTTATCTCTTTTGTCGAAAATCAGCCGTTTTTGCTCGAACATTAAATGCCTCCAAATGGTATTTAATTAACTTCCCGAGCCCCTGGAAGCATGAAAATCACTTTAAACATGCTAATTTTAGCTCTAACACTGATGATCCACCTACAAATGTGAACTGACGTTCAAAAATAAAACATTTGAAAACGGACCATTTTCTACATTTCTGAAGCATGACGTAATGGGGGGGTGTTATCTCTTTTGTCGAAAATCAGCCGTTTTTGCTCGAACATTAAATGCCTCCAAATGGTATTTATTTCACTTCCCGAGCCCCTGGAAGCATGAAAATCACTTTAAACATGCTAATTTTAGCTCTAACACTGATGATCCACCTACAAATGTGAACTGACGTTCAAAAATAAAACATTTGAAAACGGACCATTTTCCACATTTCTGAAGCATGACGTAATGGGGGGGTGTTATCTCTTTTGTCGAAAATCAGCAGTTTTTGCTCGAACATTAAATGCCTCCAAATGGTATTTATTTCACTTCCCGGGGTGAAGAAACCCTTTTTGAGAACTCAGAGTGAGTAAATTGGACATTTTCATGCACTTTTAACCATTCCATTAATCTTGTGTTTTGGGCCCCTGGAAGCATGAAAATCACTTTAAACATGCTAATTTTAGCTCTAACACTAATGATCCACCTACAAATGTGAACTGACGTTCAAAAATAAAACATTTGAAAACGGACCATTTTCCACATTTCTGAAGCATGACGTAATGGGGGGGTGTTATCTCTTTTGTCGAAAATCAGCCGTTTTTGCTCGAACATTAAATGCCTCCAAATGGTATTTAATTAACTTCCCGAGGCCCTGGAAGCATGAAAATCACTTTAAACATGCTAATTTTAGCTCTAACACTGATGATCCACCTACAAATGTGAACTGACGTTCAAAAATAAAACATTTGAAAACGGACCATTTTCCACATTTCTGAAGCATGACGTAATGGGGGGGTGTTATCTCTTTTGTCGAAAATCAGCCGTTTTTGCTCGAACATTAAATGCCTCCAAATGGTATTTATTTCACTTCCCGGGGTGAAGAAACCCTTTTTGAGAACTCAGAGTGAGTAAATTGGCCATTTTCATGCACTTTTAACCATTCCATTAATCTTGTGTTTTGGGCCCCTGGAAGCATGAAAATCACTTTAAACATGCTAATTTTAGCTCTAACACTAATGATCCACCTACAAATGTGAACTGACGTTCAAAAATAAAACATTTGAAAACGGACCATTTTCCACATTTCTGAAGCATGACGTAATGGGGGGGTGTTATCTCTTTTGTCGAAAATCAGCCGTTTTTGCTCGAACATTAAATGCCTCCAAATGGTATTTAATTAACTTCCCGAGGCCCTGGAAGCATGAAAATCACTTTAAACATGCTAATTTTAGCTCTAACACTGATGATCCACCTACAAATGTGAACTGACGTTCAAAAATAAAACATTTGAAAACGGACCATTTTCCACATTTCTGAAGCATGACGTAATGGGGGGGTGTTATCTCTTTTGTCGAAAATCAGCCGTTTTTGCTCGAACATTAAATGCCTCCAAATGGTATTTATTTCACTTCCCGGGGTGAAGAAACCCCTTTTGAGAACTCAGAGTGAGTAAATTGGCCATTTTCATGCACTTTTAACCATTCCATTAATCTTGTGTTTTGGGCCCCTGGAAGCATGAAAATCACTTTAAACATGCTAATTTTAGCTCTAACACTGATGATCCACCTACAAATGTGAACTGACGTTCAAAAATAAAACATTTGAAAACGGACCATTTTCCACATTTCTGAAGCATGACGTAATGGGGGGGTGTTATCTCTTTTGTCGAAAATCAGCCATTTTTGCTCGAACATTAAATGCCTCCAAATGGTATTTAATTAACTTCCCGAGGCCCTGGAAGCATGAAAATCACTTTAAACATGCTAATTTTAGCTCTAACACTGATGATCCACCTACAAATGTGAACTGACGTTCAAAAATAAAACATTTGAAAACGGACCATTTTCCACATTTCTGAAGCATGACGTAATGGGGGGGTGTTATCTCTTTTGTCGAAAATCAGCCGTTTTTGCTCGAACATTAAATGCCTCCAAATAGTATTTATTTCACTTCCCGGGGTGAAGAAACCCCTTTTGAGAACTCAGAGTGAGTAAATTGGCCATTTTCATGCACTTTTAACCATTCCATTAATCTTGTGTTTTGGGCCCCTGGAAGCATGAAAATCACTTTAAACATGCTAATTTTAGCTCTAACACTGATGATCCACCTACAAATGTGAACTGACGTTCAAAAATAAAACATTTGAAAACGGACCATTTTCCACATTTCTGAAGCATGACGTAATGGGGGGGTGTTATCTCTTTTGTCGAAAATCAGCCGTTTTTGCTCGAACATTAAATGCCTCCAAATGGTATTTAATTAACTTCCCGAGCCCCTGGAAGCATGAAAATCACTTTAAACATGCTAATTTTAGCTCTAACACTGATGATCCACCTACAAATGTGAACTGACGTTCAAAAATAAAACATTTGAAAACGGACCATTTTCCACATTTCTGAAGCATGACGTAATGGGGGGGTGTTATCTCTTTTGTCGAAAATCAGCCGTTTTTGCTCGAACATTAAATGCCTCCAAATGGTATTTAATTAACTTCCCGAGCCCCTGGAAGCATGAAAATCACTTTAAACATGCTAATTTTAGCTCTAACACTGATGATCCACCTACAAATGTGAACTGACGTTCAAAAATAAAACATTTGAAAACGGACCATTTTCCACATTTCTGAAGCATGACGTAATGGGGGGGTGTTATCTCTTTTGTCGAAAATCAGCCGTTTTTGCTCGAACATTAAATGCCTCCAAATGGTATTTAATTAACTTCCCGGGGTGAAGAAACCCTTTTTGAGAACTCAGAGTGAGTAAATTGGCCATTTTCATGCACTTTTAACCATTCCATAAATCTTGTGTTTTGGGCCCCTGGAAGCATGAAAATCACTTTAAACATGCTAATTTTAGCTCTAACACTGATGATCCACCTACAAATGTGAACTGACGTTCAAAAATAAAACATTTGAAAACGGACCATTTTCCACATTTCTGAAACATGACGTAATGGGGGGGTGTTATCTCTTTTGTCGAAAATCAGCCGTTTTTGCTCGAACATTAAATGCCTCCAAATGGTATTTAATTAACTTCCCGAGCCCCTGGAAGCATGAAAATCACTTTAAACATGCTAATTTTAGCTCTAACACTGATGATCCACCTACAAATGTGAACTGACGTTCAAAAATAAAACATTTGAAAACGGACCATTTTCCACATTTCTGAAGCATGACGTAATGGGGGGGTGTTATCTCTTTTGTCGAAAATCAGCCGTTTTTGCTCGAACATTAAATGCCTCCAAATGGTATTTAATTAACTTCCCGGGGTGAAGAAACCCTTTTTGAGAACTCAGAGTGAGTAAATTGGCCATTTTCATGCACTTTTAACCATTCCATAAATCTTGTGTTTTGGGCCCCTGGAAGCATGAAAATCACTTTAAACATGCTAATTTTAGCTCTAACACTGATGATCCACCTACAAATGTGAACTGACGTTCAAAAATAAAACATTTGAAAACGGACCATTTTCCACATTTCTGAAGCATGACGTAATGGGGGGGTGTTATCTCTTTTGTCGAAAATCAGCCGTTTTTGCTCGAACATTAAATGCCTCCAAATGGTATTTATTTCACTTCCCGGGGTGAAGAAACCCTTTTTGAGAACTCAGAGTGAGTAAATTGGCCATTTTCATGCACTTTTAACCATTCCATAAATCTTGTGTTTTGGGCCCCTGGAAGCATGAAAATCACTTTAAACATGCTAATTTTAGCTCTAACACTGATGATCCACCTACAAATGTGAACTGACGTTCAAAAATAAAACATTTGAAAACGGACCATTTTCCACATTTCTGAAGCATGACGTAATGGGGGGGTGTTATCTCTTTTGTCGAAAATCAGCCGTTTTTGCTCGAACATTAAATGCCTCCAAATGGTATTTATTTCACTTCCCGAGCCCCTGGAAGCATGAAAATCACTTTAAACATGCTAATTTTAGCTCTAACACTGATGATCCACCTACAAATGTGAACTGACGTTCAAAAATAAAACATTTGAAAACGGACCATTTTCCACATTTCTGAAGCATGACGTAATGGGGGGGGTGTTATCTCTTTTGTCGAAAATCAGCCGTTTTTGCTCGAACATTAAATGCCTCCAAATGGTATTTATTTCACTTCCCGGGGTGAAGAAACCCTTTTTGAGAACTCAGAGTGAGTAAATTGGCCATTTTCATGCACTTTTAACCATTCCATTAATCTTGTGTTTTGGGCCCCTGGAAGCATGAAAATCACTTTAAACATGCTAATTTTAGCTCTAACACTGATGATCCACCTACAAATGTGAACTGACGTTCAAAAATAAAACATTTGAAAACGGACCATTTTCCACATTTCTGAAGCATGACGTAATGGGGGGGTGTTATCTCTTTTGTCGAAAATCAGCCGTTTTGAAGCATGATGTAATGGGGGGGTGTTATCTCTTTTGTCGAAAATCAGCCGTTTTTGCTCGAACATTAAATGCCTCCAAATGGTATTTAATTAACTTCCCGAGCCCCTGGAACCATGAAAATCACTTTAAACATGCTAATTTTAGCTCTAACACTGATGATCCACCTACAAATGTGAACTGACGTTCAAAAATAAAACATTTGAAAACGGACCATTTTCCACATTTCTGAAGCATGACGTAATGGGGGGGTGTTATCTCTTTTGTCGAAAATCAGCCGTTTTTGCTCGAACATTAAATGCCTCCAAATGGTATTTATTTCACTTCCCGGGGTGAAGAAACCCTTTTTGAGAACTCAGAGTGAGTAAATTGGCCATTTTCATGCACTTTTAACCATTCCATTAATCTTGTGTTTTGCGCCCCTGGAAGCATGAAAATCACTTTAAACATGCTAATTTTAGCTCTAACACTGATGATCCACCTACAAATGTGAACTGACGTTCAAAAATAAAACATTTGAAAACGGACCCTTTTCCACATTTCTGAAGCATGACGTAATGGGGGGGTGTTATCTCTTTTGTCGAAAATCAGCCGTTTTTGCTCGAACATTAAATGCCTCCAAATGGTATTTAATTAACTTCCTGAGCCCCTGGAAGCATGAAAATCACTTTAAACATGCTAATTTTAGCTCTAACACTGATGATCCACCTACAAATGTGAACTGACGTTCAAAAATAAAACATTTGAAAACGGACCATTTTCCACATTTCTGAAGCATGACGTAATGGGGGGGTGTTATCTCTTTTGTCGAAAATCAGCCGTTTTTGCTCGAACATTAAATGCCTCCAAATGGTATTTAATTAACTTCCCGGGGTGAAGAAACCCTTTTTGAGAACTCAGAGTGAGTAAATTGGCCATTTTCATGCACTTTTAACCATTCCATAAATCTTGTGTTTTGGGCCCCTGGAAGCATGAAAATCACTTTAAACATGCTAATTTGAGCTCTAACACTGATGATCCACCTACAAATGTGAACTGACGTTCAAAAATAAAACATTTGAAAACGGACCATTTTCCACATTTCTGAAGCATGACGTAATGGGGGGGTGTTATCTCTTTTGTCGAAAATCAGCCGTTTTTGCTCGAACATTAAATGCCTCCAAATGGTATTTAATTAACTTCCCGAGCCCCTGGAAGCATGAAAATCACTTTAAACATGCTAATTTTAGCTCTAACACTGATGATCCACCTACAAATGTGAACTGACGTTCAAAAATAAAACATTTGAAAACGGACCATTTTCCACATTTCTGAAGCATGACGTAATGGGGGGGTGTTATCTCTTTTGTCGAAAATCAGCCGTTTTTGCTCGAACATTAAATGCCTCCAAATGGTATTTAATTAACTTCCCGAGCCCCTGGAAGCATGAAAATCACTTTAAACATGCTAATTTTAGCTCTAACACTGATGATCCACCTACAAATGTGAACTGACGTTCAAAAATAAAACATTTGAAAACGGACCATTTTCCACACTTCTGAAGCATGACGTAATGGAGGGGTGTTATTTCTTTTGTCGAAAATCAGCCGTTTTTGCTCGAACATTAAATGCCTCCAAATGGTATTTAATTAACTTCCCGGGGTGAAGAAACCCTTTTTGAGAGCTCAGAGTGAGTAAATTGGCCATTTTCATGCACTTTTAACCATTCCATAAATCTTGTGTTTTGGGCCCCTGGAAGCATGAAAATCACTTTAAACATGCTAATTTTAGCTCTAACACTGATGATCCACCTACAAATGTGAACTGACGTTCAAAATAAAACATTTGAAAACGGACCATTTTCCACATTTCTGAAGCATGACGTAATGGGGGGGTGTTATCTCTTTTGTCGAAAATCAGCCGTTTTTGCTCGAACATTAAATGCCTCCAAATGGTATTTATTTCACTTCCCGAGCCCCTGGAAGCATGAAAATCACTTTAAACATGCTAATTTTAGCTCTAACACTGATGATCCACCTACAAATGTGAACTGACGTTCAAAAATAAAACATTTGAAAACGGACCATTTTCCACATTTCTGAAGCATGACGTAATGGGGGGGTGTTATCTCTTTTGTCGAAAATCAGCCGTTTTTGCTCGAACATTAAATGCCTCCAAATGGTATTTATTTCACTTCCCGGGGTGAAGAAACCCTTTTTGAGAACTCAGAGTGAGTAAATTGGCCATTTTCATGCACTTTTAACCATTCCATTAATCTTGTGTTTTGGGCCCCTGGAAGCATGAAAATCACTTTAAACATGCTAATTTTAGCTCTAACACTGATGATCCACCTACAAATGTGAACTGACGTTCAAAAATAAAACATTTGAAAACGGACCATTTTCCACATTTCTGAAGCATGACGTAATGGGGGGGTGTTATCTCTTTTGTCGAAAATCAGCCGTTTTGAAGCATGATGTAATGGGGGGTGTTATCTCTTTTGTCGAAAATCAGCCGTTTTTGCTCGAACATTAAATGCCTCCAAATGGTATTTAATTAACTTCCCGAGCCCCTGGAAGCATGAAAATCACTTTAAACATGCTAATTTTAGCTCTAACACTGATGATCCACCTACAAATGTGAACTGACGTTCAAAAATAAAACATTTGAAAACGGACCATTTTCCACATTTCTGAAGCATGACGTAATGGGGGGGTGTTATCTCTTTTGTCGAAAATCAGCCGTTTTTGCTCGAACATTAAATGCCTCCAAATGGTATTTATTTCACTTCCCGGGGTGAAGAAACCCTTTTTGAGAACTCAGAGTGAGTAAATTGGCCATTTTCATGCACTTTTAACCATTCCATTAATCTTGTGTTTTGCGCCCCTGGAAGCATGAAAATCACTTTAAACATGCTAATTTTAGCTCTAACACTGATGATCCACCTACAAATGTGAACTGACGTTCAAAAATAAAACATTTGAAAACGGACCCTTTTCCACATTTCTGAAGCATGACGTAATGGGGGGGTGTTATCTCTTTTGTCGAAAATCAGCCGTTTTTGCTCGAACATTAAATGCCTCCAAATGGTATTTAATTAACTTCCTGAGCCCCTGGAAGCATGAAAATCACTTTAAACATGCTAATTTTAGCTCTAACACTGATGATCCACCTACAAATGTGAACTGACGTTCAAAAATAAAACATTTGAAAACGGACCATTTTCCACATTTCTGAAGCATGACGTAATGGGGGGGTGTTATCTCTTTTGTCGAAAATCAGCCGTTTTTGCTCGAACATTAAATGCCTCCAAATGGTATTTAATTAACTTCCCGGGGTGAAGAAACCCTTTTTGAGAACTCAGAGTGAGTAAATTGGCCATTTTCATGCACTTTTAACCATTCCATAAATCTTGTGTTTTGGGCCCCTGGAAGCATGAAAATCACTTTAAACATGCTAATTTTAGCTCTAACACTGATGATCCACCTACAAATGTGAACTGACGTTCAAAAATAAAACATTTGAAAACGGACCATTTTCCACATTTCTGAAGCATGACGTAATGGGGGGGTGTTATCTCTTTTGTCGAAAATCAGCCGTTTTTGCTCGAACATTAAATGCCTCCAAATGGTATTTAATTAACTTCCCGAGCCCCTGGAAGCATGAAAATCACTTTAAACATGCTAATTTTAGCTCTAACACTGATGATCCACCTACAAATGTGAACTGACGTTCAAAAATAAAACATTTGAAAACGGACCATTTTCCACATTTCTGAAGCATGACGTAATGGGGGGGTGTTATCTCTTTTGTCGAAAATCAGCCGTTTTTGCTCGAACATTAAATGCCTCCAAATGGTATTTAATTCACTTCCCGGGGTGAAGAAACCCTTTTTGAGAACTCAGAGTGAGTAAATTGGCCATTTTCATGCACTTTTAACCATTCCATTAATCTTGTGTTTTGGGCCCCTGGAAGCATGAAAATCACTTTAAACATGCTAATTTTAGCTCTAACACTGATGATCCACCTACAAATGTGAACTGACGTTCAAAAATAAAACATTTGAAAACGGACCATTTTCCACATTTCTGAAGCATGACGTAATGGGGGGGTGTTATCTCTTTTGTCGAAAATCAGCCGTTTTGAAGCATGATGTAATGGGGGGTGTTATCTCTTTTGTCGAAAATCAGCCGTTTTTGCTCGAACATTAAATGCCTCCAAATGGTATTTATTTCACTTCCCGAGCCCCTGGAAGCATGAAAATCACTTTAAACATGCTAATTTTAGCTCTAACACTGATGATCCACCTACAAATGTGAACTGACGTTCAAAAATAAAACATTTGAAAACGGACCATTTTCCACATTTCTGAAGCATGACGTAATGGGGGGGTGTTATCTCTTTTGTCGAAAATCAGCCGTTTTTGCTCGAACATTAAATGCCTCCAAATGGTATTTAATTAACTTCCCGAGCCCCTGGAAGCATGAAAATCACTTTAAACATGCTAATTTTAGCTCTAACACTGATGATCCACCTACAAATGTGAACTGACGTTCAAAAATAAAACATTTGAAAACGGACCATTTTCCACATTTCTGAAGCATGACGTAATGGGGGGGTGTTATCTCTTTTGTCGAAAATCAGCCGTTTTTGCTCGAACATTAAATGCCTCCAAATGGTATTTAATTAACTTCCCGAGCCCCTGGAAGCATGAAAATCACTTTAAACATGCTAATTTTAGCTCTAACACTGATGATCCACCTACAAATGTGAACTGACGTTCAAAAATAAAACATTTGAAAACGGACCATTTTCCACACTTCTGAAGCATGACGTAATGGAGGGGTGTTATTTCTTTTGTCGAAAATCAGCCGTTTTTGCTCGAACATTAAATGCCTCCAAATGGTATTTAATTAACTTCCCGGGGTGAAGAAACCCTTTTTGAGAGCTCAGAGTGAGTAAATTGGCCATTTTCATGCACTTTTAACCATTCCATAAATCTTGTGTTTTGGGCCCCTGGAAGCATGAAAATCACTTTAAACATGCTAATTTTAGCTCTAACACTGATGATCCACCTACAAATGTGAACTGACGTTCAAAATAAAACATTTGAAAACGGACCATTTTCCACATTTCTGAAGCATGACGTAATGGGGGGGTGTTATCTCTTTTGTCGAAAATCAGCCGTTTTTGCTCGAACATTAAATGCCTCCAAATGGTATTTATTTCACTTCCCGAGCCCCTGGAAGCATGAAAATCACTTTAAACATGCTAATTTTAGCTCTAACACTGATGATCCACCTACAAATGTGAACTGACGTTCAAAAATAAAACATTTGAAAACGGACCATTTTCCACATTTCTGAAGCATGACGTAATGGGGGGGTGTTATCTCTTTTGTCGAAAATCAGCCGTTTTTGCTCGAACATTAAATGCCTCCAAATGGTATTTATTTCACTTCCCGGGGTGAAGAAACCCTTTTTGAGAACTCAGAGTGAGTAAATTGGCCATTTTCATGCACTTTTAACCATTCCATTAATCTTGTGTTTTGGGCCCCTGGAAGCATGAAAATCACTTTAAACATGCTAATTTTAGCTCTAACACTGATGATCCACCTACAAATGTGAACTGACGTTCAAAAATAAAACATTTGAAAACGGACCATTTTCCACATTTCTGAAGCATGACGTAATGGGGGGGTGTTATCTCTTTTGTCGAAAATCAGCCGTTTTGAAGCATGATGTAATGGGGGGTGTTATCTCTTTTGTCGAAAATCAGCCGTTTTTGCTCGAACATTAAATGCCTCCAAATGGTATTTAATTAACTTCCCGAGCCCCTGGAAGCATGAAAATCACTTTAAACATGCTAATTTTAGCTCTAACACTGATGATCCACCTACAAATGTGAACTGACGTTCAAAAATAAAACATTTGAAAACGGACCATTTTCCACATTTCTGAAGCATGACGTAATGGGGGGGTGTTATCTCTTTTGTCGAAAATCAGCCGTTTTTGCTCGAACATTAAATGCCTCCAAATGGTATTTATTTCACTTCCCGGGGTGAAGAAACCCTTTTTGAGAACTCAGAGTGAGTAAATTGGCCATTTTCATGCACTTTTAACCATTCCATTAATCTTGTGTTTTGCGCCCCTGGAAGCATGAAAATCACTTTAAACATGCTAATTTTAGCTCTAACACTGATGATCCACCTACAAATGTGAACTGACGTTCAAAAATAAAACATTTGAAAACGGACCCTTTTCCACATTTCTGAAGCATGACGTAATGGGGGGGTGTTATCTCTTTTGTCGAAAATCAGCCGTTTTTGCTCGAACATTAAATGCCTCCAAATGGTATTTAATTAACTTCCTGAGCCCCTGGAAGCATGAAAATCACTTTAAACATGCTAATTTTAGCTCTAACACTGATGATCCACCTACAAATGTGAACTGACGTTCAAAAATAAAACATTTGAAAACGGACCATTTTCCACATTTCTGAAGCATGACGTAATGGGGGGGTGTTATCTCTTTTGTCGAAAATCAGCCGTTTTTGCTCGAACATTAAATGCCTCCAAATGGTATTTAATTCACTTCCCGGGGTGAAGAAACCCTTTTTGAGAACTCAGAGTGAGTAAATTGGCCATTTTCATGCACTTTTAACCATTCCATTAATCTTGTGTTTTGGGCCCCTGGAAGCATGAAAATCACTTTAAACATGCTAATTTTAGCTCTAACACTGATGATCCACCTACAAATGTGAACTGACGTTCAAAAATAAAACATTTGAAAACGGACCATTTTCCACATTTCTGAAGCATGACGTAATGGGGGGGTGTTATCTCTTTTGTCGAAAATCAGCCGTTTTGAAGCATGATGTAATGGGGGGTGTTATCTCTTTTGTCGAAAATCAGCCGTTTTTGCTCGAACATTAAATGCCTCCAAATGGTATTTATTTCACTTCCCGAGCCCCTGGAAGCATGAAAATCACTTTAAACATGCTAATATTAGCTCTAACACTGATGATCCACCTACAAATGTGAACTGACGTTCAAAAATAAAACATTTGAAAACGGACCATTTTCCACATTTCTGAAGCATGACGTAATGGGGGGGTGTTATCTCTTTTGTCGAAAATCAGCCGTTTTTGCTCGAACATTAAATGCCTCCAAATGGTATTTAATTAACTTCCCGAGCCCCTGGAAGCATGAAAATCACTTTAAACATGCTAATTTTAGCTCTAACACTGATGATCCACCTACAAATGTGAACTGACGTTCAAAAATAAAACATTTGAAAACGGACCATTTTCCACATTTCTGAAGCATGACGTAATGGGGGGGTGTTATCTCTTTTGTCGAAAATCAGCCGTTTTTGCTCGAACATTAAATGCCTCCAAATGGTATTTAATTAACTTCCCGAGCCCCTGGAAGCATGAAAATCACTTTAAACATGCTAATTTTAGCTCTAACACTGATGATCCACCTACAAATGTGAACTGACGTTCAAAAATAAAACATTTGAAAACGGACCATTTTCCACATTTCTGAAGCATGACGTAATGGAGGGGTGTTATTTCTTTTGTCGAAAATCAGCCGTTTTTGCTCGAACATTAAATGCCTCCAAATGGTATTTAATTAACTTCCCGGGGTGAAGAAACCCTTTTTGAGAGCTCAGAGTGAGTAAATTGGCCATTTTCATGCACTTTTAACCATTCCATAAATCTTGTGTTTTGGGCCCCTGGAAGCATGAAAATCACTTTAAACATGCTAATTTTAGCTCTAACACTGATGATCCACCTACAAATGTGAACTCACGTTCAAAAATAAAACATTTGAAAACGGACCATTTTCCACATTTCTGAAGCATGACGTAATGGGGGGGTGTTATCTCTTTTGTCGAAAATCAGCCGTTTTTGCTCGAACATTAAATGCCTCCAAATGGTATTTAATTAACTTCCCGAGCCCCTGGAAGCATGAAAATCACTTTAAACATGCTAATTTTAGCTCTAACACTGATGATCCACCTACAAATGTGAACTGACGTTCAAAAATAAAACATTTGAAAACGGACCATTTTCCACATTTCTGAAGCATGACGTAATGGGGGGGTGTTATCTCTTTTGTCGAAAATCAGCCGTTTTTGCTCGAACATTAAATGCCTCCAAATGGTATTTAATTAACTTCCCGAGCCCCTGGAAGCATGAAAATCACTTTAAACATGCTAATTTTAGCTCTAACACTGATGATCCACCTACAAATGTGAACTGACGTTCAAAAATAAAACATTTGAAAACGGACCATTTTCCACATTTCTGAAGCATGACGTAATGGGGGGGTGTTATCTCTTTTGTCGAAAATCAGCCGTTTTTGCTCGAACATTAAATGCCTCCAAATGGTATTTAATTAACTTCCCGGGGTGAAGAAACCCTTTTTGAGAACTCAGAGTGAGTAAATTGGCCATTTTCATGCACTTTTAACCATTCCATAAATCTTGTGTTTTGGGCCCCTGGAAGCATGAAAATCACTTTAAACATGCTAATTTTAGCTCTAACACTGATGATCCACCTACAAATGTGAACTGACGTTCAAAAATAAAACATTTGAAAACGGACCATTTTCCACATTTCTGAAGCATGACGTAATGGGGGGGTGTTATCTCTTTTGTCGAAAATCAGCCGTTTTTGCTCGAACATTAAATGCCTCCAAATGGTATTTAATTAACTTCCCGAGCCCCTGGAAGCATGAAAATCACTTTAAACATGCTAATTTTAGCTCTAACACTGATGATCCACCTACAAATGTGAACTGACGTTCAAAAATAAAACATTTGAAAACGGACCATTTTCCACATTTCTGAAGCATGACGTAATGGGGGGGTGTTATCTCTTTTGTCGAAAATCAGCCGTTTTTGCTCGAACATTAAATGCCTCCAAATGGTATTTAATTAACTTCCCGGGGTGAAGAAACCCTTTTTGAGAGCTCAGAGTGAGTAAATTGGCCATTTTCATGCACTTTTAACCATTCCATAAATCTTGTGTTTTGGGCCCCTGGAAGCATGAAAATCACTTTAAACATGCTAATTTTAGCTCTAACACTGATGATCCACCTACAAATGTGAACTGACGTTCAAAAATAAAACATTTGAAAACGGACCATTTTCCACATTTCTGAAGCATGACGTAATGGGGGGGTGTTATCTCTTTTGTCGAAAATCAGCCGTTTTTGCTCGAACATTAAATGCCTCCAAATGGTATTTATTTCACTTCCCGAGCCCCTGGAAGCATGAAAATCACTTTAAACATGCTAATTTTAGCTCTAACACTGATGATCCACCTACAAATGTGAACTGACGTTCAAAAATAAAACATTTGAAAACGGACCATTTTCCACATTTCTGAAGCATGACGTAATGGGGGGGTGTTATCTCTTTTGTCGAAAATCAGCCGTTTTTGCTCGAACATTAAATGCCTCCAAATGGTATTTAATTAACTTCCCGGGGTGAAGAAACCCTTTTTGAGAACTCAGAGTGAGTAAATTGGCCATTTTCATGCACTTTTAACCATTCCATAAATCTTGTGTTTTGGGCCCCTGGAAGCATGAAAATCACTTTAAACATGCTAATTTTAGCTCTAACACTGATGATCCACCTACAAATGTGAACTGACGTTCAAAAATAAAACATTTGAAAACGGACCATTTTCCACAATTCTGAAGCATGACGTAATGGGGGGGTGTTATCTCTTTTGTCGAAAATCAGCCGTTTTTGCTCGAACATTAAATGCCTCCAAATGGTATTTAATTAACTTCCCGAGCCCCTGGAAGCATGAAAATCACTTTAAACATGCTAATTTTAGCTCTAACACTGATGATCCACCTACAAATGTGAACTGACGTTCAAAAATAAAACATTTGAAAACGGACCATTTTCCACATTTCTGAAGCATGACGTAATGGGGGGATGTTATCTCTTTTGTCGAAAATCAGCCGTTTTTGCTCGAACATTAAATGCCTCCAAATGGTATTTAATTAACTTCCCGGGGTGAAGAAACCCTTTTTGAGAACTCAGAGTGAGTAAATTGGCCATTTTCATGCACTTTTAACCATTCCATAAATCTTGTGTTTTGGGCCCCTGGAAGCATGAAAATCACTTTAAACATGCTAATTTTAGCTCTAACACTGATGATCCACCTACAAATGTGAACTGACGTTCAAAAATAAAACATTTGAAAACGGACCATTTTCCACATTTCTGAAGCATGACGTAATGGGGGGGTGTTATCTCTTTTGTCGAAAATCAGCCGTTTTTGCTCGAACATTAAATGCCTCCAAATGGTATTTAATTAACTTCCCGAGCCCCTGGAAGCATGAAAATCACTTTAAACATGCTAATTTTAGCTCTAACACTGATGATCCACCTACAAATGTGAACTGACGTTCAAAAATAAAACATTTGAAAACGGACCATTTTCCACATTTCTGAAGCATGACGTAATGGGGGGGTGTTATCTCTTTTGTCGAAAATCAGCCGTTTTTGCTCGAACATTAAATGCCTCCAAATGGTATTTAATTAACTTCCCGAGCCCCTGGAAGCATGAAAATCACTTTAAACATGCTAATTTTAGCTCTAACACTGATGATCCACCTACAAATGTGAACTGACGTTCAAAAATAAAACATTTGAAAACGGACCATTTTCCACATTTCTGAAGCATGACGTAATGGGGGGGTGTTATCTCTTTTGTCGAAAATCAGCCGTTTTTGCTCGAACATTAAATGCCTCCAAATGGTATTTAATTAACTTCCCGAGCCCCTGGAAGCATGAAAATCACTTTAAACATGCTAATTTTAGCTCTAACACTGATGATCCACCTACAAATGTGAACTGACGTTCAAAAATAAAACATTTGAAAACGGACCATTTTCCACATTTCTGAAGCATGACGTAATGGGGGGGTGTTATCTCTTTTGTCGAAAATCAGCCGTTTTTGCTCGAACATTAAATGCCTCCAAATGGTATTTAATTAACTTCCCGAGCCCCTGGAAGCATGAAAATCACTTTAAACATGCTAATTTTAGCTCTAACACTGATGATCCACCTACAAATGTGAACTGACGTTCAAAAATAAAACATTTGAAAACGGACCATTTTCCACATTTCTGAAGCATGACGTAATGGGGGGGTGTTATCTCTTTTGTCGAAAATCAGCCGTTTTTGCTCGAACATTAAATGCCTCCAAATGGTATTTATTTCACTTCCCGGGGTGAAGAAACCCTTTTTGAGAACTCAGAGTGAGTAAATTGGCCATTTTCATGCACTTTTAACCATTCCATAAATCTTGTGTTTTGGGCCCCTGGAAGCATGAAAATCACTTTAAACATGCTAATTTTAGCTCTAACACTGATGATCCACCTACAAATGTGAACTGACGTTCAAAAATAAAACATTTGAAAACGGACCATTTTCCACATTTCTGAAGCATGACGTAATGGGGGGGTGTTATCTCTTTTGTCGAAAATCAGCCGTTTTTGCTCGAACATTAAAGGCCTCCAAATGGTATTTAATTAACTTCCCGGGGTGAAGAAACCCTTTTTGAGAACTCAGAGTGAGTAAATTGACCATTTTCATGCACTTTTAACCATTCCATAAATCTTGTGTTTTGGGCCCCTGGAAGCATGAAAATCACTTTAAACATGCTAATTTTAGCTCTAACACTGATGATCCACCTACAAATGTGAACTGACGTTCAAAAATAAAACATTTGAAAACGGACCATTTTCCACATTTCTGAAGCATGACGTAATGGGGGGGTGTTATCTCTTTTGTCGAAAATCAGCCGTTTTTGCTCGAACATTAAATGCCTCCAAATGGTATTTATTTCACTTCCCGAGCCCCTGGAAGCATGAAAATCACTTTAAACATGCTAATTTTAGCTCTAACACTGATGATCCACCTACAAATGTGAACTGACGTTCAAAAATAAAACATTTGAAAACGGACCATTTTCCACATTTCTGAAGCATGACGTAATGGGGGGGTGTTATCTCTTTTGTCGAAAATCAGCCGTTTTTGCTCGAACATTAAATGCCTCCAAATGGTATTTATTTCACTTCCCGGGGTGAAGAAACCCTTTTTGAGAACTCAGAGTGAGTAAATTGGCCATTTTCATGCACTTTTAACCATTCCATTAATCTTGTGTTTTGGGCCCCTGGAAGCATGAAAATCACTTTAAACATGCTAATTTTAGCTCTAACACTGATGATCCACCTACAAATGTGAACTGACGTTCAAAAATAAAACATTTGAAAACGGACCATTTTCCACATTTCTGAAGCATGACGTAATGGGGGGGTGTTATCTCTTTTGTCGAAAATCAGCCGTTTTTGCTCGAACATTAAATGCCTCCAAATGGTATTTAATTAACTTCCCGAGCCCCTGGAAGCATGAAAATCACTTTAAACATGCTAATTTTAGCTCTAACACTGATGATCCACCTACAAATGTGAACTGACGTTCAAAAATAAAACATTTGAAAACGGACCATTTTCCACATTTCTGAAGCATGACGTAATGGGGGGGTGTTATCTCTTTTGTCGAAAATCAGCCGTTTTTGCTCGAACATTAAATGCCTCCAAATGGTATTTATTTCACTTCCCGGGGTGAAGAAACCCTTTTTGAGAACTCAGAGTGAGTAAATTGGCCATTTTCATGCACTTTTAACCATTCCATTAATCTTGTGTTTTGGGCCCCTGGAAGCATGAAAATCACTTTAAACATCATAATTTTAGCTCTAACACTGATGATCCACCTACAAATGTGAACTGACGTTCAAAAATAAAACATTTGAAAACGGACCATTTTCCACATTTCTGAAGCATGACATAATGGGGGGGTGTTATCTCTTTTGTCGAAAATCAGCCGTTTTTGCTCGAACATTAAATGCCTCCAAATGGTATTTAATTAACTTCCTGAGCCCCTGGAAGCATGAAAATCACTTTAAACATGCTAATTTTAGCTCTAACACTGATGATCCACCTACAAATGTGAACTGACGTTCAAAAATAAAACATTTGAAAACGGACCATTTTCCACATTTCTGAAGCATGACGTAATGGGGGGGTGTTATCTCTTTTGTCGAAAATCAGCCGTTTTTGCTCGAACATTAAATGCCTCCAAATGGTATTTAATTAACTTCCCGGGGTGAAGAAACCCTTTTTGAGAACTCAGAGTGAGTAAATTGGCCATTTTCATGCACTTTTAACCATTCCATAAATCTTGTGTTTTGGGCCCCTGGAAGCATGAAAATCACTTTAAACATGCTAATTTTAGCTCTAACACTGATGATCCACCTACAAATGTGAACTGACGTTCAAAAATAAAACATTTGAAAACGGACCATTTTCCACATTTCTGAAGCATGACGTAATGGGGGGGTGTTATCTCTTTTGTCGAAAATCAGCCGTTTTTGCTCGAACATTAAATGCCTCCAAATGGTATTTAATTAACTTCCCGAGCCCCTGGAAGCATGAAAATCACTTTAAACATGCTAATTTTAGCTCTAACACTGATGATCCACCTACAAATGTGAACTGACGTTCAAAAATAAAACATTTGAAAACGGACCATTTTCCACATTTCTGAAGCATGACGTAATGGGGGGGTGTTATCTCTTTTGTCGAAAATCAGCCGTTTTTGCTCGAACATTAAATGCCTCCAAATGGTATTTAATTAACTTCCCGAGCCCCTGGAAGCATGAAAATCACTTTAAACATGCTAATTTTAGCTCTAACACTGATGATCCACCTACAAATGTGAACTGACGTTCAAAAATAAAACATTTGAAAACGGACCATTTTCCACATTTCTGAAGCATGACGTAATGGAGGGGTGTTATTTCTTTTGTCGAAAATCAGCCGTTTTTGCTCGAACATTAAATGCCTCCAAATGGTATTTAATTAACTTCCCGGGGTGAAGAAACCCTTTTTGAGAGCTCAGAGTGAGTAAATTGGCCATTTTCATGCACTTTTAACCATTCCATAAATCTTGTGTTTTGGGCCCCTGGAAGCATGAAAATCACTTTAAACATGCTAATTTTAGCTCTAACACTGATGATCCACCTACAAATGTGAACTCACGTTCAAAAATAAAACATTTGAAAACGGACCATTTTCCACATTTCTGAAGCATGACGTAATGGGGGGGGTGTTATCTCTTTTGTCGAAAATCAGCCGTTTTTGCTCGAACATTAAATGCCTCCAAATGGTATTTAATTAACTTCCCGAGCCCCTGGAAGCATGAAAATCACTTTAAACATGCTAATTTTAGCTCTAACACTGATGATCCACCTACAAATGTGAAGTGACGTTCAAAAATAAAACATTTGAAAACAGACCATTTTCCACATTTCTGAAGCATGACGTAATGGGGGGGTGTTATCTCTTTTGTCGAAAATCAGCCGTTTTTGCTCGAACATTAAATGCCTCCAAATGGTATTTATTTCACTTCCCGAGCCCCTGGAAGCATGAAAATCACTTTAAACATGCTAATTTTAGCTCTAACACTGATGATCCACCTACAAATGTGAACTGACGTTCAAAAATAAAACATTTGAAAACGGACCATTTTCCACATTTCTGAAGCATGACGTAATGGGGGGGTGTTATCTCTTTTGTCGAAAATCAGCCGTTTTTGCTCGAACATTAAATGCCTCCAAATGGTATTTAATTAACTTCCCGGGGTGAAGAAACCCTTTTTGAGAACTCAGAGTGAGTAAATTGGCCATTTTCATGCACTTTTAACCATTCCATAAATCTTGTGTTTTGGGCCCCTGGAAGCATGAAAATCACTTTAAACATGCTAATTTTAGCTCTAACACTGATGATCCACCTACAAATGTGAACTGACGTTCAAAAATAAAACATTTGAAACGGACCATTTTCCACAATTCTGAAGCATGACGTAATGGGGGGGTGTTATCTCTTTTGTCGAAAATCAGCCGTTTTTGCTCGAACATTAAATGTCTCCAAATGGTATTTAATTAACTTCCCGAGCCCCTGGAAGCATGAAAATCACTTTAAACATGCTAATTTTAGCTCTAACACTGATGATCCACCTACAAATGTGAACTGACGTTCAAAAATAAAACATTTGAAAACGGACCATTTTCCACATTTCTGAAGCATGACGTAATGGGGGGGTGTTATCTCTTTTGTCGAAAATCAGCCGTTTTTGCTCGAACATTAAATGCCTCCAAATGGTATTTAATTAACTTCCCGGGGTGAAGAAACCCTTTTTGAGAACTCAGAGTGAGTAAATTGGCCATTTTCATGCACTTTTAACCATTCCATAAATCTTGTGTTTTGGGCCCCTGGAAGCATGAAAATCACTTTAAACATGCTAATTTTAGCTCTAACACTGATGATCCACCTACAAATGTGAACTGACGTTCAAAAATAAAACATTTGAAAACGGACCATTTTCCACATTTCTGAAGCATGACGTAATGGGGGGGTGTTATCTCTTTTGTCGAAAATCAGCCGTTTTTGCTCGAACATTAAATGCCTCCAAATGGTATTTAATTAACTTCCCGAGCCCCTGGAAGCATGAAAATCACTTTAAACATGCTAATTTTAGCTCTAACACTGATGATCCACCTACAAATGTGAACTGACGTTCAAAAATAAAACATTTGAAAACGGACCATTTTCCACATTTCTGAAGCATGACGTAATGGGGGGGTGTTATCTCTTTTGTCGAAAATCAGCCGTTTTTGCTCGAACATTAAATGCCTCCAAATGGTATTTATTTCACTTCCCGAGCCCCTGGAAGCATGAAAATCACTTTAAACATGCTAATTTTAGCTCTAACACTGATGATCCACCTACAAATGTGAACTGACGTTCAAAAATAAAACAATTGAAAACGGACCATTTTCCACATTTCTGAAGCATGACGTAATGGGGGGGTGTTATCTCTTTTGTCGAAAATCAGCCGTTTTTGCTCGAACATTAAATGCCTCCAAATGGTATTTAATTAACTTCCCGGGGTGAAGAAACCCTTTTTGAGAACTCAGAGTGAGTAAATTGGCCATTTTCATGCACTTTTAACCATTCCATAAATCTTGTGTTTTGGGCCCCTGGAAGCATGAAAATCACTTTAAACATGCTAATTTTAGCTCTAACACTGATGATCCACCTACAAATGTGAACTGACGTTCAAAAATAAAACATTTGAAAACGGACCATTTTCCACATTTCTGAAGCATGACGTAATGGGGGGGTGTTATCTCTTTTGTCGAAAATCAGCCGTTTTTGCTCGAACATTAAATGCCTCCAAATGGTATTTAATTAACTTCCCGAGCCCCTGGAAGCATGAAAATCACTTTAAACATGCTAATTTTAGCTCTAACACTGATGATCCACCTACAAATGTGAACTGACGTTCAAAAATAAAACATTTGAAAACGGACCATTTTCCACATTTCTGAAGCATGACGTAATGGGGGGGTGTTATCTCTTTTGTCGAAAATCAGCCGTTTTTGCTCGAACATTAAATGCCTCCAAATGGTATTTAATTAACTTCCCGGGGTGAAGAAACCCTTTTTGAGAACTCAGAGTGAGTAAATTGGCCATTTTCATGCACTTTTAACCATTCCATAAATCTTGTGTTTTGGGCCCCTGGAAGCATGAAAATCACTTTAAACAAGCTAATTTTAGCTCTAACACTGATGATCCACCTACAAATGTGAACTGACGTTCAAAAATAAAACATTTGAAAACAGACCATTTTCCACATTTCTGAAGCATGACGTAATGGGGGGGTGTTATCTCTTTTGTCGAATATCAGCCGTTTTTGCTCGAACATTAAATGCCTCCAAATGGTATTCACTTGACTTCCCGAGCCCCTGGAAGCATGAAAATCACTTTAAACATGCTAATTTTAGCTCTAACACTGATGATCCACCTACAAATGTGAACTGACGTTCAAAAATAAAACATTTGAAAACGGACCATTTTCCACATTTCTGAAGCATGACGTAATGGGGGGGTGTTATCTCTTTTGTCGAAAATCAGCCGTTTTTGCTCGAACATTAAATGCCTCCAAATGGTATTTAATTAACTTCCCGAGCCCCTGGAAGCATGAAAATCACTTTAAACATGCTAATTTTAGCTCTAACACTGATGATCCACCTACAAATGTGAACTGACGTTCAAAAATAAAACATTTGAAAACGGACCATTTTCCACATTTCTGAAGCATGACGTAATGGGGGGGTGTTATCTCTTTTGTCGAAAATCAGCCGTTTTTGCTCGAAAATTAAATGCCTCCAAATGGTATTTAATTAACTTCCCGGGGTGAAGAAACCCTTTTTGAGAACTCAGAGTGAGTAAATTGGCCATTTTCATGCACTTTTAACCATTCCATAAATCTTGTGTTTTGGGCCCCTGGAAGCATGAAAATCACTTTAAACATGCTAATTTTAGCTCTAACACTGATGATCCACCTACAAATGTGAACTGACGTTCAAAAATAAAACATTTGAAAACGGACCATTTTCCACATTTCTGAAGCATGACGTAATGGGGGGGTGTTATCTCTTTTGTCGAAAATCAGCCGTTTTTGCTCGAACATTAAATGCCTCCAAATGGTATTTAATTAACTTCCCGAGCCCCTGGAAGCATGAAAATCACTTTAAACATGCTAATTTTAGCTCTAACACTGATGATCCACCTACAAATGTGAACTGACGTTCAAAAATAAAACATTTGAAAACGGACCATTTTCCACATTTCTGAAGCATGACGTAATGGGGGGGTGTTATCTCTTTTGTCGAAAATCAGCCGTTTTTGCTCGAACATTAAATGCCTCCAAATGGTATTTATTTCACTTCCCGGGGTGAAGAAACCCTTTTTGAGAACTCAGAGTGAGTAAATTGGCCATTTTCATGCACTTTTAACCATTCCATTAATCTTGTGTTTTGGGCCCCTGGAAGCATGAAAATCACTTTAAACATGCTAATTTTAGCTCTAACACTGATGATCCACCTACAAATGTGAACTGACGTTCAAAAATAAAACATTTGAAAACGGACCATTTTCCACATTTCTGAAGCATGACGTAATGGGGGGGTGTTATCTCTTTTGTCGAAAATCAGCCGTTTTTGCTCGAACATTAAATGCCTCTAAATGGTATTTAATTAACTTCCCGAGCCCCTGGAAGCATGAAAATCACTTTAAACATGCTAATTTTAGCTCTAACACTGATGATCCACCTACAAATGTGAACTGACGTTCAAAAATAAAACATTTGAAAACGGACCATTTTCCACATTTCTGAAGCATGACGTAATGGGGGGGTGTTATCTCTTTTGTCGAAAATCAGCCGTTTTTGCTCGAACATTAAATGCCTCCAAATGGTATTTATTTCACTTCCCGGGGTGAAGAAACCCTTTTTGAGAACTCAGAGTGAGTAAATTGGCCATTTTCATGCACTTTTAACCATTCCATTAATCTTGTGTTTTGGGCCCCTGGAAGCATGAAAATCACTTTAAACATGCTAATTTTAGCTCTAACACTGATGATCCACCTACAAATGTGAACTGACGTTCAAAAATAAAACATTTGAAAACGGACCATTTTCCACATTTCTGAAGCATGACGTAATGGGGGGGTGTTATCTCTTTTGTCGAAAATCAGCCGTTTTTGCTCGAACATTAAATGCCTCCAAATGGTATTTAATTAACTTCCCGAGCCCCTGGAAGCATGAAAATCACTTTAAACATGCTAATTTTAGCTCTAACACTGATGATCCACCTACAAATGTGAACTGACGTTCAAAAATAAAACATTTGAAAACGGACCATTTTCCACATTTCTGAAGCATGACGTAATGGGGGGGTGTTATCTCTTTTGTCGAAAATCAGCCGTTTTTGCTCGAACATTAAATGCCTCCAAATGGTATTTAATTAACTTCCCGAGCCCCTGGAAGCATGAAAATCACTTTAAACATGCTAATTTTAGCTCTAACACTGATGATCCACCTACAAATGTGAACTGACGTTCAAAAATAAAACATTTGAAAACGGACCATTTTCCACATTTCTGAAGCATGACGTAATGGAGGGGTGTTATTTCTTTTGTCGAAAATCAGCCGTTTTTGCTCGAACATTAAATGCCTCCAAATGGTATTTAATTAACTTCCCGGGGTGAAGAAACCCTTTTTGAGAGCTCAGAGTGAGTAAATTGGCCATTTTCATGCACTTTTAACCATTCCATAAATCTTGTGTTTTGGGCCCCTGGAAGCATGAAAATCACTTTAAACATGCTAATTTTAGCTCTAACACTGATGATCCACCTACAAATGTGAACTCACGTTCAAAAATAAAACATTTGAAAACGGACCATTTTCCACATTTCTGAAGCATGACGTAATGGGGGGGGTGTTATCTCTTTTGTCGAAAATCAGCCGTTTTTGCTCGAACATTAAATGCCTCCAAATGGTATTTAATTAACTTCCCGAGCCCCTGGAAGCATGAAAATCACTTTAAACATGCTAATTTTAGCTCTAACACTGATGATCCACCTACAAATGTGAAGTGACGTTCAAAAATAAAACATTTGAAAACAGACCATTTTCCACATTTCTGAAGCATGACGTAATGGGGGGGTGTTATCTCTTTTGTCGAAAATCAGCCGTTTTTGCTCGAACATTAAATGCCTCCAAATGGTATTTATTTCACTTCCCGAGCCCCTGGAAGCATGAAAATCACTTTAAACATGCTAATTTTAGCTCTAACACTGATGATCCACCTACAAATGTGAACTGACGTTCAAAAATAAAACAATTGAAAACGGACCATTTTCCACATTTCTGAAGCATGACGTAATGGGGGGGTGTTATCTCTTTTGTCGAAAATCAGCCGTTTTTGCTCGAACATTAAATGCCTCCAAATGGTATTTAATTAACTTCCCGGGGTGAAGAAACCCTTTTTGAGAACTCAGAGTGAGTAAATTGGCCATTTTCATGCACTTTTAACCATTCCATAAATCTTGTGTTTTGGGCCCCTGGAAGCATGAAAATCACTTTAAACATGCTAATTTTAGCTCTAACACTGATGATCCACCTACAAATGTGAACTGACGTTCAAAAATAAAACATTTGAAAACGGACCATTTTCCACATTTCTGAAGCATGACGTAATGGGGGGGTGTTATCTCTTTTGTCGAAAATCAGCCGTTTTTGCTCGAACATTAAATGCCTCCAAATGGTATTTAATTAACTTCCCGAGCCCCTGGAAGCATGAAAATCACTTTAAACATGCTAATTTTAGCTCTAACACTGATGATCCACCTACAAATGTGAACTGACGTTCAAAAATAAAACATTTGAAAACGGACCATTTTCCACATTTCTGAAGCATGACGTAATGGGGGGGTGTTATCTCTTTTGTCGAAAATCAGCCGTTTTTGCTCGAACATTAAATGCCTCCAAATGGTATTTAATTAACTTCCCGGGGTGAAGAAACCCTTTTTGAGAACTCAGAGTGAGTAAATTGGCCATTTTCATGCACTTTTAACCATTCCATAAATCTTGTGTTTTGGGCCCCTGGAAGCATGAAAATCACTTTAAACAAGCTAATTTTAGCTCTAACACTGATGATCCACCTACAAATGTGAACTGACGTTCAAAAATAAAACATTTGAAAACAGACCATTTTCCACATTTCTGAAGCATGACGTAATGGGGGGGTGTTATCTCTTTTGTCGAATATCAGCCGTTTTTGCTCGAACATTAAATGCCTCCAAATGGTATTCATTTGACTTCCCGAGCCCCTGGAAGCATGAAAATCACTTTAAACATGCTAATTTTAGCTCTAACACTGATGATCCACCTACAAATGTGAACTGACGTTCAAAAATAAAACATTTGAAAACGGACCATTTTCCACATTTCTGAAGCATGACGTAATGGGGGGGTGTTATCTCTTTTGTCGAAAATCAGCCGTTTTTGCTCGAACATTAAATGCCTCCAAATGGTATTTAATTAACTTCCCGAGCCCCTGGAAGCATGAAAATCACTTTAAACATGCTAATTTTAGCTCTAACACTGATGATCCACCTACAAATGTGAACTGACGTTCAAAAATAAAACATTTGAAAACGGACCATTTTCCACATTTCTGAAGCATGACGTAATGGGGGGGTGTTATCTCTTTTGTCGAAAATCAGCCGTTTTTGCTCGAAAATTAAATGCCTCCAAATGGTATTTAATTAACTTCCCGGGGTGAAGAAACCCTTTTTGAGAACTCAGAGTGAGTAAATTGGCCATTTTCATGCACTTTTAACCATTCCATAAATCTTGTGTTTTGGGCCCCTGGAAGCATGAAAATCACTTTAAACATGCTAATTTTAGCTCTAACACTGATGATCCACCTACAAATGTGAACTGACGTTCAAAAATAAAACATTTGAAAACGGACCATTTTCCACATTTCTGAAGCATGACGTAATGGGGGGGTGTTATCTCTTTTGTCGAAAATCAGCCGTTTTTGCTCGAACATTAAATGCCTCCAAATGGTATTTAATTAACTCCCCGAGCCCCTGGAAGCATGAAAATCACTTTAAACATGCTAATTTTAGCTCTAACACTGATGATCCACCTACAAATGTGAACTGACGTTCAAAAATAAAACATTTGAAAACGGACCATTTTCCACATTTCTGAAGCATGACGTAATGGGGGGGTGTTATCTCTTTTGTCGAAAATCAGCCGTTTTTGCTCGAACATTAAATGCCTCCAAATGGTATTTAATTAACTTCCCGGGGTGATGAAACCCTTTTTGAGAACTCAGAGTGAGTAAATTGGCCATTTTCATGCACTTTTAACCATTCCATAAATCTTGTGTTTTGGGCCCCTGGAAGCATGAAAATCACTTTAAACATGCTAATTTTAGCTCTAACACTGATGATCCACATACAAATGTGAACTGACGTTCAAAAATAAAACATTTGAAAACGGACCATTTTCCACATTTCTGAAGCATGACGTAATGGGGGGGTGTTATCTCTTTTGTCGAAAATCAGCCGTTTTTGCTCGAACATTAAATGCCTCTAAATGGTATTTAATTAACTTCCCGAGCCCCTGGAAGCATGAAAATCACTTTAAACATGCTAATTTTAGCTCTAACACTGATGATCCACCTACAAATGTGAACTGACGTTCAAAAATAAAACATTTGAAAACGGACCATTTTCCACATTTCTGAAGCATGACGTAATGGGGGGGTGTTATCTCTTTTGTCGAAAATCAGCCGTTTTTGCTCGAACATTAAATGCCTCCAAATGGTATTTAATTAACTCCCCGAGCCCCTGGAAGCATGAAAATCACTTTAAACATGCTAATTTTAGCTCTAACACTGATGATCCACCTACAAATGTGAACTGACGTTCAAAAATAAAACATTTGAAAACGGACCATTTTCCACATTTCTGAAGCATGACGTAATGGGGGGGTGTTATCTCTTTTGTCGAAAATCAGCCGTTTTTGCTCGAACATTAAATGCCTCCAAATGGTATTTAATTAACTTCCCGGGGTGATGAAACCCTTTTTGAGAACTCAGAGTGAGTAAATTGGCCATTTTCATGCACTTTTAACCATTCCATAAATCTTGTGTTTTGGGCCCCTGGAAGCATGAAAATCACTTTAAACATGCTAATTTTAGCTCTAACACTGATGATCCACCTACAAATGTGAACTGACGTTCAAAAATAAAACATTTGAAAACGGACCATTTTCCACATTTCTGAAGCATGACGTAAAGGGGGGTTGTTATCTCTTTTGTCGAAAATCAGCCGTTTTTGCTCGAACATTAAATGCCTCCAAATGGTATTTATTTCACTTCCCAAGCCCCTGGAAGCATGAAAATCACTTTAAACATGCTAATTTTAGCTCTAACACTGATGATCCACCTACAAATGTGAACTGACGTTCAAAAATAAAACATTTGAAAACGGACCATTTTCCACATTTCTGAAGCATGACGTAATGGGGGGGTGTTATCTCTTTTGTCGAAAATCAGCCGTTTTTGCTCGAACATTAAATGCCTCCAAATGGTATTTAATTAACTTCCCGAGCCCCTGGAAGCATGAAAATCACTTTAAACATGCTAATTTTAGCTCTAACACTGATGATCCACCTACAAATGTGAACTGACGTTCAAAAATAAAACATTTGAAAATGGACCATTTTCCACATTTCTGAAGCATGACGTAATGGGGGGGGTGTTATCTCTTTTGTCGAAAATCAGCCGTTTTTGCTCGAACATTAAATGCCTCCAAATGGTATTTAATTAACTTCCCGGGGTGAAGAAACCCTTTTTGAGAACTCAGAGTGAGTAAATTGGCCATTTTCATGCACTTTTAACCATTCCATAAATCTTGTGTTTTGGGCCCCTGGAAGCATGAAAATCACTTTAAACATGCTAATTTTAGCTCTAACACTGATGATCCACCTACAAATGTGAACTGACGTTCAAAAATAAAACATTTGAAAACGGACCATTTTCCAAATTTCTGAAGCATGACGTAATGGGGGGGGTGTTATCTCTTTTGTCGAAAATCAGCCGTTTTTGCTCGAACATTAAATGCCTCCAAATGGTATTTAATTAACTTCCCGAGCCCCTGGAAGCATGAAAATCACTTTAAACATGCTAATTTTAGCTCTAACACTGATGATCCACCTACAAATGTGAACTGACGTTCAAAAATAAAACATTTGAAAACGGACCATTTTCCACATTTCTGAAGCATGACGTAATGGGGGGGTGTTATCTCTTTTGTCGAAAATCAGCCGTTTTTGCTCGAACATTAAATGCCTCCAAATGGTATTTAATTAACTTCCCGAGCCCCTGGAAGCATGAAAATCACTTTAAACATGCTAATTTTAGCTCTAACACTGATGATCCACCTACAAATGTGAACTGACGTTCAAAAATAAAACATTTGAAAACGGACCATTTTCCACATTTCTGAAGCATGACGTAATGGGGGGGTGTTATCTCTTTTGTCGAAAATCAGCCGTTTTTGCTCGAACATTAAATGCCTCCAAATGGTATTTATTTCACTTCCCGGGGTGAAGAAACCCTTTTTGAGAACTCAGAGTGAGTAAATTGGCCATTTTCATGCACTTTTAACCATTCCATAAATCTTGTGTTTTGGGCCCCTGGAAGCATGAAAATCACTTTAAACATGCTAATTTTAGCTCTAACACTGATGATCCACCTACAAATGTGAACTGACGTTCAAAAATAAAACATTTGAAAACGGACCATTTTCCACATTTCTGAAGCATGACGTAATGGGGGGGTGTTATCTCTTTTGTCGAAAATCAGCCGTTTTTGCTCGAACATTAAATGCCTCCAAATGGTATTTATTTCACTTCCCGAGCCCCTGGAAGCATGAAAATCACTTTAAACATGCTAATTTTAGCTCTAACACTGATGATCCACCTACAAATGTGAACTGACGTTCAAAAATAAAACATTTGAAAACGGACCATTTTCCACATTTCTGAAGCATGACGTAATGGGGGGGTGTTATCTCTTTTGTTGAAAATCAGCCGTTTTTGCTCGAACATTAAATGCCTCCAAATGGTATTTATTTCACTTCCCGGGGTGAAGAAACCCTTTTTGAGAACTCAGAGTGAGTAAATTGGCCATTTTCATGCACTTTTAACCATTCCATTAATCTTGTGTTTTGGGCCCCTGGAAGCATGAAAATCACTTTAAACATGCTAATTTTAGCTCTAACACTGATGATCCACCTACAAATGTGAACTGACGTTCAAAAATAAAACATTTGAAAACGGACCATTTTCCACATTTCTGAAGCATGACGTAATGGGGGGGTGTTATCTCTTTTGTCGAAAATCAGCCGTTTTTGCTCGAACATTAAATGCCTCCAAATGGTATTTAATTAACTTCCCGAGCCCCTGGAAGCATGAAAATCACTTTAAACATGCTAATTTTAGCTCTAACACTGATGATCCACCTACAAATGTGAACTGACGTTCAAAAATAAAACATTTGAAAACGGACCATTTTCCACATTTCTGAAGCATGACGTAATGGGGGGTTGTTATCTCTTTTGTCGAAAATCAGCCGTTTTTGCTCGAACATTAAATGCCTCCAAATGGTATTTATTTCACTTCCCGAGCCCCTGGAAGCATGAAAATCACTTTAAACATGCTAATTTTAGCTCTAACACTGATGATCCATCTACAAATGTGAACTGACGTTCAAAAATAAAACATTTGAAAACGGACCATTTTCCACATTTCTGAAGCATGACGTAATGGGGGGGTGTTATCTCTTTTGTCGAAAATCAGCCGTTTTTGCTCGAACATTAAATGCCTCCAAATGGTATCTAATTAACTTCCCGAGCCCCTGGAAGCATGAAAATCACTTTAAACATGCTAATTTTAGCTCTAACACTGATGATCCACCTACAAATGTGAACTGACATTCAAAAATAAAACATTTGAAAACGGACCATTTTCCACATTTCTGAAGCATGACGTAATGGGGGGGGGTGTTATCTCTTTTGTCGAAAATCAGCCGTTTTTGCTCGAACATTAAATGCCTCCAAATGGTATTTAATTAACTTCCCGAGCCCCTGGAAGCATGAAAATCACTTTAAACATGCTAATTTTAGCTCTAACACTGATGATCCACCTACAAATGTGAACTGACGTTCAAAAATAAAACATTTGAAAACGGACCATTTTCCACATTTCTGAAGCATGACGTAATGGGGGGGGTGTTATCTCTTTTGTCGAAAATCAGCCGTTTTTGCTCGAACATTAAATGCCTCCAAATGGTATTTAATTAACTTCCCGAGCCCCTGGAAGCATGAAAATCACTTTAAACATGCTAATTTTAGCTCTAACACTGATGATCCACCTACAAATGTGAACTGACGTTCAAAAATAAAACATTTGAAAACGGACCATTTTCCACATTTCTGAAGCATGACGTAATGGGGGGGTGTTATCTCTTTTGTCGAAAATCAGCCGTTTTTGCTCGAACATTAAATGCCTCCAAATGGTATTTATTTCACTTCCCGGGGTGAAGAAACCCTTTTTGAGAACTCAGAGTGAGTAAATTGGCCATTTTCATGCACTTTTAACCATTCCATTAATCTTGTGTTTTGGGCCCCTGGAAGCATGAAAATCACTTTAAACATGCTAATTTTAGCTCTAACACTGATGATCCACCTACAAATGTGAACTGACGTTCAAAAATAAAACATTTGAAAACGGACCATTTTCCACATTTCTGAAGCATGACGTAATGGGGGGGTGTTATCTCTTTTGTCGAAAATCAGCCGTTTTCGCTCGAACATTAAATGCCTCCAAATGGTATTTAATTAACTTCCCGAGCCCCTGGAAGCATGAAAATCACTTTAAACATGCTAATTTTAGCTCTAACACTGATGATCCACCTACAAATGTGAACTGACGTTCAAAAATAAAACATTTGAAAACGGACCATTTTCCACATTTCTGAAGCATGACGTAATGGGGGGGTGTTATCTCTTTTGTCGAAAATCAGCCGTTTTTGCTCGAACATTAAATGCCTCCAAATGGTATTTATTTCACTTCCCGAGCCCCTGGAAGCATGAAAATCACTTTAAACATGCTAATTTTAGCTCTAACACTGATGATCCACCTACAAATGTGAACTGACGTTCAAAAATAAAACATTTGAAAACGGACCATTTTCCACATTTCTGAAGCATGACGTAATGGGGGGGTGTTATCTCTTTTGTCGAAAATCAGCCGTTTTTGCTCGAACATTAAATGCCTCCAAATGGTATTTAATTAACTTCCCGAGCCCCTGGAAGCATGAAAATCACTTTAAACATGCTAATTTTAGCTCTAACACTGATGATCCACCTACAAATGTGAACTGACGTTCAAAAATAAAACATTTGAAAACGGACCATTTTCCACATTTCTGAAGCATGACGTAATGGGGGGTGTTATCTCTTTTGTCGAAAATCAGCCGTTTTTGCTCGAACATTAAATGCCTCCAAATGGTATTTAATTAACTTCCCGGGGTGAAGAAACCCTTTTTGAGAACTCAGAGTGAGTAAATTGGCCATTTTCATGCACTTTTAACCATTCCATAAATCTTGTGTTTTGGGCCCCTGGAAGCATGAAAATCACTTTAAACATGCTAATTTTAGCTCTAACACTGATGATCCACCTACAAATGTGAACTGACGTTCAAAAATAAAACATTTGAAAACGGACCATTTTCCAAATTTCTGAAGCATGACGTAATGGGGGGGTGTTATCTCTTTTGTCGAAAATCAGCCGTTTTTGCTCGAACATTAAATGCCTCCAAATGGTATTTAATTAACTTCCCGAGCCCCTGGAAGCATGAAAATCACTTTAAACATGCTAATTTTAGCTCTAACACTGATGATCCACCTACAAATGTGAACTGACGTTCAAAAATAAAACATTTGAAAACGGACCATTTTCCACATTTCTGAAGCATGACGTAATGGGGGGGTGTTATCTCTTTTGTCGAAAATCAGCCGTTTTTGCTCGAACATTAAATGCCTCCAAATGGTATTTAATTAACTTCCCGAGCCCCTGGAAGCATGAAAATCACTTTAAACATGCTAATTTTAGCTCTAACACTGATGATCCACCTACAAATGTGAACTGACGTTCAAAAATAAAACATTTGAAAACGGACCATTTTCCACATTTCTGAAGCATGACGTAATGGGGGGGTGTTATCTCTTTTGTCGAAAATCAGCCGTTTTTGCTCGAACATTAAATGCCTCCAAATGGTATTTATTTCACTTCCCGGGGTGAAGAAACCCTTTTTGAGAACTCAGAGTGAGTAAATTGGCCATTTTCATGCACTTTTAACCATTCCATAAATCTTGTGTTTTGGGCCCCTGGAAGCATGAAAATCACTTTAAACATGCTAATTTTAGCTCTAACACTGATGATCCACCTACAAATGTGAACTGACGTTCAAAAATAAAACATTTGAAAACGGACCATTTTCCAAATTTCTGAAGCATGACGTAATGGGGGGGTGTTATCTCTTTTGTCGAAAATCAGCCGTTTTTGCTCGAACATTAAATGCCTCCAAATGGTATTTATTTCACTTCCCGAGCCCCTGGAAGCATGAAAATCACTTTAAACATGCTAATTTTAGCTCTAACACTGATGATCCACCTACAAATGTGAACTGACGTTCAAAAATAAAACATTTGAAAACGGACCATTTTCCACATTTCTGAAGCATGACGTAATGGGGGGGTGTTATCTCTTTTGTCGAAAATCAGCCGTTTTTGCTCGAACATTAAATGCCTCCAAATGGTATTTAATTAACTTCCCGAGCCCCTGGAAGCATGAAAATCACTTTAAACATGCTAATTTTAGCTCTAACACTGATGATCCACCTACAAATGTGAACTGACGTTCAAAAATAAAACATTTGAAAACGGACCATTTTCCACATTTCTGAAGCATGACGTAATGGGGTGGTGTTATCTCTTTTGTCGAAAATCAGCCGTTTTTGCTCGAACATTAAATGCCTCCAAATGGTATTTATTTCACTTCCCGAGCCCCTGGAAGCATGAAAATCACTTTAAACATGCTAATTTTAGCTCTAACACTGATGATCCACCTACAAATGTGAACTGACGTTCACAAATAACACATTTGAAAACGGACCATTTTCCACATTTCTGAAGCATGACGTAATGGGGGGGGTGTTATCTCTTTTGTCGAAAATCAGCCGTTTTTGCTCGAACATTAAATGCCTCCAAATGGTATTTAATTAACTTCCCGAGCCCCTGGAAGCATGAAAATCACTTTAAACATGCTAATTTTAGCTCTAACACTGATGATCCACCTACAAATGTGAACTGACGTTCAAAAATAAAACATTTGAAAACGGACCATTTTCCACATTTCTGAAGCATGACGTAATGGGGGGGTGTTATCTCTTTTGTCGAAAATCAGCCGTTTTTGCTCGAACATTAAATGCCTCCAAATGGTATTTAATTAACTTCCCGAGCCCCTGGAAGCATGAAAATCACTTTAAACATGCTAATTTTAGCTCTAACACTGATGATCCACCTACAAATGTGAACTGACGTTCAAAAATAAAACATTTGAAAACGGACCATTTTCCACATTTCTGAAGCATGACGTAATGGGGGGGTGTTATCTCTTTTGTCGAAAATCAGCCGTTTTTGCTCGAACATTAAATGCCTCCAAATGGTATTTATTTCACTTCCCGGGGTGAAGAAACCCTTTTTGAGAACTCAGAGTGAGTAAATTGGCCATTTTCATGCACTTTTAACCATTCCATTAATCTTGTGTTTTGGGCCCCTGGAAGCATGAAAATCACTTTAAACATGCTAATTTTAGCTCTAACACTGATGATCCACCTACAAATGTGAACTGACGTTCAAAAATAAAACATTTGAAAACGGACCATTTTCCACATTTCTGAAGCATGACGTAATGGGGGGGTGTTATCTCTTTTGTCGAAAATCAGCCGTTTTTGCTCGAACATTAAATGCCTCCAAATGGTATTTAATTAACTTCCCGAGCCCCTGGAAGCATGAAAATCACTTTAAACATGCTAATTTTAGCTCTAACACTGATGATCCACCTACAAATGTGAACTGACGTTCAAAAATAAAACATTTGAAAACGGACCATTTTCCACATTTCTGAAGCATGACGTAATGGGGGGGTGTTATCTCTTTTGTCGAAAATCAGCCGTTTTTGCTCGAACATTAAATGCCTCCAAATGGTATTTAATTAACTTCCCGAGCCCCTGGAAGCATGAAAATCACTTTAAACATGCTAATTTTAGCTCTAACACTGATGATCCACCTACAAATGTGAACTGACGTTCAAAAATAAAACATTTGAAAACGGACCATTTTCCACATTTCTGAAGCATGACGTAATGGGGGGTGTTATCTCTTTTGTCGAAAATCAGCCGTTTTTGCTCGAACATTAAATGCCTCCAAATGGTATTTAATTAACTTCCCGGGGTGAAGAAACCCTTTTTGAGAACTCAGAGTGAGTAAATTGGCCATTTTCATGCACTTTTAACCATTCCATAAATCTTGTGTTTTGGGCCCCTGGAAGCATGAAAATCACTTTAAACATGCTAATTTTAGCTCTAACACTGATGATCCACCTACAAATGTGAACTGACGTTCAAAAATAAAACATTTGAAAACGGACCATTTTCCAAATTTCTGAAGCATGACGTAATGGGGGGGTGTTATCTCTTTTGTCGAAAATCAGCCGTTTTTGCTCGAACATTAAATGCCTCCAAATGGTATTTAATTAACTTCCCGAGCCCCTGGAAGCATGAAAATCACTTTAAACATGCTAATTTTAGCTCTAACACTGATGATCCACCTACAAATGTGAACTGACGTTCAAAAATAAAACATTTGAAAACGGACCATTTTCCACATTTCTGAAGCATGACGTAATGGGGGGGTGTTATCTCTTTTGTCGAAAATCAGCCGTTTTTGCTCGAACATTAAATGCCTCCAAATGGTATTTAATTAACTTCCCGAGCCCCTGGAAGCATGAAAATCACTTTAAACATGCTAATTTTAGCTCTAACACTGATGATCCACCTACAAATGTGAACTGACGTTCAAAAATAAAACATTTGAAAACGGACCATTTTCCACATTTCTGAAGCATGACGTAATGGGGGGGTGTTATCTCTTTTGTCGAAAATCAGCCGTTTTTGCTCGAACATTAAATGCCTCCAAATGGTATTTATTTCACTTCCCGGGGTGAAGAAACCCTTTTTGAGAACTCAGAGTGAGTAAATTGGCCATTTTCATGCACTTTTAACCATTCCATAAATCTTGTGTTTTGGGCCCCTGGAAGCATGAAAATCACTTTAAACATGCTAATTTTAGCTCTAACACTGATGATCCACCTACAAATGTGAACTGACGTTCAAAAATAAAACATTTGAAAACGGACCATTTTCCAAATTTCTGAAGCATGACGTAATGGGGGGGTGTTATCTCTTTTGTCGAAAATCAGCCGTTTTTGCTCGAACATTAAATGCCTCCAAATGGTATTTATTTCACTTCCCGAGCCCCTGGAAGCATGAAAATCACTTTAAACATGCTAATTTTAGCTCTAACACTGATGATCCACCTACAAATGTGAACTGACGTTCAAAAATAAAACATTTGAAAACGGACCATTTTCCACATTTCTGAAGCATGACGTAATGGGGGGGTGTTATCTCTTTTGTCGAAAATCAGCCGTTTTTGCTCGAACATTAAATGCCTCCAAATGGTATTTAATTAACTTCCCGAGCCCCTGGAAGCATGAAAATCACTTTAAACATGCTAATTTTAGCTCTAACACTGATGATCCACCTACAAATGTGAACTGACGTTCAAAAATAAAACATTTGAAAACGGACCATTTTCCACATTTCTGAAGCATGACGTAATGGGGTGGTGTTATCTCTTTTGTCGAAAATCAGCCGTTTTTGCTCGAACATTAAATGCCTCCAAATGGTATTTATTTCACTTCCCGAGCCCCTGGAAGCATGAAAATCACTTTAAACATGCTAATTTTAGCTCTAACACTGATGATCCACCTACAAATGTGAACTGACGTTCACAAATAACACATTTGAAAACGGACCATTTTCCACATTTCTGAAGCATGACGTAATGGGGGGGGTGTTATCTCTTTTGTCGAAAATCAGCCGTTTTTGCTCGAACATTAAATGCCTCCAAATGGTATTTAATTAACTTCCCGAGCCCCTGGAAGCATGAAAATCACTTTAAACATGCTAATTTTAGCTCTAACACTGATGATCCACCTACAAATGTGAACTGACGTTCAAAAATAAAACATTTGAAAACGGACCATTTTCCACATTTCTGAAGCATGACGTAATGGGGGGGTGTTATCTCTTTTGTCGAAAATCAGCCGTTTTTGCTCGAACATTAAATGCCTCCAAATGGTATTTAATTAACTTCCCGAGCCCCTGGAAGCATGAAAATCACTTTAAACATGCTAATTTTAGCTCTAACACTGATGATCCACCTACAAATGTGAACTGACGTTCAAAAATAAAACATTTGAAAACGGACCATTTTCCACATTTCTGAAGCATGACGTAATGGGGGGGTGTTATCTCTTTTGTCGAAAATCAGCCGTTTTTGCTCGAACATTAAATGCCTCCAAATGGTATTTATTTCACTTCCCGGGGTGAAGAAACCCTTTTTGAGAACTCAGAGTGAGTAAATTGGCCATTTTCATGCACTTTTAACCATTCCATTAATCTTGTGTTTTGGGCCCCTGGAAGCATGAAAATCACTTTAAACATGCTAATTTTAGCTCTAACACTGATGATCCACCTACAAATGTGAACTGACGTTCAAAAATAAAACATTTGAAAACGGACCATTTTCCACATTTCTGAAGCATGACGTAATGGGGGGGTGTTATCTCTTTTGTCGAAAATCAGCCGTTTTTGCTCGAACATTAAATGCCTCCAAATGGTATTTAATTAACTTCCCGAGCCCCTGGAAGCATGAAAATCACTTTAAACATGCTAATTTTAGCTCTAACACTGATGATCCACCTACAAATGTGAACTGACGTTCAAAAATAAAACATTTGAAAACGGACCATTTTCCACATTTCTGAAGCATGACGTAATGGGGGGGTGTTATCTCTTTTGTCGAAAATCAGCCGTTTTTGCTCGAACATTAAATGCCTCCAAATGGTATTTAATTAACTTCCCGAGCCCCTGGAAGCATGAAAATCACTTTAAACATGCTAATTTTAGCTCTAACACTGATGATCCACCTACAAATGTGAACTGACGTTCAAAAATAAAACATTTGAAAATGGACCATTTTCCACATTTCTGAAGCATGACGTAATGGGGGGGGTGTTATCTCTTTTGTCGAAAATCAGCCGTTTTTGCTCGAACATTAAATGCCTCCAAATGGTATTTAATTAACTTCCCGAGCCCCTGGAAGCATGAAAATCACTTTAAACATGCTAATTTTAGCTCTAACACTGATGATCCACCTACAAATGTGAACTGACGTTCAAAAATAAAACATTTGAAAACGGACCATTTTCCACATTTCTGAAGCATGACGTAATGGGGGGGTGTTATCTCTTTTGTCGAAAATCAGCCGTTTTTGCTCGAACATTAAATGCCTCCAAATGGTATTTAATTAACTTCCCGAGCCCCTGGAAGCATGAAAATCACTTCAACCATGCTAATTTTAGCTCTAACACTGATGATCCACCTACAAATGTGAACTGACGTTCAAAAATAAAACATTTGAAAACGGACCATTTTCCACATTTCTGAAGCATGACGTAATGGGGGGGTGTTATCTCTTTTGTCGAAAATCAGCCGTTTTTGCTCGAACATTAAATGCCTCCAAATGGTATTTATTTCACTTCCCGGGGTGAAGAAACCCTTTTTGAGAACTCAGAGTGAGTAAATTGGCCATTTTCATGCACTTTTAACCATTCCATTAATCTTGTGTTTTGGGCCCCTGGAAGCATGAAAATCACTTTAAACATGCTAATTTTAGCTCTAACACTGATGATCCACCTACAAATGTGAACTGACGTTCAAAAATAAAACATTTGAAAACGGACCATTTTCCACATTTCTGAAGCATGACGTAATGGGGGGGTGTTATCTCTTTTGTCGAAAATCAGCCGTTTTTGCTCGAACATTAAATGCCTCCAAATGGTATTTAATTAACTTCCCGAGCCCCTGGAAGCATGAAAATCACTTTAAACATGCTAATTTTAGCTCTAACACTGATGATCCACCTACAAATGTGAACTGACGTTCAAAAATAAAACATTTGAAAACGGACCATTTTCCACATTTCTGAAGCATGACGTAATGGGGGGGTGTTATCTCTTTTGTCGAAAATCAGCCGTTTTTGCTCGAACATTAAATGCCTCCAAATGGTATTTATTTCACTTCCCGAGCCCCTGGAAGCATGAAAATCACTTTAAACATGCTAATTTTAGCTCTAACACTGATGATCCACCTACAAATGTGAACTGACGTTCAAAAATAAAACATTTGAAAACGGACCATTTTCCACATTTCTGAAGCATGACGTAATGGGGGGGTGTTATCTCTTTTGTCGAAAATCAGCCGTTTTTGCTCGAACATTAAATGCCTCCAAATGGTATTTAATTAACTTCCCGAGCCCCTGGAAGCATGAAAATCCCTTTAAACATGCTAATTTTAGCTCTAACACTGATGATCCACCTACAAATGTGAACTGACGTTCAAAAATAAAACATTTGAAAACGGACCATTTTCCACATTTCTGAAGCATGACGTAATGGGGGTGTTATCTCTTTTGTCGAAAATCAGCCGTTTTTGCTCGAACATTAAATGCCTCCAAATGGTATTTAATTAACTTCCCGGGGTGAAGAAACCCTTTTTGAGAACTCAGAGTGAGTAAATTGGCCATTTTCATGCACTTTTAACCATTCCATAAATCTTGTGTTTTGGGCCCCTGGAAGCATGAAAATCACTTTAAACATGCTAATTTTAGCTCTAACACTGATGATCCACCTACAAATGTGAACTGACGTTCAAAAATAAAACATTTGAAAACGGACCATTTTCCAAATTTCTGAAGCATGACGTAATGGGGGGGTGTTATCTCTTTTGTCGAAAATCAGCCGTTTTTGCTCGAACATTAAATGCCTCCAAATGGTATTTAATTAACTTCCCGAGCCCCTGGAAGCATGAAAATCACTTTAAACATGCTAATTTTAGCTCTAACACTGATGATCCACCTACAAATGTGAACTGACGTTCAAAAATAAAACATTTGAAAACGGACCATTTTCCACATTTCTGAAGCATGACGTAATGGGGGGGTGTTATCTCTTTTGTCGAAAATCAGCCGTTTTTGCTCGAACATTGAATGCCTCCAAATGGTATTTAATTAACTTCCCGAGCCCCTGGAAGCATGAAAATCACTTTAAACATGCTAATTTTAGCTCTAACACTGATGATCCACCTACAAATGTGAACTGACGTTCAAAAATAAAACATTTGAAAACTGACCATTTTCCACATTTCTGAAGCATGACGTAATGGGGGGGTGTTATCTCTTTTGTCGAAAATCAGCCGTTTTTGCTCGAACATTAAATGCCTCCAAATGGTATTTATTTCACTTCCCGGGGTGAAGAAACCCTTTTTGAGAACTCAGAGTGAGTAAATTGGCCATTTTCATGCACTTTTAACCATTCCATAAATCTTGTGTTTTGGGCCCCTGGAAGCATGAAAATCACTTTAAACATGCTAATTTTAGCTCTAACACTGATGATCCACCTACAAATGTGAACTGACGTTCAAAAATAAAACATTTGAAAACGGACCATTTTCCACATTTCTGAAGCATGACGTAATGGGGGGGTGTTATCTCTTTTGTCGAAAATCAGCCGTTTTTGCTCGAACATTAAATGCCTCCAAATGGTATTTATTTCACTTCCCGAGCCCCTGGAAGCATGAAAATCACTTTAAACATGCTAATTTTAGCTCTAACACTGATGATCCACCTACAAATGTGAACTGACGTTCAAAAATAAAACATTTGAAAACGGACCATTTTCCACATTTCTGAAGCATGACGTAATGGGGGGGTGTTATCTCTTTTGTTGAAAATCAGCCGTTTTTGCTCGAACATTAAATGCCTCCAAATGGTATTTATTTCACTTCCCGGGGTGAAGAAACCCTTTTTGAGAACTCAGAGTGAGTAAATTGGCCATTTTCATGCACTTTTAACCATTCCATTAATCTTGTGTTTTGGGCCCCTGGAAGCATGAAAATCACTTTAAACATGCTAATTTTAGCTCTAACACTGATGATCCACCTACAAATGTGAACTGACGTTCAAAAATAAAACATTTGAAAACGGACCATTTTCCACATTTCTGAAGCATGACGTAATGGGGGGGTGTTATCTCTTTTGTCGAAAATCAGCCGTTTTTGCTCGAACATTAAATGCCTCCAAATGGTATTTAATTAACTTCCCGAGCCCCTGGAAGCATGAAAATCACTTTAAACATGCTAATTTTAGCTCTAACACTGATGATCCACCTACAAATGTGAACTGACGTTCAAAAATAAAACATTTGAAAACGGACCATTTTCCACATTTCTGAAGCATGACGTAATGGGGGGTTGTTATCTCTTTTGTCGAAAATCAGCCGTTTTTGCTCGAACATTAAATGCCTCCAAATGGTATTTATTTCACTTCCCGAGCCCCTGGAAGCATGAAAATCACTTTAAACATGCTAATTTTAGCTCTAACACTGATGATCCACCTACAAATGTGAACTGACGTTCAAAAATAAAACATTTGAAAACGGACCATTTTCCACATTTCTGAAGCATGACGTAATGGGGGGGGGTGTTATCTCTTTTGTCGAAAATCAGCCGTTTTTGCTCGAACATTAAATGCCTCCAAATGGTATTTAATTAACTTCCCGAGCCCCTGGAAGCATGAAAATCACTTTAAACATGCTAATTTTAGCTCTAACACTGATGATCCACCTACAAATGTGAACTGACATTCAAAAATAAAACATTTGAAAACGGACCATTTTCCACATTTCTGAAGCATGACGTAATGGGGGGGGGTGTTATCTCTTTTGTCGAAAATCAGCCGTTTTTGCTCGAACATTAAATGCCTCCAAATGGTATTTAATTAACTTCCCGAGCCCCTGGAAGCATGAAAATCACTTTAAACATGCTAATTTTAGCTCTAACACTGATGATCCACCTACAAATGTGAACTGACGTTCAAAAATAAAACATTTGAAAACGGACCATTTTCCACATTTCTGAAGCATGACGTAATGGGGGGGGTGTTATCTCTTTTGTCGAAAATCAGCCGTTTTTGCTCGAACATTAAATGCCTCCAAATGGTATTTAATTAACTTCCCGAGCCCCTGGAAGCATGAAAATCACTTTAAACATGCTAATTTTAGCTCTAACACTGATGATCCACCTACAAATGTGAACTGACGTTCAAAAATAAAACATTTGAAAACGGACCATTTTCCACATTTCTGAAGCATGACGTAATGGGGGTGTTATCTCTTTTGTCGAAAATCAGCCGTTTTTGCTCGAACATTAAATGCCTCCAAATGGTATTTATTTCACTTCCCGGGGTGAAGAAACCCTTTTTGAGAACTCAGAGTGAGTAAATTGGCCATTTTCATGCACTTTTAACCATTCCATTAATCTTGTGTTTTGGGCCCCTGGAAGCATGAAAATCACTTTAAACATGCTAATTTTAGCTCTAACACTGATGATCCACCTACAAATGTGAACTGACGTTCAAAAATAAAACATTTGAAAACGGACCATTTTCCACATTTCTGAAGCATGACGTAATGGGGGGGTGTTATCTCTTTTGTCGAAAATCAGCCGTTTTTGCTCGAACATTAAATGCCTCCAAATGGTATTTAATTAACTTCCCGAGCCCCTGGAAGCATGAAAATCACTTTAAACATGCTAATTTTAGCTCTAACACTGATGATCCACCTACAAATGTGAACTGACGTTCAAAAATAAAACATTTGAAAACGGACCATTTTCCACATTTCTGAAGCATGACGTAATGGGGGGGTGTTATCTCTTTTGTCGAAAATCAGCCGTTTTTGCTCGAACATTAAATGCCTCCAAATGGTATTTATTTCACTTCCCGAGCCCCTGGAAGCATGAAAATCACTTTAAACATGCTAATTTTAGCTCTAACACTGATGATCCACCTACAAATGTGAACTGACGTTCAAAAATAAAACATTTGAAAACGGACCATTTTCCACATTTCTGAAGCATGACGTAATGGGGGGGTGTTATCTCTTTTGTCGAAAATCAGCCGTTTTTGCTCGAACATTAAATGCCTCCAAATGGTATTTAATTAACTTCCCGAGCCCCTGGAAGCATGAAAATCACTTTAAACATGCTAATTTTAGCTCTAACACTGATGATCCACCTACAAATGTGAACTGACGTTCAAAAATAAAACATTTGAAAACGGACCATTTTCCACATTTCTGAAGAATGACGTAATGGGGGGTGTTATCTCTTTTGTCGAAAATCAGCCGTTTTTGCTCGAACATTAAATGCCTCCAAATGGTATTTAATTAACTTCCCGGGGTGAAGAAACCCTTTTTGAGAACTCAGAGTGAGTAAATTGGCCATTTTCATGCACTTTTAACCATTCCATAAATCTTGTGTTTTGGGCCCCTGGAAGCATGAAAATCACTTTAAACATGCTAATTTTAGCTCTAACACTGATGATCCACCTACAAATGTGAACTGACGTTCAAAAATAAAACATTTGAAAACGGACCATTTTCCAAATTTCTGAAGCATGACGTAATGGGGGGGGGGTGTTATCTCTTTTGTCGAAAATCAGCCGTTTTTGCTCGAACATTAAATGCCTCCAAATGGTATTTAATTAACTTCCCGAGCCCCTGGAAGCATGAAAATCACTTTAAACATGCTAATTTTAGCTCTAACACTGATGATCCACCTACAAATGTGAACTGACGTTCAAAAATAAAACATTTGAAAACGGACCATTTTCCACATTTCTGAAGCATGACGTAATGGGGGGGTGTTATCTCTTTTGTCGAAAATCAGCCGTTTTTGCTCGAACATTAAATGCCTCCAAATGGTATTGAATTAACTTCCCGAGCCCCTGGAAGCATGAAAATCACTTTAAACATGCTAATTTTAGCTCTAACACTGATGATCCACCTACAAATGTGAACTGACGTTCAAAAATAAAACATTTGAAAACGGACCATTTTCCACATTTCTGAAGCATGACGTAATGGGGGGGTGTTATCTCTTTTGTCGAAAATCAGCCGTTTTTGCTCAAACATTAAATGCCTCCAAATGGTATTTATTTCACTTCCCGGGGTGAAGAAACCCTTTTTGAGAACTCAGAGTGAGTAAATTGGCCATTTTCATGCACTTTTAACCATTCCATAAATCTTGTGTTTTGGGCCCCTGGAAGCATGAAAATCACTTTAAACATGCTAATTTTTGCTCTAACACTGATGATCCACCTACAAATGTGAACTGACGTTCAAAAATAAAACATTTGAAAACGGACCATTTTCCACATTTCTGAAGCATGTCGTAATGGGGGGGTGTTATCTCTTTTGTCGAAAATCAGCCGTTTTTGCTCGAACATTAAATGCCTCCAAATGGTATTTATTTCACTTCCCGAGCCCCTGGAAGCATGAAAATCACTTTAAACATGCTAATTTTAGCTCTAACACTGATGATCCACCTACAAATGTGAACTGACGTTCAAAAATAAAACATTTGAAAACGGACCATTTTCCACATTTCTGAAGCATGACGTAATGGGGGGGTGTTATCTCTTTTGTCGAAAATCAGCCGTTTTTGCTCGAACATTAAATGCCTCCAAATGGTATTTAATTAACTTCCCGAGCCCCTGGAAGCATGAAAATCACTTTAAACATGCTAATTTTAGCTCTAACACTGATGATCCACCTACAAATGTGAACTGACGTTCAAAAATAAAACATTTGAAAACGGACCATTTTCCACATTTCTGAAGCATGACGTAATGGGGGGGTGTTATCTCTTTTGTCGAAAATCAGCCGTTTTTGCTCGAACATTAAATGCCTCCAAATGGTATTTATTTCACTTCCCGAGCCCCTGGAAGCATGAAAATCACTTTAAACATGCTAATTTTAGCTCTAACACTGATGATCCACCTACAAATGTGAACTGACGTTCACAAATAAAACATTTGAAAACGGACCATTTTCCACATTTCTGAAGCATGACGTAATGGGGGGGGTGTTATCTCTTTTGTCGAAAATCAGCCGTTTTTGCTCGAACATTAAATGCCTCCAAATGGTATTTAATTAACTTCCCGAGCCCCTGGAAGCATGAAAATCACTTTAAACATGCTAATTTTAGCTCTAACACTGATGATCCACCTACAAATGTGAACTGACGTTCAAAAATAAAACATTTGAAAACGGACCATTTTCCACATTTCTGAAGCATGACGTAATGGGGGGGTGTTATCTCTTTTGTCGAAAATCAGCCGTTTTTGCTCGAACATTAAATGCCTCCAAATGGTATTTAATTAACTTCCCGAGCCCCTGGAAGCATGAAAATCACTTTAAACATGCTAATTTTAGCTCTAACACTGATGATCCACCTACAAATGTGAACTGACGTTCAAAAATAAAACATTTGAAAACGGACCATTTTCCACATTTCTGAAGCATGACGTAATGGGGGGGTGTTATCTCTTTTGTCGAAAATCAGCCGTTTTTGCTCGAACATTAAATGCCTCCAAATGGTATTTATTTCACTTCCCGGGGTGAAGAAACCCTTTTTGAGAACTCAGAGTGAGTAAATTGGCCATTTTCATGCACTTTTAACCATTCCATTAATCTTGTGTTTTGGGCCCCTGGAAGCATGAAAATCACTTTAAACATGCTAATTTTAGCTCTAACACTGATGATCCACCTACAAATGTGAACTGACGTTCAAAAATAAAACATTTGAAAACGGACCATTTTCCACATTTCTGAAGCATGACGTAATGGGGGGGTGTTATCTCTTTTGTCGAAAATCAGCCGTTTTTGCTCGAACATTAAATGCCTCCAAATGGTATTTAATTAACTTCCCGAGCCCCTGGAAGCATGAAAATCACTTTAAACATGCTAATTTTAGCTCTAACACTGATGATCCACCTACAAATGTGAACTGACGTTCAAAAATAAAACATTTGAAAACGGACCATTTTCCACATTTCTGAAGCATGACGTAATGGGGGGGTGTTATCTCTTTTGTCGAAAATCAGCCGTTTTTGCTCGAACATTAAATGCCTCCAAATGGTATTTATTTCACTTCCCGAGCCCCTGGAAGCATGAAAATCACTTTAAACATGCTAATTTTAGCTCTAACACTGATGATCCACCTACAAATGTGAACTGACGTTCAAAAATAAAACATTTGAAAACGGACCATTTTCCACATTTCTGAAGCATGACGTAATGGGGGGGTGTTATCTCTTTTGTCGAAAATCAGCCGTTTTTGCTCGAACATTAAATGCCTCCAAATGGTATTTAATTAACTTCCCGAGCCCCTGGAAGCATGAAAATCACTTTAAACATGCTAATTTTAGCTCTAACACTGATGATCCACCTACAAATGTGAACTGACGTTCAAAAATAAAACATTTGAAAACGGACCATTTTCCACATTTCTGAAGCATGACGTAATGGGGGGGGTGTTATCTCTTTTGTCGAAAATCAGCCGTTTTTGCTCGAACATTAAATGCCTCCAAATGGTATTTAATTAACTTCCCGAGCCCCTGGAAGCATGAAAATCACTTTAAACATGCTAATTTTAGCTCTAACACTGATGATCCACCTACAAATGTGAACTGACGTTCAAAAATAAAACATTTGAAAACGGACCATTTTCCACATTTCTGAAGCATGACGTAATGGGGGGGTGTTATCTCTTTTGTCGAAAATCAGCCGTTTTTGCTCGAACATTAAATGCCTCCAAATGGTATTTATTTCACTTCCCGGGGTGAAGAAACCCTTTTTGAGAACTCAGAGTGAGTAAATTGGCCATTTTCATGCACTTTTAACCATTCCATTAATCTTGTGTTTTGGGCCCCTGGAAGCATGAAAATCACTTTAAACATGCTAATTTTAGCTCTAACACTGATGATCCACCTACAAATGTGAACTGACGTTCAAAAATAAAACATTTGAAAACGGACCATTTTCCACATTTCTGAAGCATGACGTAATGGGGGGGTGTTATCTCTTTTGTCGAAAATCAGCCGTTTTTGCTCGAACATTAAATGCCTCCAAATGGTATTTAATTAACTTCCCGAGCCCCTGGAAGCATGAAAATCACTTTAAACATGCTAATTTTAGCTCTAACACTTATGATCCACCTACAAATGTGAACTGACGTTCAAAAATAAAACATTTGAAAACGGACCATTTTCCACATTTCTGAAGCATGACGTAATGGGGGGTGTTATCTCTTTTGTCGAAAATCAGCCGTTTTTGCTCGAACATTAAATGCCTCCAAATGGTATTTATTTCACTTCCCGAGCCCCTGGAAGCATGAAAATCACTTTAAACATGCTAATTTTAGCTCTAACACTGATGATCCACCACAAATGTGAACTGACGTTCAAAAATAAAACATTTGAAAACGGACCATTTTCCACATTTCTGAAGCATGACGTAATGGGGGGGTGTTATCTCTTTTGTCGAAAATCAGCCGTTTTTGCTCGAACATTAAATGCCTCCAAATGGTATTTAATTAACTTCCCGGGGTGAAGAAACCCTTTTTGAGAACTCAGAGTGAGTAAATTGGCCATTTTCATGCACTTTTAACCATTCCATAAATCTTGTGTTTTGGGCCCCTGGAAGCATGAAAATCACTTTAAACATGCTAATTTTAGCTCTAACACTGATGATCCACCTACAAATGTGAACTGACGTTCAAAAATAAAACATTTGAAAACGGACCATTTTCCACATTTCTGAAGCATGACGTAATGGGGGGGTGTTATCTCTTTTGTCGAAAATCAGCCGTTTTTGCTCGAACATTAAATGCCTCCAAATGGTATTTAATTAACTTCCCGAGCCCCTGGAAGCATGAAAATCACTTTAAACATGCTAATTTTAGCTCTAACACTGATGATCCACCTACAAATGTGAACTGACGTTCAAAAATAAAACATTTGAAAACGGACCATTTTCCACATTTCTGAAGCATGACGTAATGGGGGGGTGTTATCTCTTTTGTCGAAAATCAGCCGTTTTTGCTCGAACATTAAATGCCTCCAAATGGCATTTATTTCACTTCCCGGGGTGAAGAAACCCTTTTTGAGAACTCAGAGTGAGTAAATTGGCCATTTTCATGCACTTTTAACCATTCCATTAATCTTGTGTTTTGGGCCCCTGGAAGCATGAAAATCACTTTAAACATGCTAATTTTAGCTCTAACACTGATGATCCACCTACAAATGTGAACTGACGTTCAAAAATAAAACATTTGAAAATGGACCATTTTCCACATTTCTGAAGCATGACGTAATGGGGGGGTGTTATCTCTTTTGTCGAAAATCAGCCGTTTTTGCTCGAACATTAAATGCCTCCAAATGGTATTTAATTAACTTCCCGAGCCCCTGGAAGCATGAAAATCACTTTAAACATGCTAATTTTAGCTCTAACACTGATGATCCACCTACAAATGTGAACTGACGTTCAAAAATAAAACATTTGAAAACGGACCATTTTCCACATTTCTGAAGCATGACGTAATGGGGGGGGTGTTATCTCTTTTGTCGAAAATCAGCCGTTTTTGCTCGAACATTAAATGCCTCCAAATGGTATTTATTTCACTTCCCGAGCCCCTGGAAGCATGAAAATCACTTTAAACATGCTAATTTTAGCTCTAACACTGATGATCCACCTACAAATGTGAACTGACGTTCAAAAATAAAACATTTGAAAACGGACCATTTTCCACATTTCTGAAGCATGACGTAATGGGGGGGTGTTATCTCTTTTGTCGAAAATCAGCCGTTTTTTCTCGAACATTAAATGCCTCCAAATGGTATTTATTTCACTTCCCGGGGTGAAGAAACCCTTTTTGAGAACTCAGAGTGAGTAAATTGGCCATTTTCATGCACTTTTAACCATTCCATAAATCTTGTGTTTTGGGCCCCTGGAAGCATGAAAATCACTTTAAACATGCTAATTTTAGCTCTAACACTGATGATCCACCTACAAATGTGAACTGACATTCAAAAATAAAACATTTGAAAACGGACCATTTTCCACATTTCTGAAGCATGACGTAATGGGGGGGTGTTATCTCTTTTGTCGAAAATCAGCCGTTTTTGCTCGAACATTAAATGCCTCCAAATGGTATTTAATTAACTTCCCGAGCCCCTGGAAGCATGAAAATCACTTTAAACATGCTAATTTTAGCTCTAACACTGATGATCCACCTACAAATGTGAACTGACGTTCAAAAATAAAACATTTGAAAACGGACCATTTTCCACATTTCTGAAGCATGACGTAATGGGGGGGTGTTATCTCTTTTGTCGAAAATCAGCCGTTTTTGCTCGAACATGAAATGCCTCCAAATGGTATTTAATTAACTTCCCGAGCCCCTGGAAGCATGAAAATCACTTTAAACATGCTAATTTTAGCTCTAACACTGATGATCCACCTACAAATGTGAACTGACGTTCAAAAATAAAACATTTGAAAATGGACCATTTTCCACATTTCTGAAGCATGACGTAATGGGGGGGGTGTTATCTCTTTTGTCGAAAATCAGCCGTTTTTGCTCGAACATTAAATGCCTCCAAATGGTATTTAATTAACTTCCCGAGCCCCTGGAAGCATGAAAATCACTTTAAACATGCTAATTTTAGCTCTAACACTGATGATCCACCTACAAATGTGAACTGACGTTCAAAAAAAAAACATTTGAAAACGGACCATTTTCCACATTTCTGAAGCCTGACGTAATGGGGGGGTGTTATCTCTTTTGTCGAAAATCAGCCGTTTTTGCTCGAACATTAAATGCCTCCAAATGGTATTTAATTAACTTCCCGGGGTGAAGAAACCCTTTTTGAGAACTCAGAGTGAGTAAATTGGCCATTTTCATGCACTTTTAACCATTCCATAAATCTTGTGTTTTGGGCCCCTGGAAGCATGAAAATCACTTTAAACATGCTAATTTTAGCTCTAACACTGATGATCCACCTACAAATGTGAACTGACGTTCAAAAATAAAACATTTGAAAACGGACCATTTTCCACATTTCTGAAGCATGACGTAATGGGGGGGTGTTATCTCTTTTGTCGAAAATCAGCCGTTTTTGCTCGAACATTAAATGCCTCCAAATGGTATTTAATTAACTTCCCGGGGTGAAGAAACCCTTTTTGAGAACTCAGAGTGAGTAAATTGGCCATTTTCATGCACTTTTAACCATTCCATAAATCTTGTGTTTTGGGCCCCTGGAAGCATGAAAATCACTTTAAACATGCTAATTTTAGCTCTAACACTGATGATCCACCTACAAATGTGAACTGACGTTCAAAAATAAAACATTTGAAAACGGACCATTTTCCACATTTCTGAAGCATGACGTAATGGGGGGGTGTTATCTCTTTTGTCGAAAATCAGCCGTTTTTGCTCGAACATTAAATGCCTCCAAATGGTATTTAATTAACTTCCCGAGCCCCTGGAAGCATGAAAATCACTTTAAACAAGCTAATTTTAGCTCTAACACTGATGATCCACCTACAAATGTGAACTGACGTTCAAAAATAAAACATTTGAAAACGGACCATTTTCCACATTTCTGAAGCATGACGTAATGGGGGGGTGTTATCTCTTTTGTCGAAAATCAGCCGTTTTTGCTCGAACATTAAATGCCTCCAAATGGTATTTAATTAACTTCCCGGGGTGAAGAAACCCTTTTTGAGAACTCAGAGTGAGTATATTGGCCATTTTCATGCACTTTTAACCATTCCATAAATCTTGTGTTTTGGGCCCCTGGAAGCATGAAAATCACTTTAAACATGCTAATTTTAGCTCTAACACTGATGATCCACCTACAAATGTGAACTGACGTTCAAAAATAAAACATTTGAAAACGGACCATTTTCCACATTTCTGAAGCATGACGTAAGGGGGGGGGTGTTATCTCTTTTGTCGAAAATCAGCCATTTTTGCTCAAACATTAAATGCCTCCAAATGGTATTTAATTAACTTCCCGAGCCCCTGGAAGCATGAAAATCACTTTAAACATGCTAATTTTAGCTCTAACACTGATGATCCACCTACAAATGTGAACTGACGTTCAAAAATAAAACATTTGAAAACGGACCATTTTCCACATTTCTGAAGCATGACGTAATGGGGGGGTGTTATCTCTTTTGTCGAAAATCAGCCGTTTTTGCTCGAACATTAAATGCCTCCAAATGGTATTTAATTAACTTCCCGGGGTGAAGAAACCCTTTTTGAGAACTCAGAGTGAGTAAATTGGCCATTTTCATGCACTTTTAACCATTCCATAAATCTTGTGTTTTGGGCCCCTGGAAGCATGAAAATCACTTTAAACATGCTAATTTTAGCTCTAACACTGATGATCCACCTACAAATGTGAACTGACGTTCAAAAATAAAACATTTGAAAACGGACCATTTTCCACATTTCTGAAGCATGACGTAATGGGGGGGTGTTATCTCTTTTGTCGAAAATCAGCCGTTTTTGCTCGAACATTAAATGCCTCCAAATGGTATTTAATTAACTTCCCGAGCCCCTGGAAGCATGAAAATCACTTTAAACATGCTAATTTTAGCTCTAACACTGATGATCCACCTACAAATGTGAACTGACGTTCAAAAATAAAACATTTGAAAACGGACCATTTTCCACATTTCTGAAGCATGACGTAATGGGGGGGTGTTATCTCTTTTGTCGAAAATCAGCCGTTTTTGTTCGAACATTAAATGCCTCCAAATGGTATTTAATTAAATTCCCGAGCCCCTGGAAGCATGAAAATCACTTTAAACATGCTAATTTTAGCTCTAACACTGATGATCCACCTACAAATGTGAACTGACGTTCAAAAATAAAACATTTGAAAACGGACCATTTTCCACATTTCTGAAGCATGACGTAATGGGGGGGGGTGTTATCTCTTTTGTCGAAAATCAGCCGTTTTTGCTCGAACATTAAATGCCTCCAAATGGTATTTAATTAACTTCCCGAGCCCCTGGAAGCATGAAAATCACTTTAAACATGCTAATTTTAGCTCTAACACTGATGATCCACCTACAAATGTGAACTGACGTTCAAAAATGAAACATTTGAAAACGGACCATTTTCCACATTTCTGAAGCATGACGTAATGGGGGGGTGTTATCTCTTTTGTCGAAAATCAGCCGTTTTTGCTCGAACATTAAATGCCTCCAAATGGTATTTAATTAACTTCCCGAGCCCCTGGAAGCATGAAAATCACTTTAAACATGCTAATTTTAGCTCTAACACTGATGATCCACCTACAAATGTGAACTGACGTTCAAAAATAAAACATTTGAAAACGGACCATTTTCCACATTTCTGAAGCATGACGTAATGGGGGGGTGTTATCTCTTTTGTCGAAAATCAGCCGTTTTTGCTCGAACATTAAATGCCTCCAAATGGTATTTAATTAACTTCCCGAGCCCCTGGAAGCATGAAAATCACTTTAAACATGCTAATTTTAGCTCTATCACTGATGATCCACCTACAAATGTGAACTGACGTTCAAAAATAAAACATTTGAAAACGGACCATTTTCCACATTTCTGAAGCATGACGTAATGGGGGGGGTGTTATCTCTTTTGTCGAAAATCAGCCGTTTTTGCTCGAACATTAAATGCCTCCAAATGGTATTTATTTCACTTCCCGAGCCCCTGGAAGCATGAAAATCACTTTAAACATGCTAATTTTAGCTCTAACACTGATGATCCACCTACAAATGTAAACTGACGTTCACAAATAAAACATTTGAAAACGGACCATTTTCCACATTTCTGAAGCATGACGTAATGGGGGGGGTGTTATCTCTTTTGTCGAAAATCAGCCGTTTTTGCTCGAACATTAAATGCCTCCAAATGGTATTTAATTAACTTCCCGAGCCCCTGGAAGCATGAAAATCACTTTAAACATGCTAATTTTAGCTCTAACACTGATGATCCACCTACAAATGTGAACTGACGTTCAAAAATAAAACATTTGAAAACGGACCATTTTCCACATTTCTGAAGCATGACGTAATGGGGGGGTGTTATCTCTTTTGTCGAAAATCAGCCGTTTTTGCTCGAACATTAAATGCCTCCAAATGGTATTTAATTAACTTCCCGAGCCCCTGGAAGCATGAAAATCACTTTAAACATGCTAATTTTAGCTCTAACACTGATGATCCACCTACAAATGTGAACTGACGTTCAAAAATAAAACATTTGAAAACGGACCATTTTCCACATTTCTGAAGCATGACGTAATGGGGGGGTGTTATCTCTTTTGTCGAAAATCAGCCGTTTTTGCTCGAACATTAAATGCCTCCAAATGGTATTTAATTAACTTCCCGGGGTGAAGAAACCCTTTTTGAGAACTCAGAGTGAGTAAATTGGCCATTTTCATGCACTTTTAACCATTCCATAAATCTTGTGTTTTGGGCCCCTGGAAGCATGAAAATCACTTTAAACATGCTAATTTTAGCTCTAACACTGATGATCCACCTACAAATGTGAACTGACGTTCAAAAATAAAACATTTGAAAACGGACCATTTTCCACATTTCTGAAGCATGACGTAATGGGGGGGTGTTATCTCTTTTGTCGAAAATCAGCCGTTTTTGCTCGAACATTAAATGCCTCCAAATGGTATTTAATTAACTTCCCGAGCCCCTGGAAGCATGAAAATCACTTTAAACATGCTAATTTTAGCTCTAACACTGATGATCCACCTACAAATGTGAACTGACGTTCAAAAATAAAACATTTGAAAACGGACCATTTTCCACATTTCTGAAGCATGACGTAATGGGGGGGTGTTATCTCTTTTGTCGAAAATCAGCCGTTTTTGCTCGAACATTAAATGCCTCCAAATGGTATTTAATTAACTTCCCGGGGTGACGAAACCCTTTTTGAGAACTCAGAGTGAGTAAATTGGCCATTTTCATGCACTTTTAACCATTCCATAAATCTTGTGTTTTGGGCCCCTGGAAGCATGAAAATCACTTTAAACATGCTAATTTTAGCTCTAACACTGATGATCCACCTACAAATGTGAACTGACGTTCAAAAATAAAACATTTGAAAACGGACCATTTTCCACATTTCTGAAGCATGACGTAATGGGGGGGTGTTATCTCTTTTGTCGAAAATCAGCCGTTTTTGCTCGAACATTAAATGCCTCCAAATGGTATTTAATTAACTTCCCGAGCCCCTGGAAGCATGAAAATCACTTTAAACATGCTAATTTTAGCTCTAACACTGATGATCCACGTACAAATGTGAACTGACGTTCAAAAATAAAACATTTGAAAACGGACCATTTTCCACATTTCTGAAGCATGACGTAATGGGGGGGTGTTATCTCTTTTGTCGAAAATCAGCCGTTTTTGCTCGAACATTAAATGCCTCCAAATGGTATTTAATTAACTTCCCGGGGTGAAGAAACCCTTTTTGAGAACTCAGAGTGAGTAAATTGGCCATTTTCATGCACTTTTAACCATTCCATAAATCTTGTGTTTTGGGCCCCTGGAAGCATGAAAATCACTTTAAACATGCTAATTTTAGATCTAACACTGATGATCCACCTACAAATGTGAACTGACGTTCAAAAATAAAACATTTGAAAACGGACCATTTTCCACATTTCTGAAGCATGACGTAATGGGGGGGTGTTATCTCTTTTGTCGAAAATCAGCCGTTTTTGCTCGAACATTAAATGCCTCCAAATGGTATTTAATTCACTTCCCGAGCCCCTGGAAGCATGAAAATCACTTTAAACATGCTAATTTTAGCTCTAACACTGATGATCCACCTACAAATGTGAACTGACGTTCAAAAATAAAACATTTGAAAACGGACCATTTTCCACATTTCTGAAGCATGACGTAATGGGGGGGTGTTATCTCTTTTGTCGAAAATCAGCCGTTTTTGCTCGAACATTAAATGCCTCCAAATGGTATTTAATTAACTTCCCGGGGTGAAGAAACCCTTTTTGAGAACTCAGAGTGAGTAAATTGGCCATTTTCATGCACTTTTAACCATTCCATAAATCTTGTGTTTTGGGCCCCTGGAAGCATGAAAATCACTTTAAACATGCTAATTTTAGCTCTAACACTGATGATCCACCTACAAATGTGAACTGACGTTCAAAAATAAAACATTTGAAAACGGACCATTTTCCACATTTCTGAAGCATGACGTAATGGGGGGGTGTTATCTCTTTTGTCGAAAATCAGCCGTTTTTGCTCGAACATTAAATGCCTCCAAATGGTATTTATTTCACTTCCCGAGCCCCTGGAAGCATGAAAATCACTTTAAACATGCTAATTTTAGCTCTAACACTGATGATCCACCTACAAATGTGAACTGACGTTCAAAAATAAAACATTTGAAAATGGACCATTTTCCACATTTCTGAAGCATGACGTAATGGGGGGGGGTGTTATCTCTTTTGTCGAAAATCAGCCGTTTTTGCTCGAACATTAAATGCCTCCAAATGGTATTTAATTAACTTCCCGAGCCCCTGGAAGCATGAAAATCACTTTAAACATGCTAATTTTAGCTCTAACACTGATGATCCACCTACAAATGTGAACTGACGTTCAAAAATAAAACTTTTGAAAACGGACCATTTTCCACATTTCTGAAGCATGACGTAATGGGGGGGTGTTATCTCTTTTGTCGAAAATCAGCCGTTTTTGCTCGAACATTAAATGCCTCCAAATGGTATTTAATTAACTTCCCGGGGTGACGAAACCCTTTTTGAGAACTCAGAGTGAGTAAATTGGCCATTTTCATGCACTTTTAACCATTCCATAAATCTTGTGTTTTGGGCCTCTGGAAGCATGAAAATCACTTTAAACATGCTAATTTTAGCTCTAACACTGATGATCCACCTACAAATGTGAACTGACGTTCAAAAATAAAACATTTGAAAACGGACCATTTTCCACATTTCTGAAGCATGACGTAATGGGGGGGTGTTATCTCTTTTGTCGAAAATCAGCCGTTTTTGCTCGAACATTAAATGCCTCCAAATGGTATTTAATCAACTTCCCGAGCCCCTGGAAGCATGAAAATCACTTTAAACATGCTAATTTTAGCTCTAACACTGATGATCCACCTACAAATGTGAACTGACGTTCAAAAATAAAACATTTGAAAACGGACCATTTTCCACATTTCTGAAGCATGACGTAATGGGGGGGTGTTATCTCTTTTGTCGAAAATCAGCCGTTTTTGCTCGAACATTAAATGCCTCCAAATGGTATTTAATTAACTTCCCGGGGTGAAGAAACCCTTTTTGAGAACTCAGAGTGAGTAAATTGGCCATTTTCATGCACTTTTAACCATTCCATAAATCTTGTGTTTTGGGCCCCTGGAAGCATGAAAATCACTTTAAACATGCTAATTTTAGCTCTAACACTGATGATCCACCTACAAATGTGAACTGACGTTCAAAAATAAAACATTTGAAAACGGACCATTTTCCACATTTCTGAAGCATGACGTAATGGGGGGGTGTTATCTCTTTTGTCGAAAATCAGCCGTTTTTGCTCGAACATTAAATGCCTCCAAATGGTATTTAATTCACTTCCCGAGCCCCTGGAAGCATGAAAATCACTTTAAACATGCTAATTTTAGCTCTAACACTGATGATCCACCTACAAATGTGAACTGACGTTCAAAAATAAAACATTTGAAAACGGACCATTTTCCACATTTCTGAAGCATGACGTAATGGGGGGGTGTTATCTCTTTTGTCGAAAATCAGCCGTTTTTGCTCGAACATTAAATGCCTCCAAATGGTATTTAATTAACTTCCCGGGGTGAAGAAACCCTTTTTGAGAACTCAGAGTGAGTAAATTGGCCATTTTCATGCACTTTTAACCATTCCATAAATCTTGTGTTTTGGGCCCCTGGAAGCATGAAAATCACTTTAAACATGCTAATTTTAGCTCTAACACTGATGATCCACCTACAAATGTGAACTGACGTTCAAAAATAAAACATTTGAAAACGGACCATTTTCCACATTTCTGAAGCATGACGTAATGGGGGGGTGTTATCTCTTTTGTCGAAAATCAGCCGTTTTTGCTCGAACATTAAATGCCTCCAAATGGTATTTATTTCACTTCCCGAGCCCCTGGAAGCATGAAAATCACTTTAAACATGCTAATTTTAGCTCTAACACTGATGATCCACCTACAAATGTGAACTGACGTTCAAAAATAAAACATTTGAAAATGAACCATTTTCCACATTTCTGAAGCATGACGTAATGGGGGGGGTGTTATCTCTTTTGTCGAAAATCAGCCGTTTTTGCTCGAACATGAAATGCCTCCAAATGGTATTTAATTAACTTCCCGAGCCCCTGGAAGCATGAAAATCACTTTAAACATGCTAATTTTAGCTCTAACACTGATGATCCACCTACAAATGTGAACTGACGTTCAAAAATAAAACATTTGAAAATGGACCATTTTCCACATTTCTGAAGCATGACGTAATGGGGGGGGTGTTATCTCTTTTGTCGAAAATCAGCCGTTTTTGCTCGAACATTAAATGCCTCCAAATGGTATTTAATTAACTTCCCGAGCCCCTGGAAGCATGAAAATCACTTTAAACATGCTAATTTTAGCTCTAACACTGATGATCCACCTTCAAATGTGAACTGACGTTCAAAAATAAAACATTTGAAAACGGACCATTTTCCACATTTCTGAAGCATGACGTAATGGGGGGGGTGTTATCTCTTTTGTCGAAAATCAGCCGTTTTTGCTCGAACATTAAATGCCTCCAAATGGTATTTAATTAACTTCCCGAGCCCCTGGAAGCATGAAAATCACTTTAAACATGCTAATTTTAGCTCTAACACTGATGATCCACCTACAAATGTGAACTGACGTTCAAAAAAAAAACATTTGAAAACGGACCATTTTCCACATTTCTGAAGCCTGACGTAATGGGGGGGTGTTATCTCTTTTGTCGAAAATCAGCCGTTTTTGCTCGAACATTAAATGCCTCCAAATGGTATTTAATTAACTTCCCGGGGTGAAGAAACCCTTTTTGAGAACTCAGAGTGAGTAAATTGGCCATTTTCATGCACTTTTAACCATTCCATAAATCTTGTGTTTTGGGCCCCTGGAAGCATGAAAATCACTTTAAACATGCTAATTTTAGCTCTAACACTGATGATCCACCTACAAATGTGAACTGACGTTCAAAAATAAAACATTTGAAAACGGACCATTTTCCACATTTCTGAAGCATGACGTAATGGGGGGGTGTTATCTCTTTTGTCGAAAATCAGCCGTTTTTGCTCGAACATTAAATGCCTCCAAATGGTATTTAATTAACTTCCCGGGGTGAAGAAACCCTTTTTGAGAACTCAGAGTGAGTAAATTGGCCATTTTCATGCACTTTTAACCATTCCATAAATCTTGAGTTTTGGGCCCCTGGAAGCATGAAAATCACTTTAAACATGCTAATTTTAGCTCTAACACTGATGATCCACCTACAAATGTGAACTGACGTTCAAAAATAAAACATTTGAAAACGGACCATTTTCCACATTTCTGAAGCATGACGTAATGGGGGGGTGTTATCTCTTTTGTCGAAAATCAGCCGTTTTTGCTCGAACATTAAATGCCTCCAAATGGTATTTAATTAACTTCCCGAGCCCCTGGAAGCATGAAAATCACTTTAAACATGCTAATTTTAGCTCTAACACTGATGATCCACCTACAAATGTGAACTGACGTTCAAAAATAAAACATTTGAAAACGGACAATTTTCCACATTTCTGAAGCATGACGTAATGGGGGGGTGTTATCTCTCTTGTCAAAAATCAGCCGTTTTTGCTCGAACATTAAAGGCCTCCAAATGGTATTTAATTAACTTCCCGGGGTGAAGAAACCCTTTTTGAGAACTCAGAGTGAGTAAATTGACAATTTTCATGCACTTTTAACCATTCCATAAATCTTGTGTTTTGGGCCCCTGGAAGCATGAAAATCACTTTAAACATGCTAATTTTAGCTCTAACACTGATGATCCACCTACAAATGTGAACTGACGTTCAAAAATAAAACATTTGAAAACTGACCATTTTCCACATTTCTGAAGCATGACGTAATGGGGGGGTGTTATCTCTTTTGTCGAAAATCAGCCGTTTTTGCTCGAACATTAAATGCCTCCAAATGGTATTTAATTAACTTCCCGAGCCCCTGGAAGCATGAAAATCACTTTAAACATGCTAATTTTAGCTCTAACACTGATGATCCACCTACAAATGTGAACTGACGTTCAAAAATAAAACATTTGAAAACGGACCATTTTCCACATTTCTGAAGCATGACGTAATGGGGGGGTGTTATCTCTTTTGTCGAAAATCAGCCGTTTTTGCTCGAACATTAAATGCCTCCAAATGGTATTTAATTAACTTCCCGGGGTGAAGAAACCCTTTTTGAGAACTCAGAGTGAGTATATTGGCCATTTTCATGCACTTTTAACCATTCCATAAATCTTGTGTTTTGGGCCCCTGGAAGCATGAAAATCACTTTAAACATGCTAATTTTAGCTCTAACACTGATGATCCACCTACAAATGTGAACTGACGTTCAAAAATAAAACATTTGAAAACGGACCATTTTCCACATTTCTGAAGCATGACGTAAGGGGGGGGGTGTTATCTCTTTTGTCGAAAATCAGCCATTTTTGCTCGAACATTAAATGCCTCCAAATGGTATTTAATTAACTTCCCGAGCCCCTGGAAGCATGAAAATCACTTTAAACATGCTAATTTTAGATCTAACACTGATGATCCACCTACAAATGTGAACTGACGTTCAAAAATAAAACATTTGAAAACGGACCATTTTCCACATTTCTGAAGCATGACGTAATGGGGGGGTGTTATCTCTTTTGTCGAAAATCAGCCGTTTTTGCTCGAACATTAAATGCCTCCAAATGGTATTTAATTAACTTCCCGGGGTGAAGAAACCCTTTTTGAGAACTCAGAGTGAGTAAATTGGCCATTTTCATGCACTTTTAACCATTCCATAAATCTTGTGTTTTGGGCCCCTGGAAGCATGAAAATCACTTTAAACATGCTAATTTTAGCTCTAACACTGATGATCCACCTACAAATGTGAACTGACGTTCAAAAATAAAACATTTGAAAACGGACCATTTTCCACATTTCTGAAGCATGACGTAATGGGGGGGTGTTATCTCTTTTGTCGAAAATCAGCCGTTTTTGCTCGAACATTAAATGCCTCCAAATGGTATTTAATTAACTTCCCGAGCCCCTGGAAGCATGAAAATCACTTTAAACATGCTAATTTTAGCTCTAACACTGATGATCCACCTACAAATGTGAACTGACGTTCAAAAATAAAACATTTGAAAACGGACCATTTTCCACATTTCTGAAGCATGACGTAATGGGGGGGTGTTATCTCTTTTGTCGAAAATCAGCCGTTTTTGTTCGAACATTAAATGCCTCCAAATGGTATTTAATTAAATTCCCGAGCCCCTGGAAGCATGAAAATCACTTTAAACATGCTAATTTTAGCTCTAACACTGATGATCCACCTACAAATGTGAACTGACGTTCAAAAATGAAACATTTGAAAACGGACCATTTTCCACATTTCTGAAGCATGACGTAATGGGGGGGTGTTATCTCTTTTGTCGAAAATCAGCCGTTTTTGCTCGAACATTAAATGCCTCCAAATGGTATTTAATTAACTTCCCGAGCCCCTGGAAGCATGAAAATCACTTTAAACATGCTAATTTTAGCTCTAACACTGATGATCCACCTACAAATGTGAACTGACGTTCAAAAATAAAACATTTGAAAACGGACCATTTTCCACATTTCTGAAGCATGACGTAATGGGGGGGTGTTATCTCTTTTGTCGAAAATCAGCCGTTTTTGCTCGAACATTAAATGCCTCCAAATGGTATTTAATTAACTTCCCGAGCCCCTGGAAGCATGAAAATCACTTTAAACATGCTAATTTTAGCTCTATCACTGATGATCCACCTACAAATGTGAACTGACGTTCAAAAATAAAACATTTGAAAACGGACCATTTTCCACATTTCTGAAGCATGACGTAATGGGGGGGTGTTATCTCTTTTGTCGAAAATCAGCCGTTTTTGCTCGAACATTAAATGCCTCCAAATGGTATTTATTTCACTTCCCGAGCCCCTGGAAGCATGAAAATCACTTTAAACATGCTAATTTTAGCTCTAACACTGATGATCCACCTACAAATGTGAACTGACGTTCACAAATAAAACATTTGAAAACGGACCATTTTCCACATTTCTGAAGCATGACGTAATGGGGGGGGTGTTATCTCTTTTGTCGAAAATCAGCCGTTTTTGCTCGAACATTAAATGCCTCCAAATGGTATTTAATTAACTTCCCGAGCCCCTGGAAGCATGAAAATCACTTTAAACATGCTAATTTTAGCTCTAACACTGATGATCCACCTACAAATGTGAACTGACGTTCAAAAATAAAACATTTGAAAACGGACCATTTTCCACATTTCTGAAGCATGACGTAATGGGGGGGTGTTATCTCTTTTGTCGAAAATCAGCCGTTTTTGCTCGAACATTAAATGCCTCCAAATGGTATTTAATTCACTTCCCGAGCCCCTGGAAGCATGAAAATCACTTTAAACATGCTAATTTTAGCTCTAACACTGATGATCCACCTACAAATGTGAACTGACGTTCAAAAATAAAACATTTGAAAACGGACCATTTTCCACATTTCTGAAGCATGACGTAATGGGGGGGTGTTATCTCTCTTGTCAAAAATCAGCCGTTTTTGCTCGAACATTAAAGGCCTCCAAATGGTATTTAATTAACTTCCCGGGGTGAAGAAACCCTTTTTGAGAACTCAGAGTGAGTAAATTGACCATTTTCATGCACTTTTAACCATTCCATAAATCTTGTGTTTTGGGCCCCTGGAAGCATGAAAATCACTTTAAACATGCTAATTTTAGCTCTAACACTGATGATCCACCTACAAATGTGAACTGACGTTCAAAAATAAAACATTTGAAAACTGACCATTTTCCACATTTCTGAAGCATGACGTAATGGGGGGGTGTTATCTCTTTTGTCGAAAATCAGCCGTTTTTGCTCGAACATTAAATGCCTCCAAATGGTATTTAATTAACTTCCCGAGCCCCTGGAAGCATGAAAATCACTTTAAACATGCTAATTTTAGCTCTAACACTGATGATCCACCTACAAATGTGAACTGACGTTCAAAAATAAAACATTTGAAAACGGACCATTTTCCACATTTCTGAAGCATGACGTAATGGGGGGGTGTTATCTCTTTTGTCGAAAATCAGCCATTTTTGCTCGAACATTAAATGCCTCCAAATGGTATTTAATTAACTTCCCGGGGTGAAGAAACCCTTTTTGAGAACTCAGAGTGAGTATATTGGCCATTTTCATGCACTTTTAACCATTCCATAAATCTTGTGTTTTGGGCCCCTGGAAGCATGAAAATCACTTTAAACATGCTAATTTTAGCTCTAACACTGATGATCCACCTACAAATGTGAACTGACGTTCAAAAATAAAACATTTGAAAACGGACCATTTTCCACATTTCTGAAGCATGACGTAAGGGGGGGGTGTTATCTCTTTTGTCGAAAATCAGCCATTTTTGCTCGAACATTAAATGCCTCCAAATGGTATTTAATTAACTTCCCGAGCCCCTGGAAGCATGAAAATCACTTTAAACATGCTAATTTTAGCTCTAACACTGATGATCCACCTACAAATGTGAACTGACGTTCAAAAATAAAACATTTGAAAACGGACCATTTTCCACATTTCTGAAGCATGACGTAATGGGGGGGTGTTATCTCTTTTGTCGAAAATCAGCCGTTTTTGCTCGAACATTAAATGCCTCCAAATGGTATTTAATTAACTTCCCGGGGTGAAGAAACCCTTTTTGAGAACTCAGAGTGAGTAAATTGGCCATTTTCATGCACTTTTAACCATTCCATAAATCTTGTGTTTTGGGCCCCTGGAAGCATGAAAATCACTTTAAACATGCTAATTTTAGCTCTAACACTGATGATCCACCTACAAATGTGAACTGACGTTCAAAAATAAAACATTTGAAAACGGACCATTTTCCACATTTCTGAAGCATGACGTAATGGGGGGGTGTTATCTCTTTTGTCGAAAATCAGCCGTTTTTGCTCGAACATTAAATGCCTCCAAATGGTATTTAATTAACTTCCCGAGCCCCTGGAAGCATGAAAATCACTTTAAACATGCTAATTTTAGCTCTAACACTGATGATCCACCTACAAATGTGAACTGACGTTCAAAAATAAAACATTTGAAAACGGACCATTTTCCACATTTCTGAAGCATGACGTAATGGGGGGGTGTTATCTCTTTTGTCGAAAATCAGCCGTTTTTGTTCGAACATTAAATGCCTCCAAATGGTATTTAATTAAATTCCCGAGCCCCTGGAAGCATGAAAATCACTTTAAACATGCTAATTTTAGCTCTAACACTGATGATCCACCTACAAATGTGAACTGACGTTCAAAAATGAAACATTTGAAAACGGACCATTTTCCACATTTCTGAAGCATGACGTAATGGGGGGGTGTTATCTCTTTTGTCGAAAATCAGCCGTTTTTGCTCGAACATTAAATGCCTCCAAATGGTATTTAATTAACTTCCCGAGCCCCTGGAAGCATGAAAATCACTTTAAACATGCTAATTTTAGCTCTAACACTGATGATCCACCTACAAATGTGAACTGACGTTCAAAAATAAAACATTTGAAAACGGACCATTTTCCACATTTCTGAAGCATGACGTAATGGGGGGGTGTTATCTCTTTTGTCGAAAATCAGCCGTTTTTGCTCGAACATTAAATGCCTCCAAATGGTATTTAATTAACTTCCCGAGCCCCTGGAAGCATGAAAATCACTTTAAACATGCTAATTTTAGCTCTATCACTGATGATCCACCTACAAATGTGAACTGACGTTCAAAAATAAAACATTTGAAAACGGACCATTTTCCACATTTCTGAAGCATGACGTAATGGGGGGGTGTTATCTCTTTTGTCGAAAATCAGCCGTTTTTGCTCGAACATTAAATGCCTCCAAATGGTATTTATTTCACTTCCCGAGCCCCTGGAAGCATGAAAATCACTTTAAACATGCTAATTTTAGCTCTAACACTGATGATCCACCTACAAATGTGAACTGACGTTCACAAATAAAACATTTGAAAACGGACCATTTTCCACATTTCTGAAGCATGACGTAATGGGGGGGGTGTTATCTCTTTTGTCGAAAATCAGCCGTTTTTGCTCGAACATTAAATGCCTCCAAATGGTATTTAATTAACTTCCCGAGCCCCTGGAAGCATGAAAATCACTTTAAACATGCTAATTTTAGCTCTAACACTGATGATCCACCTACAAATGTGAACTGACGTTCAAAAATAAAACATTTGAAAACGGACCATTTTCCACATTTCTGAAGCATGACGTAATGGGGGGGTGTTATCTCTTTTGTCGAAAATCAGCCGTTTTTGCTCGAACATTAAATGCCTCCAAATGGTATTTAATTAACTTCCCGAGCCCCTGGAAGCATGAAAATCACTTTAAACATGCTAATTTTAGCTCTAACACGGATGATCCACCTACAAATGTGAACTGACGTTCAAAAATAAAACATTTGAAAACGGACCATTTTCCACATTTCTGAAGCATGACGTAATGGGGGGGTGTTATCTCTTTTGTCGAAAATCAGCCGTTTTTGCTCGAACATTAAATGCCTCCAAATGGTATTTAATTAACTTCCCGGGGTGAAGAAACCCTTTTTGAGAACTCAGAGTGAGTAAATTGGCCATTTTCATGCACTTTTAACCATTCCATAAATCTTGTGTTTTGGGCCCCTGGAAGCATGAAAATCACTTTAAACATGCTAATTTTAGCTCTAACACTGATGATCCACCTACAAATGTGAACTGACGTTCAAAAATAAAACATTTGAAAACGGACCATTTTCCACATTTCTGAAGCATGACGTAATGGGGGGGTGTTATCTCTTTTGTCGAAAATCAGCCGTTTTTGCTCGAACATTAAATGCCTCCAAATGGTATTTAATTAACTTCCCGAGCCCCTGGAAGCATGAAAATCACTTTAAACATGCTAATTTTAGCTCTAACACTGATGATCCACCTACAAATGTGAACTGACGTTCAAAAATAAAACATTTGAAAACGGACCATTTTCCACATTTCTGAAGCATGACGTAATGGGGGGGTGTTATCTCTTTTGTCGAAAATCAGCCGTTTTTGCTCGAACATTAAATGCCTCCAAATGGTATTTAATTAACTTCCCGGGGTGACGAAACCCTTTTTGAGAACTCAGAGTGAGTAAATTGGCCATTTTCATGCACTTTTAACCATTCCATAAATCTTGTGTTTTGGGCCCCTGGAAGCATGAAAATCACTTTAAACATGCTAATTTTAGCTCTAACACTGATGATCCACCTACAAATGTGAACTGACGTTCAAAAATAAAACATTTGAAAACGGACCATTTTCCACATTTCTGAAGCATGACGTAATGGGGGGGTGTTATCTCTTTTGTCGAAAATCAGCCGTTTTTGCTCGAACATTAAATGCCTCCAAATGGTATTTAATTAACTTCCCGAGCCCCTGGAAGCATGAAAATCACTTTAAACATGCTAATTTTAGCTCTAACACTGATGATCCACCTACAAATGTGAACTGACGTTCAAAAATAAAACATTTGAAAACGGACCATTTTCCACATTTCTGAAGCATGACGTAATGGGGGGGTGTTATCTCTTTTGTCGAAAATCAGCCGTTTTTGCTCGAACATTAAATGCCTCCAAATGGTATTTAATTAACTTCCCGGGGTGAAGAAACCCTTTTTGAGAACTCAGAGTGAGTAAATTGGCCATTTTCATGCACTTTTAACCATTCCATAAATCTTGTGTTTTGGGCCCCTGGAAGCATGAAAATCACTTTAAACATGCTAATTTTAGCTCTAACACTGATGATCCACCTACAAATGTGAACTGACGTTCAAAAATAAAACATTTGAAAACGGACCATTTTCCACATTTCTGAAGCATGACGTAATGGGGGGGTGTTATCTCTTTTGTCGAAAATCAGCCGTTTTTGCTCGAACATTAAATGCCTCCAAATGGTATTTAATTCACTTCCCGAGCCCCTGGAAGCATGAAAATCACTTTAAACATGCTAATTTTAGCTCTAACACTGATGATTCACCTACAAATGTGAACTGACGTTCAAAAATAAAACATTTGAAAACGGACCATTTTCCACATTTCTGAAGCATGACGTAATGGGGGGGTGTTATCTCTTTTGTCGAAAATCAGCCGTTTTTGCTCGAACATTAAATGCCTCCAAATGGTATTTAATTAACTTCCCGGGGTGAAGAAACCCTTTTTGAGAACTCAGAGTGAGTAAATTGGCCATTTTCATGCACTTTTAACCATTCCATAAATCTGGTGTTTTGGGCCCCTGGAAGCATGAAAATCACTTTAAACATGCTAATTTTAGCTCTAACACTGATGATCCACCTACAAATGTGAACTGACGTTCAAAAATAAAACATTTGAAAACGGACCATTTTCCACATTTCTGAAGCATGACGTAATGGGGGGGTGTTATCTCTTTTGTCAAAAATCAGCCGTTTTTGCTCGAACATTAAATGCCTCCAAATGGTATTTATTTCACTTCCCGAGCCCCTGGAAGCATGAAAATCACTTTAAACATGCTAATTTTAGCTCTAACACTGATGATCCACCTACAAATGTGAACTGACGTTCAAAAATAAAACATTTGAAAATGGACCATTTTCCACATTTCTGAAGCATGACGTAATGGGGGGGGTGTTATCTCTTTTGTCGAAAATCAGCCGTTTTTGCTCGAACATTAAATGCCTCCAAATGGTATTTAATTAACTTCCCGAGCCCCTGGAAGCATGAAAATCACTTTAAACATGCTAATTTTAGCTCTAACACTGATGATCCACCTACAAATGTGAACTGACGTTCAAAAATAAAACATTTGAAAACGGACCATTTTCCACATTTCTGAAGCATGACGTAATGGGGGGGTGTTATCTCTTTTGTCGAAAATCAGCCGTTTTTGCTCGAACATTAAATGCCTCCAAATGGTATTTAATTAACTTCCCGGGGTGACGAAACCCTTTTTGAGAACTCAGAGTGAGTAAATTGGCCATTTTCATGCACTTTTAACCATTCCATAAATCTTGTGTTTTGGGCCCCTGGAAGCATGAAAATCACTTTAAACATGCTAATTTTAGCTCTAACACTGATGATCCACCTACAAATGTGAACTGACGTTCAAAAATAAAACATTTGAAAACGGACCATTTTCCACATTTCTGAAGCATGACGTAATGGGGGGGTGTTATCTCTTTTGTCGAAAATCAGCCGTTTTTGCTCGAACATTAAATGCCTCCAAATGGTATTTATTTCACTTCCCGAGCCCCTGGAAGCATGAAAATCACTTTAAACATGCTAATTTTAGCTCTAACACTGATGATCCACCTACAAATGTGAACTGACGTTCAAAAATAAAACATTTGAAAATGAACCATTTTCCACATTTCTGAAGCATGACGTAATGGGGGGGGTGTTATCTCTTTTGTCGAAAATCAGCCGTTTTTGCTCGAACATGAAATGCCTCCAAATGGTATTTAATTAACTTCCCGAGCCCCTGGAAGCATGAAAATCACTTTAAACATGCTAATTTTAGCTCTAACACTGATGATCCACCTACAAATGTGAACTGACGTTCAAAAATAAAACATTTGAAAATGGACCATTTTCCACATTTCTGAAGCATGACGTAATGGGGGGGGTGTTATCTCTTTTGTCGAAAATCAGCCGTTTTTGCTCGAACATTAAATGCCTCCAAATGGTATTTAATTAACTTCCCGAGCCCCTGGAAGCATGAAAATCACTTTAAACATGCTAATTTTAGCTCTAACACTGATGATCCACCTTCAAATGTGAACTGACGTTCAAAAATAAAACATTTGAAAACGGACCATTTTCCACATTTCTGAAGCATGACGTAATGGGGGGGGTGTTATCTCTTTTGTCGAAAATCAGCCGTTTTTGCTCGAACATTAAATGCCTCCAAATGGTATTTAATTAACTTCCCGAGCCCCTGGAAGCATGAAAATCACTTTAAACATGCTAATTTTAGCTCTAACACTGATGATCCACCTACAAATGTGAACTGACGTTCAAAAAAAAAACATTTGAAAACGGACCATTTTCCACATTTCTGAAGCCTGACGTAATGGGGGGGTGTTATCTCTTTTGTCGAAAATCAGCCGTTTTTGCTCGAACATTAAATGCCTCCAAATGGTATTTAATTAACTTCCCGGGGTGAAGAAACCCTTTTTGAGAACTCAGAGTGAGTAAATTGGCCATTTTCATGCACTTTTAACCATTCCATAAATCTTGTGTTTTGGACCCCTGGAAGCATGAAAATCACTTTAAACATGCTAATTTTAGCTCTAACACTGATGATCCACCTACAAATGTGAACTGACGTTCAAAAATAAAACATTTGAAAACGGACCATTTTCCACATTTCTGAAGCATGACGTAATGGGGGGGTGTTATCTCTTTTGTCGAAAATCAGCCGTTTTTGCTCGAACATTAAATGCCTCCAAATGGTATTTAATTAACTTCCCGGGGTGAAGAAACCCTTTTTGAGAACTCAGAGTGAGTAAATTGGCCATTTTCATGCACTTTTAACCATTCCATAAATCTTGAGTTTTGGGCCCCTGGAAGCATGAAAATCACTTTAAACATGCTAATTTTAGCTCTAACACTGATGATCCACCTACAAATGTGAACTGACGTTCAAAAATAAAACATTTGAAAACGGACCATTTTCCACATTTCTGAAGCATGACGTAATGGGGGGGTGTTATCTCTTTTGTCGAAAATCAGCCGTTTTTGCTCGAACATTAAATGCCTCCAAATGGTATTTAATTAACTTCCCGAGCCCCTGGAAGCATGAAAATCACTTTAAACATGCTAATTTTAGCTCTAACACTGATGATCCACCTACAAATGTGAACTGACGTTCAAAAATAAAACATTTGAAAACGGACAATTTTCCACATTTCTGAAGCATGACGTAATGGGGGGGTGTTATCTCTCTTGTCAAAAATCAGCCGTTTTTGCTCGAACATTAAAGGCCTCCAAATGGTATTTAATTAACTTCCCGGGGTGAAGAAACCCTTTTTGAGAACTCAGAGTGAGTAAATTGACAATTTTCATGCACTTTTAACCATTCCATAAATCTTGTGTTTTGGGCCCCTGGAAGCATGAAAATCACTTTAAACATGCTAATTTTAGCTCTAACACTGATGATCCACCTACAAATGTGAACTGACGTTCAAAAATAAAACATTTGAAAACTGACCATTTTCCACATTTCTGAAGCATGACGTAATGGGGGGGTGTTATCTCTTTTGTCGAAAATCAGCCGTTTTTGCTCGAACATTAAATGCCTCCAAATGGTATTTAATTAACTTCCCGAGCCCCTGGAAGCATGAAAATCACTTTAAACATGCTAATTTTAGCTCTAACACTGATGATCCACCTACAAATGTGAACTGACGTTCAAAAATAAAACATTTGAAAACGGACCATTTTCCACATTTCTGAAGCATGACGTAATGGGGGGGTGTTATCTCTTTTGTCGAAAATCAGCCGTTTTTGCTCGAACATTAAATGCCTCCAAATGGTATTTAATTAACTTCCCGGGGTGAAGAAACCCTTTTTGAGAACTCAGAGTGAGTATATTGGCCATTTTCATGCACTTTTAACCATTCCATAAATCTTGTGTTTTGGGCCCCTGGAAGCATGAAAATCACTTTAAACATGCTAATTTTAGCTCTAACACTGATGATCCACCTACAAATGTGAACTGACGTTCAAAAATAAAACATTTGAAAACGGACCATTTTCCACATTTCTGAAGCATGACGTAAGGGGGGGGGTGTTATCTCTTTTGTCGAAAATCAGCCATTTTTGCTCGAACATTAAATGCCTCCAAATGGTATTTAATTAACTTCCCGAGCCCCTGGAAGCATGAAAATCACTTTAAACATGCTAATTTTAGATCTAACACTGATGATCCACCTACAAATGTGAACTGACGTTCAAAAATAAAACATTTGAAAACGGACCATTTTCCACATTTCTGAAGCATGACGTAATGGGGGGGTGTTATCTCTTTTGTCGAAAATCAGCCGTTTTTGCTCGAACATTAAATGCCTCCAAATGGTATTTAATTAACTTCCCGGGGTGAAGAAACCCTTTTTGAGAACTCAGAGTGAGTAAATTGGCCATTTTCATGCACTTTTAACCATTCCATAAATCTTGTGTTTTGGGCCCCTGGAAGCATGAAAATCACTTTAAACATGCTAATTTTAGCTCTAACACTGATGATCCACCTACAAATGTGAACTGACGTTCAAAAATAAAACATTTGAAAACGGACCATTTTCCACATTTCTGAAGCATGACGTAATGGGGGGGTGTTATCTCTTTTGTCGAAAATCAGCCGTTTTTGCTCGAACATTAAATGCCTCCAAATGGTATTTAATTAACTTCCCGAGCCCCTGGAAGCATGAAAATCACTTTAAACATGCTAATTTTAGCTCTAACACTGATGATCCACCTACAAATGTGAACTGACGTTCAAAAATAAAACATTTGAAAACGGACCATTTTCCACATTTCTGAAGCATGACGTAATGGGGGGGTGTTATCTCTTTTGTCGAAAATCAGCCGTTTTTGTTCGAACATTAAATGCCTCCAAATGGTATTTAATTAAATTCCCGAGCCCCTGGAAGCATGAAAATCACTTTAAACATGCTAATTTTAGCTCTAACACTGATGATCCACCTACAAATGTGAACTGACGTTCAAAAATGAAACATTTGAAAACGGACCATTTTCCACATTTCTGAAGCATGACGTAATGGGGGGGTGTTATCTCTTTTGTCGAAAATCAGCCGTTTTTGCTCGAACATTAAATGCCTCCAAATGGTATTTAATTAACTTCCCGAGCCCCTGGAAGCATGAAAATCACTTTAAACATGCTAATTTTAGCTCTAACACTGATGATCCACCTACAAATGTGAACTGACGTTCAAAAATAAAACATTTGAAAACGGACCATTTTCCACATTTCTGAAGCATGACGTAATGGGGGGGTGTTATCTCTTTTGTCGAAAATCAGCCGTTTTTGCTCGAACATTAAATGCCTCCAAATGGTATTTAATTAACTTCCCGAGCCCCTGGAAGCATGAAAATCACTTTAAACATGCTAATTTTAGCTCTATCACTGATGATCCACCTACAAATGTGAACTGACGTTCAAAAATAAAACATTTGAAAACGGACCATTTTCCACATTTCTGAAGCATGACGTAATGGGGGGGTGTTATCTCTTTTGTCGAAAATCAGCCGTTTTTGCTCGAACATTAAATGCCTCCAAATGGTATTTATTTCACTTCCCGAGCCCCTGGAAGCATGAAAATCACTTTAAACATGCTAATTTTAGCTCTAACACTGATGATCCACCTACAAATGTGAACTGACGTTCACAAATAAAACATTTGAAAACGGACCATTTTCCACATTTCTGAAGCATGACGTAATGGGGGGGGTGTTATCTCTTTTGTCGAAAATCAGCCGTTTTTGCTCGAACATTAAATGCCTCCAAATGGTATTTAATTCACTTCCCGAGCCCCTGGAAGCATGAAAATCACTTTAAACATGCTAATTTTAGCTCTAACACTGATGATCCACCTACAAATGTGAACTGACGTTCAAAAATAAAACATTTGAAAACGGACCATTTTCCACATTTCTGAAGCATGACGTAATGGGGGGGTGTTATCTCTCTTGTCAAAAATCAGCCGTTTTTGCTCGAACATTAAAGGCCTCCAAATGGTATTTAATTAACTTCCCGGGGTGAAGAAACCCTTTTTGAGAACTCAGAGTGAGTAAATTGACCATTTTCATGCACTTTTAACCATTCCATAAATCTTGTGTTTTGGGCCCCTGGAAGCATGAAAATCACTTTAAACATGCTAATTTTAGCTCTAACACTGATGATCCACCTACAAATGTGAACTGACGTTCAAAAATAAAACATTTGAAAACTGACCATTTTCCACATTTCTGAAGCATGACGTAATGGGGGGGTGTTATCTCTTTTGTCGAAAATCAGCCGTTTTTGCTCGAACATTAAATGCCTCCAAATGGTATTTAATTAACTTCCCGAGCCCCTGGAAGCATGAAAATCACTTTAAACATGCTAATTTTAGCTCTAACACTGATGATCCACCTACAAATGTGAACTGACGTTCAAAAATAAAACATTTGAAAACGGACCATTTTCCACATTTCTGAAGCATGACGTAATGGGGGGGTGTTATCTCTTTTGTCGAAAATCAGCCATTTTTGCTCGAACATTAAATGCCTCCAAATGGTATTTAATTAACTTCCCGGGGTGAAGAAACCCTTTTTGAGAACTCAGAGTGAGTATATTGGCCATTTTCATGCACTTTTAACCATTCCATAAATCTTGTGTTTTGGGCCCCTGGAAGCATGAAAATCACTTTAAACATGCTAATTTTAGCTCTAACACTGATGATCCACCTACAAATGTGAACTGACGTTCAAAAATAAAACATTTGAAAACGGACCATTTTCCACATTTCTGAAGCATGACGTAAGGGGGGGGTGTTATCTCTTTTGTCGAAAATCAGCCATTTTTGCTCGAACATTAAATGCCTCCAAATGGTATTTAATTAACTTCCCGAGCCCCTGGAAGCATGAAAATCACTTTAAACATGCTAATTTTAGCTCTAACACTGATGATCCACCTACAAATGTGAACTGACGTTCAAAAATAAAACATTTGAAAACGGACCATTTTCCACATTTCTGAAGCATGACGTAATGGGGGGGTGTTATCTCTTTTGTCGAAAATCAGCCGTTTTTGCTCGAACATTAAATGCCTCCAAATGGTATTTAATTAACTTCCCGGGGTGAAGAAACCCTTTTTGAGAACTCAGAGTGAGTAAATTGGCCATTTTCATGCACTTTTAACCATTCCATAAATCTTGTGTTTTGGGCCCCTGGAAGCATGAAAATCACTTTAAACATGCTAATTTTAGCTCTAACACTGATGATCCACCTACAAATGTGAACTGACGTTCAAAAATAAAACATTTGAAAACGGACCATTTTCCACATTTCTGAAGCATGACGTAATGGGGGGGTGTTATCTCTTTTGTCGAAAATCAGCCGTTTTTGCTCGAACATTAAATGCCTCCAAATGGTATTTAATTAACTTCCCGAGCCCCTGGAAGCATGAAAATCACTTTAAACATGCTAATTTTAGCTCTAACACTGATGATCCACCTACAAATGTGAACTGACGTTCAAAAATAAAACATTTGAAAACGGACCATTTTCCACATTTCTGAAGCATGACGTAATGGGGGGGTGTTATCTCTTTTGTCGAAAATCAGCCGTTTTTGTTCGAACATTAAATGCCTCCAAATGGTATTTAATTAAATTCCCGAGCCCCTGGAAGCATGAAAATCACTTTAAACATGCTAATTTTAGCTCTAACACTGATGATCCACCTACAAATGTGAACTGACGTTCAAAAATGAAACATTTGAAAACGGACCATTTTCCACATTTCTGAAGCATGACGTAATGGGGGGGTGTTATCTCTTTTGTCGAAAATCAGCCGTTTTTGCTCGAACATTAAATGCCTCCAAATGGTATTTAATTAACTTCCCGAGCCCCTGGAAGCATGAAAATCACTTTAAACATGCTAATTTTAGCTCTAACACTGATGATCCACCTACAAATGTGAACTGACGTTCAAAAATAAAACATTTGAAAACGGACCATTTTCCACATTTCTGAAGCATGACGTAATGGGGGGGTGTTATCTCTTTTGTCGAAAATCAGCCGTTTTTGCTCGAACATTAAATGCCTCCAAATGGTATTTAATTAACTTCCCGAGCCCCTGGAAGCATGAAAATCACTTTAAACATGCTAATTTTAGCTCTATCACTGATGATCCACCTACAAATGTGAACTGACGTTCAAAAATAAAACATTTGAAAACGGACCATTTTCCACATTTCTGAAGCATGACGTAATGGGGGGGTGTTATCTCTTTTGTCGAAAATCAGCCGTTTTTGCTCGAACATTAAATGCCTCCAAATGGTATTTATTTCACTTCCCGAGCCCCTGGAAGCATGAAAATCACTTTAAACATGCTAATTTTAGCTCTAACACTGATGATCCACCTACAAATGTGAACTGACGTTCACAAATAAAACATTTGAAAACGGACCATTTTCCACATTTCTGAAGCATGACGTAATGGGGGGGGTGTTATCTCTTTTGTCGAAAATCAGCCGTTTTTGCTCGAACATTAAATGCCTCCAAATGGTATTTAATTAACTTCCCGAGCCCCTGGAAGCATGAAAATCACTTTAAACATGCTAATTTTAGCTCTAACACTGATGATCCACCTACAAATGTGAACTGACGTTCAAAAATAAAACATTTGAAAACGGACCATTTTCCACATTTCTGAAGCATGACGTAATGGGGGGGTGTTATCTCTTTTGTCGAAAATCAGCCGTTTTTGCTCGAACATTAAATGCCTCCAAATGGTATTTAATTAACTTCCCGAGCCCCTGGAAGCATGAAAATCACTTTAAACATGCTAATTTTAGCTCTAACACGGATGATCCACCTACAAATGTGAACTGACGTTCAAAAATAAAACATTTGAAAACGGACCATTTTCCACATTTCTGAAGCATGACGTAATGGGGGGGTGTTATCTCTTTTGTCGAAAATCAGCCGTTTTTGCTCGAACATTAAATGCCTCCAAATGGTATTTAATTAACTTCCCGGGGTGAAGAAACCCTTTTTGAGAACTCAGAGTGAGTAAATTGGCCATTTTCATGCACTTTTAACCATTCCATAAATCTTGTGTTTTGGGCCCCTGGAAGCATGAAAATCACTTTAAACATGCTAATTTTAGCTCTAACACTGATGATCCACCTACAAATGTGAACTGACGTTCAAAAATAAAACATTTGAAAACGGACCATTTTCCACATTTCTGAAGCATGACGTAATGGGGGGGTGTTATCTCTTTTGTCGAAAATCAGCCGTTTTTGCTCGAACATTAAATGCCTCCAAATGGTATTTAATTAACTTCCCGAGCCCCTGGAAGCATGAAAATCACTTTAAACATGCTAATTTTAGCTCTAACACTGATGATCCACCTACAAATGTGAACTGACGTTCAAAAATAAAACATTTGAAAACGGACCATTTTCCACATTTCTGAAGCATGACGTAATGGGGGGGTGTTATCTCTTTTGTCGAAAATCAGCCGTTTTTGCTCGAACATTAAATGCCTCCAAATGGTATTTAATTAACTTCCCGGGGTGACGAAACCCTTTTTGAGAACTCAGAGTGAGTAAATTGGCCATTTTCATGCACTTTTAACCATTCCATAAATCTTGTGTTTTGGGCCCCTGGAAGCATGAAAATCACTTTAAACATGCTAATTTTAGCTCTAACACTGATGATCCACCTACAAATGTGAACTGACGTTCAAAAATAAAACATTTGAAAACGGACCATTTTCCACATTTCTGAAGCATGACGTAATGGGGGGGTGTTATCTCTTTTGTCGAAAATCAGCCGTTTTTGCTCGAACATTAAATGCCTCCAAATGGTATTTAATTAACTTCCCGAGCCCCTGGAAGCATGAAAATCACTTTAAACATGCTAATTTTAGCTCTAACACTGATGATCCACCTACAAATGTGAACTGACGTTCAAAAATAAAACATTTGAAAACGGACCATTTTCCACATTTCTGAAGCATGACGTAATGGGGGGGTGTTATCTCTTTTGTCGAAAATCAGCCGTTTTTGCTCGAACATTAAATGCCTCCAAATGGTATTTAATTAACTTCCCGGGGTGAAGAAACCCTTTTTGAGAACTCAGAGTGAGTAAATTGGCCATTTTCATGCACTTTTAACCATTCCATAAATCTTGTGTTTTGGGCCCCTGGAAGCATGAAAATCACTTTAAACATGCTAATTTTAGCTCTAACACTGATGATCCACCTACAAATGTGAACTGACGTTCAAAAATAAAACATTTGAAAACGGACCATTTTCCACATTTCTGAAGCATGACGTAATGGGGGGGTGTTATCTCTTTTGTCGAAAATCAGCCGTTTTTGCTCGAACATTAAATGCCTCCAAATGGTATTTAATTCACTTCCCGAGCCCCTGGAAGCATGAAAATCACTTTAAACATGCTAATTTTAGCTCTAACACTGATGATTCACCTACAAATGTGAACTGACGTTCAAAAATAAAACATTTGAAAACGGACCATTTTCCACATTTCTGAAGCATGACGTAATGGGGGGGTGTTATCTCTTTTGTCGAAAATCAGCCGTTTTTGCTCGAACATTAAATGCCTCCAAATGGTATTTAATTAACTTCCCGGGGTGAAGAAACCCTTTTTGAGAACTCAGAGTGAGTAAATTGGCCATTTTCATGCACTTTTAACCATTCCATAAATCTGGTGTTTTGGGCCCCTGGAAGCATGAAAATCACTTTAAACATGCTAATTTTAGCTCTAACACTGATGATCCACCTACAAATGTGAACTGACGTTCAAAAATAAAACATTTGAAAACGGACCATTTTCCACATTTCTGAAGCATGACGTAATGGGGGGGTGTTATCTCTTTTGTCAAAAATCAGCCGTTTTTGCTCGAACATTAAATGCCTCCAAATGGTATTTATTTCACTTCCCGAGCCCCTGGAAGCATGAAAATCACTTTAAACATGCTAATTTTAGCTCTAACACTGATGATCCACCTACAAATGTGAACTGACGTTCAAAAATAAAACATTTGAAAATGGACCATTTTCCACATTTCTGAAGCATGACGTAATGGGGGGGGTGTTATCTCTTTTGTCGAAAATCAGCCGTTTTTGCTCGAACATTAAATGCCTCCAAATGGTATTTAATTAACTTCCCGAGCCCCTGGAAGCATGAAAATCACTTTAAACATGCTAATTTTAGCTCTAACACTGATGATCCACCTACAAATGTGAACTGACGTTCAAAAATAAAACATTTGAAAACGGACCATTTTCCACATTTCTGAAGCATGACGTAATGGGGGGGTGTTATCTCTTTTGTCGAAAATCAGCCGTTTTTGCTCGAACATTAAATGCCTCCAAATGGTATTTAATTAACTTCCCGGGGTGACGAAACCCTTTTTGAGAACTCAGAGTGAGTAAATTGGCCATTTTCATGCACTTTTAACCATTCCATAAATCTTGTGTTTTGGGCCTCTGGAAGCATGAAAATCACTTTAAACATGCTAATTTTAGCTCTAACACTGATGATCCACCTACAAATGTGAACTGACGTTCAAAAATAAAACATTTGAAAACGGACCATTTTCCACATTTCTGAAGCATGACGTAATGGGGGGGTGTTGTCTCTTTTGTCGAAAATCAGCCGTTTTTGCTCGAACATTAAATGCCTCCAAATGGTATTTAATTAACTTCCCGAGCCCCTGGAAGCATGAAAATCACTTTAAACATGCTAATTTTAGCTCTAACACTGATGATCCACCTACAAATGTGAACTGACGTTCAAAAATAAAACATTTGAAAACGGACCATTTTCCACATTTCTGAAGCATGACGTAATGGGGGGGTGTTATCTCTTTTGTCGAAAATCAGCCGTTTTTGCTCGAACATTAAATGCCTCCAAATGGTATTTAATTAACTTCCCGGGGTGAAGAAACCCTTTTTGAGAACTCAGAGTGAGTAAATTGGCCATTTTCATGCACTTTTAACCATTCCATAAATCTTGTGTTTTGGGCCCCTGGAAGCATGAAAATCACTTTAAACATGCTAATTTTAGCTCTAACACTGATGATCCACCTACAAATGTGAACTGACGTTCAAAAATAAAACATTTGAAAACGGACCATTTTCCACATTTCTGAAGCATGACGTAATGGGGGGGTGTTATCTCTTTTGTCGAAAATCAGCCGTTTTTGCTCGAACATTAAATGCCTCCAAATGGTATTTAATTCACTTCCCGAGCCCCTGGAAGCATGAAAATCACTTTAAACATGCTAATTTTAGCTCTAACACTGATGATCCACCTACAAATGTGAACTGACGTTCAAAAATAAAACATTTGAAAACGGACCATTTTCCACATTTCTGAAGCATGACGTAATGGGGGGGTGTTATCTCTTTTGTCGAAAATCAGCCGTTTTTGCTCGAACATTAAATGCCTCCAAATGGTATTTAATTAACTTCCCGGGGTGAAGAAACCCTTTTTGAGAACTCAGAGTGAGTAAATTGGCCATTTTCATGCACTTTTAACCATTCCATAAATCTTGTGTTTTGGGCCCCTGGAAGCATGAAAATCACTTTAAACATGCTAATTTTAGCTCTAACACTGATGATCCACCTACAAATGTGAACTGACGTTCAAAAATAAAACATTTGAAAACGGACCATTTTCCACATTTCTGAAGCATGACGTAATGGGGGGGTGTTATCTCTTTTGTCGAAAATCAGCCGTTTTTGCTCGAACATTAAATGCCTCCAAATGGTATTTATTTCACTTCCCGAGCCCCTGGAAGCATGAAAATCACTTTAAACATGCTAATTTTAGCTCTAACACTGATGATCCACCTACAAATGTGAACTGACGTTCAAAAATAAAACATTTGAAAATGAACCATTTTCCACATTTCTGAAGCATGACGTAATGGGGGGGGTGTTATCTCTTTTGTCGAAAATCAGCCGTTTTTGCTCGAACATTAAATGCCTCCAAATGGTATTTAATTAACTTCCCGAGCCCCTGGAAGCATGAAAATCACTTTAAACATGCTAATTTTAGCTCTAACACTGATGATCCACCTACAAATGTGAACTGACGTTCAAAAATAAAACATTTGAAAACGGACCATTTTCCACATTTCTGAAGCATGACGTAATGGGGGGGTGTTATCTCTTTTGTCGAAAATCAGCCGTTTTTGCTCGAACATTAAATGCCTCCAAATGGTATTTAATTAACTTCCCGAGCCCCTGGAAGCATGAAAATCACTTTAACCATGCTAATTTTAGCTCTAACACTGATGATCCACCTACAAATGTGAACTGACGTTCAAAAATAAAACATTTGAAAACGGACCATTTTCCACATTTCTGAAGCATGACGTAATGGGGGGGTGTTATCTCTTTTGTCGAAAATCAGCCGTTTTTGCTCGAACATTAAATGCCTCCAAATGGTATTTATTTCACTTCCCGGGGTGAAGAAACCCTTTTTGAGAACTCAGAGTGAGTAAATTGGCCATTTTCATGCACTTTTAACCATTCCATTAATCTTGTGTTTTGGGCCCCTGGAAGCATGAAAATCACTTTAAACATGCTAATTTTAGCTCTAACACTGATGATCCACCTACAAATGTGAACTGACGTTCAAAAATAAAACATTTGAAAACGGACCATTTACCACATTTCTGAAGCATGACGTAATGGGGGGGTGTTATCTCTTTTGTCGAAAATCAGCCGTTTTTGCTCGAACATTAAATGCCTCCAAATGGTATTTAATTAACTTCCCGAGCCCCTGGAAGCATGAAAATCACTTTAAACATGCTAATTTTAGCTCTAACACTGATGATCCACCTACAAATGTGAACTGACGTTCAAAAATAAAACATTTGAAAACGGACCATTTTCCACATTTCTGAAGCATGACGTAATGGGGGGGTGTTATCTCTTTTGTCGAAAATCAGCCGTTTTTGCTCGAACATTAAATGCCTCCAAATGGTATTTATTTCACTTCCCGAGCCCCTGGAAGCATGAAAATCACTTTAAACATGCTAATTTTAGCTCTAACACTGATGATCCACCTACAAATGTGAACTGACGTTCAAAAATAAAACATTTGAAAACGGACCATTTTCCACATTTCTGAAGCATGACGTAATGGGGGGTGTTATCTCTTTTGTCGAAAATCAGCCGTTTTTGCTCGAACATTAAATGCCTCCAAATGGTATTTAATTAACTTCCCGGGGTGAAGAAACCCTTTTTGAGAACTCAGAGTGAGTAAATTGGCCATTTTCATGCACTTTTAACCATTCCATAAATCTTGTGTTTTGAGCCCCTGGAAGCATGAAAATCACTTTAAACATGCTAATTTTAGCTCTAACACTGATGATCCACCTACAAATGTGAACTGACGTTCAAAAATAAAACATTTGAAAACGGACCATTTTCCAAATTTCTGAAGCATGACGTAATGGGGGGGTGTTATCTCTTTTGTCGAAAATCAGCCGTTTTTGCTCGAACATTAAATGCCTCCAAATGGTATTTAATTAACTTCCCGAGCCCCTGGAAGCATGAAATTCACTTTAAACATGCTAATTTTAGCTCTAACACTGATGATCCACCTACAAATGTGAACTGACGTTCAAAAATAAAACATTTGAAAACGGACCATTTTCCACATTTCTGAAGCATGACGTAATGGGGGGGTGTTATCTCTTTTGTCGAAAATCAGCCGTTTTTGCTCGAACATTAAATGCCTCCAAATGGTATTTAATTAACTTCCCGAGCCCCTGGAAGCATGAAAATCACTTTAAACATGCTAATTTTAGCTCTAACACTGATGATCCACCTACAAATGTGAACTGACGTTCAAAAATAAAACATTTGAAAACGGACCATTTTCCACATTTCTGAAGCATGACGTAATGGGGGGGTGTTATCTCTTTTGTCGAAAATCAGCCGTTTTTGCTCGAACATTAAATGCCTCCAAATGGTATTTATTTCACTTCCCGGGGTGAAGAAACCCTTTTTGAGAACTCAGAGTGAGTAAATTGGCCATTTTCATGCACTTTTAACCATTCCATAAATCTTGTGTTTTGGGCCCCTGGAAGCATGAAAATCACTTTAAACATGCTAATTTTAGCTCTAACACTGATGATCCACCTACAAATGTGAACTGACGTTCAAAAATAAAACATTTGAAAACGGACCATTTTCCACATTTCTGAAGCATGACGTAATGGGGGGGTGTTATCTCTTTTGTCGAAAATCAGCCGTTTTTGCTCGAACATTAAATGCCTCCAAATGGTATTTATTTCACTTCCCGAGCCCCTGGAAGCATGAAAATCACTTTAAACATGCTAATTTTAGCTCTAACACTGATGATCCACCTACAAATGTGAACTGACGTTCAAAAATAAAACATTTGAAAACGGACCATTTTCCACATTTCTGAAGCATGACGTAATGGGGGGGTGTTATCTCTTTTGTCGAAAATCAGCCGTTTTTGCTCGAACATTAAATGCCTCCAAATGGTATTTATTTCACTTCCCGGGGTGAAGAAACCCTTTTTGAGAACTCAGAGTGAGTAAATTGGCCATTTTAATGCACTTTTAACCATTCCATTAATCTTGTGTTTTGGGCCCCTGGAAGCATGAAAATCACTTTAAACATGCTAATTTTAGCTCTAACACTGATGATCCACCTACAAATGTGAACTGATGTTCAAAAATAAAACATTTGAAAACGGACCATTTTCCACATTTCTGAAGCATGACGTAATGGGGGGGTGTTATCTCTTTTGTCGAAAATCAGCCGTTTTTGCTCGAACATTAAATGCCTCCAAATGGTATTTAATTAACTTCCCGAGCCCCTGGAAGCATGAAAATCACTTTAAACATGCTAATTTTAGCTCTAACACTGATGATCCACCTACAAATGTGAACTGACGTTCAAAAATAAAACATTTGAAAACGGACCATTTTCCACATTTCTGAAGCATGACGTAATGGGGGGGTGTTATCTCTTTTGTCGAAAATCTGCCGTTTTTGCTCGAACATTAAATGCCTCCAAATGGTATTTAATTAACTTCCCGGGGTGACGAAACCCTTTTTGAGAACTCAGAGTGAGTAAATTGGCCATTTTCATGCACTTTTAACCATTCCATAAATCTTGTGTTTTGGGCCTCTGGAAGCATGAAAATCACTTTAAACATGCTAATTTTAGCTCTAACACTGATGATCCACCTACAAATGTGAACTGACGTTCAAAAATAAAACATTTAAAAACGGACCATTTTCCACATTTCTGAAGCATGACGTAATGGGGGGGTGTTATCTCTTTTGTCGAAAATCAGCCGTTTTTGCTCGAACATTAAATGCCTCCAAATGGTATTTAATTAACTTCCCGAGCCCCTGGAAGCATGAAAATCACTTTAAACATGCTAATTTTAGCTCTAACACTGATGATCCACCTACAAATGTGAACTGACGTTCAAAAATAAAACATTTGAAAACGGACCATTTTCCACATTTCTGAAGCATGACGTAATGGGGGGGTGTTATCTCTTTTGTCGAAAATCAGCCGTTTTTGCTCGAACATTAAATGCCTCCAAATGGTATTTAATTAACTTCCCGAGCCCCTGGAAGCATGAAAATCACTTTAAACATGCTAATTTTAGCTCTAACACTGATGATCCACCTACAAATGTGAACTGACGTTCAAAAATAAAACATTTGAAAACGGACCATTTTCCACATTTCTGAAGCATGACGTAATGGGGGGGTGTTATCTCTTTTGTCGAAAATCAGCCGTTTTTGCTCGAACATTAAATGCCTCCAAATGGTATTTAATTAACTTCCCGGGGTGAAGAAACCCTTTTTGAGAACTCAGAGTGAGTAAATTGGCCATTTTCATGCACTTTTAACCATTCCATAAATCTTGTGTTTTGGGCCCCTGGAAGCATGAAAATCACTTTAAACATGCTAATTTTAGCTCTAACACTGATGATCCACCTACAAATGTGAACTGACGTTCAAAAATAAAACATTTGAAAACGGACCATTTACCACATTTCTGAAGCATGACGTAATGGGGGGGTGTTATCTCTTTTGTCGAAAATCAGCCGTTTTTGCTCGAACATTAAATGCCTCCAAATGGTATTTAATTAACTTCCCGAGCCCCTGGAAGCATGAAAATCACTTTAAACATGCTAATTTTAGCTCTAACACTGATGATCCACCTACAAATGTGAACTGACGTTCAAAAATAAAACATTTGAAAACGGACCATTTTCCACATTTCTGAAGCATGACGTAATGGGGGGGTGTTATCTCTTTTGTCGAAAATCAGCCGTTTTTGCTCGAACATTAAATGCCTCCAAATGGTATTTATTTCACTTCCCGAGCCCCTGGAAGCATGAAAATCACTTTAAACATGCTAATTTTAGCTCTAACACTGATGATCCACCTACAAATGTGAACTGACGTTCAAAAATAAAACATTTGAAAACGGACCATTTTCCACATTTCTGAAGCATGACGTAATGGGGGGTGTTATCTCTTTTGTCGAAAATCAGCCGTTTTTGCTCGAACATTAAATGCCTCCAAATGGTATTTAATTAACTTCCCGGGGTGAAGAAACCCTTTTTGAGAACTCAGAGTGAGTAAATTGGCCATTTTCATGCACTTTTAACCATTCCATAAATCTTGTGTTTTGAGCCCCTGGAAGCATGAAAATCACTTTAAACATGCTAATTTTAGCTCTAACACTGATGATCCACCTACAAATGTGAACTGACGTTCAAAAATAAAACATTTGAAAACGGACCATTTTCCAAATTTCTGAAGCATGACGTAATGGGGGGGTGTTATCTCTTTTGTCGAAAATCAGCCGTTTTTGCTCGAACATTAAATGCCTCCAAATGGTATTTAATTAACTTCCCGAGCCCCTGGAAGCATGAAATTCACTTTAAACATGCTAATTTTAGCTCTAACACTGATGATCCACCTACAAATGTGAACTGACGTTCAAAAATAAAACATTTGAAAACGGACCATTTTCCACATTTCTGAAGCATGACGTAATGGGGGGGTGTTATCTCTTTTGTCGAAAATCAGCCGTTTTTGCTCGAACATTAAATGCCTCCAAATGGTATTTAATTAACTTCCCGAGCCCCTGGAAGCATGAAAATCACTTTAAACATGCTAATTTTAGCTCTAACACTGATGATCCACCTACAAATGTGAACTGACGTTCAAAAATAAAACATTTGAAAACGGACCATTTTCCACATTTCTGAAGCATGACGTAATGGGGGGGTGTTATCTCTTTTGTCGAAAATCAGCCGTTTTTGCTCGAACATTAAATGCCTCCAAATGGTATTTATTTCACTTCCCGGGGTGAAGAAACCCTTTTTGAGAACTCAGAGTGAGTAAATTGGCCATTTTCATGCACTTTTAACCATTCCATAAATCTTGTGTTTTGGGCCCCTGGAAGCATGAAAATCACTTTAAACATGCTAATTTTAGCTCTAACACTGATGATCCACCTACAAATGTGAACTGACGTTCAAAAATAAAACATTTGAAAACGGACCATTTTCCACATTTCTGAAGCATGACGTAATGGGGGGGTGTTATCTCTTTTGTCGAAAATCAGCCGTTTTTGCTCGAACATTAAATGCCTCCAAATGGTATTTATTTCACTTCCCGAGCCCCTGGAAGCATGAAAATCACTTTAAACATGCTAATTTTAGCTCTAACACTGATGATCCACCTACAAATGTGAACTGACGTTCAAAAATAAAACATTTGAAAACGGACCATTTTCCACATTTCTGAAGCATGACGTAATGGGGGGGTGTTATCTCTTTTGTCGAAAATCAGCCGTTTTTGCTCGAACATTAAATGCCTCCAAATGGTATTTATTTCACTTCCCGGGGTGAAGAAACCCTTTTTGAGAACTCAGAGTGAGTAAATTGGCCATTTTAATGCACTTTTAACCATTCCATTAATCTTGTGTTTTGGGCCCCTGGAAGCATGAAAATCACTTTAAACATGCTAATTTTAGCTCTAACACTGATGATCCACCTACAAATGTGAACTGATGTTCAAAAATAAAACATTTGAAAACGGACCATTTTCCACATTTCTGAAGCATGACGTAATGGGGGGGTGTTATCTCTTTTGTCGAAAATCAGCCGTTTTTGCTCGAACATTAAATGCCTCCAAATGGTATTTAATTAACTTCCCGAGCCCCTGGAAGCATGAAAATCACTTTAAACATGCTAATTTTAGCTCTAACACTGATGATCCACCTACAAATGTGAACTGACGTTCAAAAATAAAACATTTGAAAACGGACCATTTTCCACATTTCTGAAGCATGACGTAATGGGGGGGTGTTATCTCTTTTGTCGAAAATCTGCCGTTTTTGCTCGAACATTAAATGCCTCCAAATGGTATTTAATTAACTTCCCGGGGTGACGAAACCCTTTTTGAGAACTCAGAGTGAGTAAATTGGCCATTTTCATGCACTTTTAACCATTCCATAAATCTTGTGTTTTGGGCCTCTGGAAGCATGAAAATCACTTTAAACATGCTAATTTTAGCTCTAACACTGATGATCCACCTACAAATGTGAACTGACGTTCAAAAATAAAACATTTAAAAACGGACCATTTTCCACATTTCTGAAGCATGACGTAATGGGGGGGTGTTATCTCTTTTGTCGAAAATCAGCCGTTTTTGCTCGAACATTAAATGCCTCCAAATGGTATTTAATTAACTTCCCGAGCCCCTGGAAGCATGAAAATCACTTTAAACATGCTAATTTTAGCTCTAACACTGATGATCCACCTACAAATGTGAACTGACGTTCAAAAATAAAACATTTGAAAACGGACCATTTTCCACATTTCTGAAGCATGACGTAATGGGGGGGTGTTATCTCTTTTGTCGAAAATCAGCCGTTTTTGCTCGAACATTAAATGCCTCCAAATGGTATTTAATTAACTTCCCGAGCCCCTGGAAGCATGAAAATCACTTTAAACATGCTAATTTTAGCTCTAACACTGATGATCCACCTACAAATGTGAACTGACGTTCAAAAATAAAACATTTGAAAACGGACCATTTTCCACATTTCTGAAGCATGACGTAATGGGGGGGTGTTATCTCTTTTGTCGAAAATCAGCCGTTTTTGCTCGAACATTAAATGCCTCCAAATGGTATTTAATTAACTTCCCGGGGTGAAGAAACCCTTTTTGAGAACTCAGAGTGAGTAAATTGGCCATTTTCATGCACTTTTAACCATTCCATAAATCTTGTGTTTTGGGCCCCTGGAAGCATGAAAATCACTTTAAACATGCTAATTTTAGCTCTAACACTGATGATCCACCTACAAATGTGAACTGACGTTCAAAAATAAAACATTTGAAAACGGACCATTTTCCACATTTCTGAAGCATGACGTAATGGGGGGGTGTTATCTCTTTTGTCGAAAATCAGCCGTTTTTGCTCGAACATTAAATGCCTCCAAATGGTATTTAATTCACTTCCCGAGCCCCTGGAAGCATGAAAATCACTTTAAACATGCTAATTTTAGCTCTAACACTGATGATCCACCTACAAATGTGAACTGACGTTCAAAAATAAAACATTTGAAAACGGACCATTTTCCACATTTCTGAAGCATGACGTAATGGGGGGGTGTTATCTCTTTTGTCGAAAATCAGCCGTTTTTGCTCGAACATTAAATGCCTCCAAATGGTATTTAATTAACTTCCCGGGGTGAAGAAACCCTTTTTGAGAACTCAGAGTGAGTAAATTGGCCATTTTCATGCACTTTTAACCATTCCATAAATCTTGTGTTTTGGGCCCCTGGAAGCATGAAAATCACTTTAAACATGCTAATTTTAGCTCTAACACTGATGATCCACCTACAAATGTGAACTGACGTTCAAAAATAAAACATTTGAAAACGGACCATTTTCCACATTTCTGAAGCATGACGTAATGGGGGGGTGTTATCTCTTTTGTCGAAAATCAGCCGTTTTTGCTCGAACATTAAATGCCTCCAAATGGTATTTATTTCACTTCCCGAGCCCCTGGAAGCATGAAAATCACTTTAAACATGCTAATTTTAGCTCTAACACTGATGATCCACCTACAAATGTGAACTGACGTTCAAAAATAAAACATTTGAAAATGGACCATTTTCCACATTTCTGAAGCATGACGTAGCGGGGGGGGTGTTATCTCTTTTGTCGAAAATCAGCCGTTTTTGCTCGAACATTAAATGCCTCCAAATGGTATTTAATTAACTTCCCGAGCCCCTGGAAGCATGAAAATCACTTTAAACATGCTAATTTTAGCTCTAACACTGATGATCCACCTACAAATGTGAACTGACGTTCAAAAATAAAACATTTGAAAACGGACCATTTTCCACATTTCTGAAGCATGACGTAATGGGGGGGTGTTATCTCTTTTGTCGAAAATCAGCCGTTTTTGCTCGAACATTAAATGCCTCCAAATGGTATTTAATTAACTTCCCGGGGTGACGAAACCCTTTTTGAGAACTCAGAGTGAGTAAATTGGCCATTTTCATGCACTTTTAACCATTCCATAAATCTTGTGTTTTGGGCCTCTGGAAGCATGAAAATCACTTTAAACATGCTAATTTTAGCTCTAACACTGATGATCCACCTACAAATGTGAACTGACGTTCAAAAATAAAACATTTGAAAACGGACCATTTTCCACATTTCTGAAGCATGACGTAATGGGGGGGGTGTTATCTCTTTTGTCGAAAATCAGCCGTTTTTGCTCGAACATTAAATGCCTCCAAATGGTATTTAATTAACTTCCCGAGCCCCTGGAAGCATGAAAATCACTTTAAACATGCTAATTTTAGCTCTAACACTGATGATCCACCTACAAATGTGAACTGACGTTCAAAAATAAAACATTTGAAAACGGACCATTTTCCACATTTCTGAAGCATGACGTAATGGGGGGGTGTTATCTCTTTTGTCGAAAATCAGCCGTTTTTGCTCGAACATTAAATGCCTCCAAATGGTATTTAATTAACTTCCCGGGGTGAAGAAACCCTTTTTGAGAACTCAGAGTGAGTAAATTGGCCATTTTCATGCACTTTTAACCATTCCATAAATCTTGTGTTTTGGGCCCCTGGAAGCATGAAAATCACTTTAAACATGCTAATTTTAGCTCTAACACTGATGATCCACCTACAAATGTGAACTGACGTTCAAAAATAAAACATTTGAAAACGGACCATTTTCCACATTTCTGAAGCATGACGTAATGGGGGGGTGTTATCTCTTTTGTCGAAAATCAGCCGTTTTTGCTCGAACATTAAATGCCTCCAAATGGTATTTAATTCACTTCCCGAGCCCCTGGAAGCATGAAAATCACTTTAAACATGCTAATTTTAGCTCTAACACTGATGATCCACCTACAAATGTGAACTGACGTTCAAAAATAAAACATTTGAAAACGGACCATTTTCCACATTTCTGAAGCATGACGTAATGGGGGGGTGTTATCTCTTTTGTCGAAAATCAGCCGTTTTTGCTCGAACATTAAATGCCTCCAAATGGTATTTATTTCACTTCCCGAGCCCCTGGAAGCATGAAAATCACTTTAAACATGCTAATTTTAGCTCTAACACTGATGATCCACCTACAAATGTGAACTGACGTTCAAAAATAAAACATTTGAAAACGGACCATTTTCCACATTTCTGAAGCATGACGTAATGGGGGGGTGTTATCTCTTTTGTCGAAAATCAGCCGTTTTTGCTCGAACATTAAATGCCTCCAAATGGTATTTATTTCACTTCCCGGGGTGAAGAAACCCTTTTTGAGAACTCAGAGTGAGTAAATTGGCCATTTTAATGCACTTTTAACCATTCCATTAATCTTGTGTTTTGGGCCCCTGGAAGCATGAAAATCACTTTAAACATGCTAATTTTAGCTCTAACACTGATGATCCACCTACAAATGTGAGCTGATGTTCAAAAATAAAACATTTGAAAACGGACCATTTTCCACATTTCTGAAGCATGACGTAATGGGGGGGTGTTATCTCTTTTGTCGAAAATCAGCCGTTTTTGCTCGAACATTAAATGCCTCCAAATGGTATTTAATTAACTTCCCGATCCCCTGGAAGCATGAAAATCACTTTAAACATGCTAATTTTAGCTCTAACACTGATGATCCACCTACAAATGTGAACTGACGTTCAAAAATAAAACATTTGAAAACGGACCATTTTCCACATTTCTGAAGCATGACGTAATGGGGGGGTGTTATCTCTTTTGTCGAAAATCTGCCGTTTTTGCTCGAACATTAAATGCCTCCAAATGGTATTTAATTAACTTCCCGGGGTGACGAAACCCTTTTTGAGAACTCAGAGTGAGTAAATTGGCCATTTTCATGCACTTTTAACCATTCCATAAATCTTGTGTTTTGGGCCTCTGGAAGCATGAAAATCACTTTAAACATGCTAATTTTAGCTCTAACACTGATGATCCACCTACAAATGTGAACTGACGTTCAAAAATAAAACATTTGAAAACGGACCATTTTCCACATTTCTGAAGCATGACGTAATGGGGGGGTGTTATCTCTTTTGTCGAAAATCAGCCGTTTTTGCTCGAACATTAAATGCCTCCAAATGGTATTTAATTAACTTCCCGAGCCCCTGGAAGCATGAAAATCACTTTAAACATGCTAATTTTAGCTCTAACACTGATGATCCACCTACAAATGTGAACTGACGTTCAAAAATAAAACATTTGAAAACGGACCATTTTCCACATTTCTGAAGCATGACGTAATGGGGGGGTGTTATCTCTTTTGTCGAAAATCAGCCGTTTTTGCTCGAACATTAAATGCCTCCAAATGGTATTTAATTAACTTCCCGAGCCCCTGGAAGCATGAAAATCACTTTAAACATGCTAATTTTAGCTCTAACACTGATGATCCACCTACAAATGTGAACTGACGTTCAAAAATAAAACATTTGAAAACGGACCATTTTCCACATTTCTGAAGCATGACGTAATGGGGGGGTGTTATCTCTTTTGTCGAAAATCAGCCGTTTTTGCTCGAACATTAAATGCCTCCAAATGGTATTTAATTAACTTCCCGGGGTGAAGAAACCCTTTTTGAGAACTCAGAGTGAGTAAATTGGCCATTTTCATGCACTTTTAACCATTCCATAAATCTTGTGTTTTGGGCCCCTGGAAGCATGAAAATCACTTTAAACATGCTAATTTTAGCTCTAACACTGATGATCCACCTACAAATGTGAACTGACGTTCAAAAATAAAACATTTGAAAACGGACCATTTTCCACATTTCTGAAGCATGACGTAATGGGGGGGTGTTATCTCTTTTGTCGAAAATCAGCCGTTTTTGCTCGAACATTAAATGCCTCCAAATGGTATTTAATTCACTTCCCGAGCCCCTGGAAGCATGAAAATCACTTTAAACATGCTAATTTTAGCTCTAACACTGATGATCCACCTACAAATGTGAACTGACGTTCAAAAATAAAACATTTGAAAACGGACCATTTTCCACATTTCTGAAGCATGACGTAATGGGGGGGTGTTATCTCTTTTGTCGAAAATCAGCCGTTTTTGCTCGAACATTAAATGCCTCCAAATGGTATTTAATTAACTTCCCGGGGTGAAGAAACCCTTTTTGAGAACTCAGAGTGAGTAAATTGGCCATTTTCATGCACTTTTAACCATTCCATAAATCTTGTGTTTTGGGCCCCTGGAAGCATGAAAATCACTTTAAACATGCTAATTTTAGCTCTAACACTGATGATCCACCTACAAATGTGAACTGACGTTCAAAAATAAAACATTTGAAAACGGACCATTTTCCACATTTCTGAAGCATGACGTAATGGGGGGGTGTTATCTCTTTTGTCGAAAATCAGCCGTTTTTGCTCGAACATTAAATGCCTCCAAATGGTATTTATTTCACTTCCCGAGCCCCTGGAAGCATGAAAATCACTTTAAACATGCTAATTTTAGCTCTAACACTGATGATCCACCTACAAATGTGAACTGACGTTCAAAAATAAAACATTTGAAAATGGACCATTTTCCACATTTCTGAAGCATGACGTAATGGGGGGGTGTTATCTCTTTTGTCGAAAATCAGCCGTTTTTGCTCGAACATTAAATGCCTCCAAATGGTATTTAATTAACTTCCCGAGCCCCTGGAAGCATGAAAATCACTTTAAACATGCTAATTTTAGCTCTAACACTGATGATCCACCTACAAATGTGAACTGACGTTCAAAAATAAAACATTTGAAAACGGACCATTTTCCACATTTCTGAAGCATGACGTAATGGGGGGGTGTTATCTCTTTTGTCGAAAATCAGCCGTTTTTGCTCGAACATTAAATGCCTCCAAATGGTATTTAATTAACTTCCCGGGGTGACGAAACCCTTTTTGAGAACTCAGAGTGAGTAAATTGGCCATTTTCATGCACTTTTAACCATTCCATAAATCTTGTGTTTTGGGCCTCTGGAAGCATGAAAATCACTTTAAACATGCTAATTTTAGCTCTAACACTGATGATCCACCTACAAATGTGAACTGACGTTCAAAAATAAAACATTTGAAAACGGACCATTTTCCACATTTCTGAAGCATGACGTAATGGGGGGGTGTTATCTCTTTTGTCGAAAATCAGCCGTTTTTGCTCGAACATTAAATGCCTCCAAATGGTATTTAATTAACTTCCCGAGCCCCTGGAAGCATGAAAATCACTTTAAACATGCTAATTTTAGCTCTAACACTGATGATCCACCTACAAATGTGAACTGACGTTCAAAAATAAAACATTTGAAAACGGACCATTTTCCACATTTCTGAAGCATGACGTAATGGGGGGGTGTTATCTCTTTTGTCGAAAATCAGCCGTTTTTGCTCGAACATTAAATGCCTCCAAATGGTATTTAATTCACTTCCCGAGCCCCTGGAAGCATGAAAATCACTTTAAACATGCTAATTTTAGCTCTAACACTGATGATCCACCTACAAATGTGAACTGACGTTCAAAAATAAAACATTTGAAAACGGACCATTTTCCACATTTCTGAAGCATGACGTAATGGGGGGGTGTTATCTCTTTTGTCGAAAATCAGCCGTTTTTGCTCGAACATTAAATGCCTCCAAATGGTATTTAATTAACTTCCCGGGGTGAAGAAACCCTTTTTGAGAACTCAGAGTGAGTAAATTGGCCATTTTCATGCACTTTTAACCATTCCATAAATCTTGTGTTTTGGGCCCCTGGAAGCATGAAAATCACTTTAAACATGCTAATTTTAGCTCTAACACTGATGATCCACCTACAAATGTGAACTGACGTTCAAAAATAAAACATTTGAAAACGGACCATTTTCCACATTTCTGAAGCATGACGTAATGGGGGGGTGTTATCTCTTTTGTCGAAAATCAGCCGTTTTTGCTCGAACATTAAATGCCTCCAAATGGTATTTATTTCACTTCCCGAGCCCCTGGAAGCATGAAAATCACTTTAAACATGCTAATTTTAGCTCTAACACTGATGATCCACCTACAAATGTGAACTGACGTTCAAAAATAAAACATTTGAAAATGAACCATTTTCCACATTTCTGAAGCATGACGTAATGGGGGGGTGTTATCTCTTTTGTCGAAAATCAGCCGTTTTTGCTCGAACATTAAATGCCTCCAAATGGTATTTAATTAACTTCCCGAGCCCCTGGAAGCATGAAAATCACTTTAAACATGCTAATTTTAGCTCTAACACTGATGATCCACCTACAAATGTGAACTGACGTTCAAAAATAAAACATTTGAAAACGGACCATTTTCCACATTTCTGAAGCATGACGTAATGGGGGGGTGTTATCTCTTTTGTCGAAAATCAGCCGTTTTTGCTCGAACATTAAATGCCTCCAAATGGTATTTAATTAACTTCCCGAGCCCCTGGAAGCATGAAAATCACTTTAACCATGCTAATTTTAGCTCTAACACTGATGATCCACCTACAAATGTGAACTGACGTTCAAAAATAAAACATTTGAAAACGGACCATTTTCCACATTTCTGAAGCATGACGTAATGGGGGGGTGTTATCTCTTTTGTCGAAAATCAGCCGTTTTTGCTCGAACATTAAATGCCTCCAAATGGTATTTATTTCACTTCCCGGGGTGAAGAAACCCTTTTTGAGAACTCAGAGTGAGTAAATTGGCCATTTTCATGCACTTTTAACCATTCCATTAATCTTGTGTTTTGGGCCCCTGGAAGCATGAAAATCACTTTAAACATGCTAATTTTAGCTCTAACACTGATGATCCACCTACAAATGTGAACTGACGTTCAAAAATAAAACATTTGAAAACGGACCATTTACCACATTTCTGAAGCATGACGTAATGGGGGGGTGTTATCTCTTTTGTCGAAAATCAGCCGTTTTTGCTCGAACATTAAATGCCTCCAAATGGTATTTAATTAACTTCCCGAGCCCCTGGAAGCATGAAAATCACTTTAAACATGCTAATTTTAGCTCTAACACTGATGATCCACCTACAAATGTGAACTGACGTTCAAAAATAAAACATTTGAAAACGGACCATTTTCCACATTTCTGAAGCATGACGTAATGGGGGGGTGTTATCTCTTTTGTCGAAAATCAGCCGTTTTTGCTCGAACATTAAATGCCTCCAAATGGTATTTATTTCACTTCCCGAGCCCCTGGAAGCATGAAAATCACTTTAAACATGCTAATTTTAGCTCTAACACTGATGATCCACCTACAAATGTGAACTGACGTTCAAAAATAAAACATTTGAAAACGGACCATTTTCCACATTTCTGAAGCATGACGTAATGGGGGGTGTTATCTCTTTTGTCGAAAATCAGCCGTTTTTGCTCGAACATTAAATGCCTCCAAATGGTATTTAATTAACTTCCCGGGGTGAAGAAACCCTTTTTGAGAACTCAGAGTGAGTAAATTGGCCATTTTCATGCACTTTTAACCATTCCATAAATCTTGTGTTTTGAGCCCCTGGAAGCATGAAAATCACTTTAAACATGCTAATTTTAGCTCTAACACTGATGATCCACCTACAAATGTGAACTGACGTTCAAAAATAAAACATTTGAAAACGGACCATTTTCCACATTTCTGAAGCATGACGTAATGGGGGGGTGTTATCTCTTTTGTCGAAAATCAGCCGTTTTTGCTCGAACATTAAATGCCTCCAAATGGTATTTATTTCACTTCCCGGGGTGAAGAAACCCTTTTTGAGAACTCAGAGTGAGTAAATTGGCCATTTTCATGCACTTTTAACCATTCCATAAATCTTGTGTTTTGGGCCCCTGGAAGCATGAAAATCACTTTAAACATGCTAATTTTAGCTCTAACACTGATGATCCACCTACAAATGTGAACTGACGTTCAAAAATAAAACATTTGAAAACGGACCATTTTCCACATTTCTGAAGCATGACGTAATGGGGGGGTGTTATCTCTTTTGTCGAAAATCAGCCGTTTTTGCTCGAACATTAAATGCCTCCAAATGGTATTTATTTCACTTCCCGAGCCCCTGGAAGCATGAAAATCACTTTAAACATGCTAATTTTAGCTCTAACACTGATGATCCACCTACAAATGTGAACTGACGTTCAAAAATAAAACATTTGAAAACGGACCATTTTCCACATTTCTGAAGCATGACGTAATGGGGGGGTGTTATCTCTTTTGTCGAAAATCAGCCGTTTTTGCTCGAACATTAAATGCCTCCAAATGGTATTTATTTCACTTCCCGGGGTGAAGAAACCCTTTTTGAGAACTCAGAGTGAGTAAATTGGCCATTTTCATGCACTTTTAACCATTCCATAAATCTTGTGTTTTGGGCCCCTGGAAGCATGAAAATCACTTTAAACATGCTAATTTTAGCTCTAACACTGATGATCCACCTACAAATGTGAACTGACGTTCAAAAATAAAACATTTGAAAACGGACCATTTTCCACATTTCTGAAGCATGACGTAATGGGGGGGTGTTATCTCTTTTGTCGAAAATCAGCCGTTTTTGCTCGAACATTAAATGCCTCCAAATGGTATTTATTTCACTTCCCGAGCCCCTGGAAGCATGAAAATCACTTTAAACATGCTAATTTTAGCTCTAACACTGATGATCCACCTACAAATGTGAACTGACGTTCAAAAATAAAACATTTGAAAACGGACCATTTTCCACATTTCTGAAGCATGACGTAATGGGGGGGTGTTATCTCTTTTGTCGAAAATCAGCCGTTTTTGCTCGAACATTAAATGCCTCCAAATGGTATTTATTTCACTTCCCGGGGTGAAGAAACCCTTTTTGAGAACTCAGAGTGAGTAAATTGGCCATTTTAATGCACTTTTAACCATTCCATTAATCTTGTGTTTTGGGCCCCTGGAAGCATGAAAATCACTTTAAACATGCTAATTTTAGCTCTAACACTGATGATCCACCTACAAATGTGAACTGATGTTCAAAAATAAAACATTTGAAAACGGACCATTTTCCACATTTCTGAAGCATGACGTAATGGGGGGGTGTTATCTCTTTTGTCGAAAATCAGCCGTTTTTGCTCGAACATTAAATGCCTCCAAATGGTATTTAATTAACTTCCCGAGCCCCTGGAAGCATGAAAATCACTTTAAACATGCTAATTTTAGCTCTAACACTGATGATCCACCTACAAATGTGAACTGACGTTCAAAAATAAAACATTTGAAAACGGACCATTTTCCACATTTCTGAAGCATGACGTAATGGGGGGGTGTTATCTCTTTTGTCGAAAATCTGCCGTTTTTGCTCGAACATTAAATGCCTCCAAATGGTATTTAATTAACTTCCCGGGGTGACGAAACCCTTTTTGAGAACTCAGAGTGAGTAAATTGGCCATTTTCATGCACTTTTAACCATTCCATAAATCTTGTGTTTTGGGCCTCTGGAAGCATGAAAATCACTTTAAACATGCTAATTTTAGCTCTAACACTGATGATCCACCTACAAATGTGAACTGACGTTCAAAAATAAAACATTTGAAAACGGACCATTTTCCACATTTCTGAAGCATGACGTAATGGGGGGGTGTTATCTCTTTTGTCGAAAATCAGCCGTTTTTGCTCGAACATTAAATGCCTCCAAATGGTATTTAATTAACTTCCCGAGCCCCTGGAAGCATGAAAATCACTTTAAACATGCTAATTTTAGCTCTAACACTGATGATCCACCTACAAATGTGAACTGACGTTCAAAAATAAAACATTTGAAAACGGACCATTTTCCACATTTCTGAAGCATGACGTAATGGGGGGGTGTTATCTCTTTTGTCGAAAATCAGCCGTTTTTGCTCGAACATTAAATGCCTCCAAATGGTATTTAATTAACTTCCCGGGGTGAAGAAACCCTTTTTGAGAACTCAGAGTGAGTAAATTGGCCATTTTCATGCACTTTTAACCATTCCATAAATCTTGTGTTTTGGGCCCCTGGAAGCATGAAAATCACTTTAAACATGCTAATTTTAGCTCTAACACTGATGATCCACCTACAAATGTGAACTGACGTTCAAAAATAAAACATTTGAAAACGGACCATTTTCCACATTTCTGAAGCATGACGTAATGGGGGGGTGTTATCTCTTTTGTCGAAAATCAGCCGTTTTTGCTCGAACATTAAATGCCTCCAAATGGTATTTAATTCACTTCCCGAGCCCCTGGAAGCATGAAAATCACTTTAAACATGCTAATTTTAGCTCTAACACTGATGATCCACCTACAAATGTGAACTGACGTTCAAAAATAAAACATTTGAAAACGGACCATTTTCCACATTTCTGAAGCATGACGTAATGGGGGGGTGTTATCTCTTTTGTCGAAAATCAGCCGTTTTTGCTCGAACATTAAATGCCTCCAAATGGTATTTAATTAACTTCCCGGGGTGAAGAAACCCTTTTTGAGAACTCAGAGTGAGTAAATTGGCCATTTTCATGCACTTTTAACCATTCCATAAATCTTGTGTTTTGGGCCCCTGGAAGCATGAAAATCACTTTAAACATGCTAATTTTAGCTCTAACACTGATGATCCACCTACAAATGTGAACTGACGTTCAAAAATAAAACATTTGAAAACGGACCATTTTCCACATTTCTGAAGCATGACGTAATGGGGGGGTGTTATCTCTTTTGTCGAAAATCAGCCGTTTTTGCTCGAACATTAAATGCCTCCAAATGGTATTTATTTCACTTCCCGAGCCCCTGGAAGCATGAAAATCACTTTAAACATGCTAATTTTAGCTCTAACACTGATGATCCACCTACAAATGTGAACTGACGTTCAAAAATAAAACATTTGAAAATGAACCATTTTCCACATTTCTGAAGCATGACGTAATGGGGGGGGTGTTATCTCTTTTGTCGAAAATCAGCCGTTTTTGCTCGAACATTAAATGCCTCCAAATGGTATTTAATTAACTTCCCGAGCCCCTGGAAGCATGAAAATCACTTTAAACATGCTAATTTTAGCTCTAACACTGATGATCCACCTACAAATGTGAACTGACGTTCAAAAATAAAACATTTGAAAACGGACCATTTTCCACATTTCTGAAGCATGACGTAATGGGGGGGTGTTATCTCTTTTGTCGAAAATCAGCCGTTTTTGCTCGAACATTAAATGCCTCCAAATGGTATTTAATTAACTTCCCGAGCCCCTGGAAGCATGAAAATCACTTTAACCATGCTAATTTTAGCTCTAACACTGATGATCCACCTACAAATGTGAACTGACGTTCAAAAATAAAACATTTGAAAACGGACCATTTTCCACATTTCTGAAGCATGACGTAATGGGGGGGTGTTATCTCTTTTGTCGAAAATCAGCCGTTTTTGCTCGAACATTAAATGCCTCCAAATGGTATTTATTTCACTTCCCGGGGTGAAGAAACCCTTTTTGAGAACTCAGAGTGAGTAAATTGGCCATTTTCATGCACTTTTAACCATTCCATTAATCTTGTGTTTTGGGCCCCTGGAAGCATGAAAATCACTTTAAACATGCTAATTTTAGCTCTAACACTGATGATCCACCTACAAATGTGAACTGACGTTCAAAAATAAAACATTTGAAAACGGACCATTTTCCACATTTCTGAAGCATGACGTAATGGGGGGTGTTATCTCTTTTGTCGAAAATCAGCCGTTTTTGCTCGAACATTAAATGCCTCCAAATGGTATTTAATTAACTTCCCGGGGTGAAGAAACCCTTTTTGAGAACTCAGAGTGAGTAAATTGGCCATTTTCATGCACTTTTAACCATTCCATAAATCTTGTGTTTTGAGCCCCTGGAAGCATGAAAATCACTTTAAACATGCTAATTTTAGCTCTAACACTGATGATCCACCTACAAATGTGAACTGACGTTCAAAAATAAAACATTTGAAAACGGACCATTTTCCAAATTTCTGAAGCATGACGTAATGGGGGGGTGTTATCTCTTTTGTCGAAAATCAGCCGTTTTTGCTCGAACATTAAATGCCTCCAAATGGTATTTAATTAACTTCCCGAGCCCCTGGAAGCATGAAAATCACTTTAAACATGCTAATTTTAGCTCTAACACTGATGATCCACCTACAAATGTGAACTGACGTTCAAAAATAAAACATTTGAAAACGGACCATTTTCCACATTTCTGAAGCATGACGTAATGGGGGGGTGTTATCTCTTTTGTCGAAAATCAGCCGTTTTTGCTCGAACATTAAATGCCTCCAAATGGTATTTAATTAACTTCCCGGGGTGACGAAACCCTTTTTGAGAACTCAGAGTGAGTAAATTGGCCATTTTCATGCACTTTTAACCATTCCATAAATCTTGTGTTTTGGGCCTCTGGAAGCATGAAAATCACTTTAAACATGCTAATTTTAGCTCTAACACTGATGATCCACCTACAAATGTGAACTGACGTTCAAAAATAAAACATTTGAAAACGGACCATTTTCCACATTTCTGAAGCATGACGTAATGGGGGGGTGTTATCTCTTTTGTCGAAAATCAGCCGTTTTTGCTCGAACATTAAATGCCTCCAAATGGTATTTAATTAACTTCCCGAGCCCCTGGAAGCATGAAAATCACTTTAAACATGCTAATTTTAGCTCTAACACTGATGATCCACCTACAAATGTGAACTGACGTTCAAAAATAAAACATTTGAAAACGGACCATTTTCCACATTTCTGAAGCATGACGTAATGGGGGGGTGTTATCTCTTTTGTCGAAAATCAGCCGTTTTTGCTCGAACATTAAATGCCTCCAAATGGTATTTAATTAACTTCCCGGGGTGAAGAAACCCTTTTTGAGAACTCAGAGTGAGTAAATTGGCCATTTTCATGCACTTTTAACCATTCCATAAATCTTGTGTTTTGGGCCCCTGGAAGCATGAAAATCACTTTAAACATGCTAATTTTAGCTCTAACACTGATGATCCACCTACAAATGTGAACTGACGTTCAAAAATAAAACATTTGAAAACGGACCATTTTCCACATTTCTGAAGCATGACGTAATGGGGGGGTGTTATCTCTTTTGTCGAAAATCAGCCGTTTTTGCTCGAACATTAAATGCCTCCAAATGGTATTTAATTCACTTCCCGAGCCCCTGGAAGCATGAAAATCACTTTAAACATGCTAATTTTAGCTCTAACACTGATGATCCACCTACAAATGTGAACTGACGTTCAAAAATAAAACATTTGAAAACGGACCATTTTCCACATTTCTGAAGCATGACGTAATGGGGGGGTGTTATCTCTTTTGTCGAAAATCAGCCGTTTTTGCTCGAACATTAAATTACTCCAAATGGTATTTAATTAACTTCCCGGGGTGAAGAAACCCTTTTTGAGAACTCAGAGTGAGTAAATTGGCCATTTTCATGCACTTTTAACCATTCCATAAATCTTGTGTTTTGGGCCCCTGGAAGCATGAAAATCACTTTAAACATGCTAATTTTAGCTCTAACACTGATGATCCACCTACAAATGTGAACTGACGTTCAAAAATAAAACATTTGAAAACGGACCATTTTCCACATTTCTGAAGCATGACGTAATGGGGGGGTGTTATCTCTTTTGTCGAAAATCAGCCGTTTTTGCTCGAACATTAAATGCCTCCAAATGGTATTTATTTCACTTCCCGAGCCCCTGGAAGCATGAAAATCACTTTAAACATGCTAATTTTAGCTCTAACACTGATGATCCACCTACAAATGTGAACTGACGTTCAAAAATAAAACATTTGAAAATGAACCATTTTCCACATTTCTGAAGCATGACGTAATGGGGGGGTGTTATCTCTTTTGTCGAAAATCAGCCGTTTTTGCTCGAACATTAAATGCCTCCAAATGGTATTTAATTAACTTCCCGAGCCCCTGGAAGCATGAAAATCACTTTAAACATGCTAATTTTAGCTCTAACACTGATGATCCACCTACAAATGTGAACTGACGTTCAAAAATAAAACATTTGAAAACGGACCATTTTCCACATTTCTGAAGCATGACGTAATGGGGGGGTGTTATCTCTTTTGTCGAAAATCAGCCGTTTTTGCTCGAACATTAAATGCCTCCAAATGGTATTTAATTAACTTCCCGAGCCCCTGGAAGCATGAAAATCACTTTAACCATGCTAATTTTAGCTCTAACACTGATGATCCACCTACAAATGTGAACTGACGTTCAAAAATAAAACATTTGAAAACGGACCATTTTCCACATTTCTGAAGCATGACGTAATGGGGGGGTGTTATCTCTTTTGTCGAAAATCAGCCGTTTTTGCTCGAACATTAAATGCCTCCAAATGGTATTTATTTCACTTCCCGGGGTGAAGAAACCCTTTTTGAGAACTCAGAGTGAGTAAATTGGCCATTTTCATGCACTTTTAACCATTCCATTAATCTTGTGTTTTGGGCCCCTGGAAGCATGAAAATCACTTTAAACATGCTAATTTTAGCTCTAACACTGATGATCCACCTACAAATGTGAACTGACGTTCAAAAATAAAACATTTGAAAACGGACCATTTACCACATTTCTGAAGCATGACGTAATGGGGGGGTGTTATCTCTTTTGTCGAAAATCAGCCGTTTTTGCTCGAACATTAAATGCCTCCAAATGGTATTTAATTAACTTCCCGAGCCCCTGGAAGCATGAAAATCACTTTAAACATGCTAATTTTAGCTCTAACACTGATGATCCACCTACAAATGTGAACTGACGTTCAAAAATAAAACATTTGAAAACGGACCATTTTCCACATTTCTGAAGCATGACGTAATGGGGGGGTGTTATCTCTTTTGTCGAAAATCAGCCGTTTTTGCTCGAACATTAAATGCCTCCAAATGGTATTTATTTCACTTCCCGAGCCCCTGGAAGCATGAAAATCACTTTAAACATGCTAATTTTAGCTCTAACACTGATGATCCACCTACAAATGTGAACTGACGTTCAAAAATAAAACATTTGAAAACGGACCATTTTCCACATTTCTGAAGCATGACGTAATGGGGGGTGTTATCTCTTTTGTCGAAAATCAGCCGTTTTTGCTCGAACATTAAATGCCTCCAAATGGTATTTAATTAACTTCCCGGGGTGAAGAAACCCTTTTTGAGAACTCAGAGTGAGTAAATTGGCCATTTTCATGCACTTTTAACCATTCCATAAATCTTGTGTTTTGAGCCCCTGGAAGCATGAAAATCACTTTAAATATGCTAATTTTAGCTCTAACACTGATGATCCACCTACAAATGTGAACTGACGTTCAAAAATAAAACATTTGAAAACGGACCATTTTCCACATTTCTGAAGCATGACGTAATGGGGGGGTGTTATCTCTTTTGTCGAAAATCAGCCGTTTTTGCTCGAACATTAAATGCCTCCAAATGGTATTTATTTCACTTCCCGGGGTGAAGAAACCCTTTTTGAGAACTCAGAGTGAGTAAATTGGCCATTTTCATGCACTTTTAACCATTCCATAAATCTTGTGTTTTGGGCCCCTGGAAGCATGAAAATCACTTTAAACATGCTAATTTTAGCTCTAACACTGATGATCCACCTACAAATGTGAACTGACGTTCAAAAATAAAACATTTGAAAACGGACCATTTTCCACATTTCTGAAGCATGACGTAATGGGGGGGTGTTATCTCTTTTGTCGAAAATCAGCCGTTTTTGCTCGAACATTAAATGCCTCCAAATGGTATTTATTTCACTTCCCGAGCCCCTGGAAGCATGAAAATCACTTTAAACATGCTAATTTTAGCTCTAACACTGATGATCCACCTACAAATGTGAACTGACGTTCAAAAATAAAACATTTGAAAACGGACCATTTTCCACATTTCTGAAGCATGACGTAATGGGGGGGTGTTATCTCTTTTGTCGAAAATCAGCCGTTTTTGCTCGAACATTAAATGCCTCCAAATGGTACTTATTTCACTTCCCGGGGTGAAGAAACCCTTTTTGAGAACTCAGAGTGAGTAAATTGGCCATTTTCATGCACTTTTAACCATTCCATAAATCTTGTGTTTTGGGCCCCTGGAAGCATGAAAATCACTTTAAACATGCTAATTTTAGCTCTAACACTGATGATCCACCTACAAATGTGAACTGACGTTCAAAAATAAAACATTTGAAAACGGACCATTTTCCACATTTCTGAAGCATGACGTAATGGGGGGGTGTTATCTCTTTTGTCGAAAATCAGCCGTTTTTGCTCGAACATTAAATGCCTCCAAATGGTATTTATTTCACTTCCCGAGCCCCTGGAAGCATGAAAATCACTTTAAACATGCTAATTTTAGCTCTAACACTGATGATCCACCTACAAATGTGAACTGACGTTCAAAAATAAAACATTTGAAAACGGACCATTTTCCACATTTCTGAAGCATGACGTAATGGGGGGGTGTTATCTCTTTTGTCGAAAATCAGCCGTTTTTGCTCGAACATTAAATGCCTCCAAATGGTATTTATTTCACTTCCCGGGGTGAAGAAACCCTTTTTGAGAACTCAGAGTGAGTAAATTGGCCATTTTAATGCACTTTTAACCATTCCATTAATCTTGTGTTTTGGGCCCCTGGAAGCATGAAAATCACTTTAAACATGCTAATTTTAGCTCTAACACTGATGATCCACCTACAAATGTGAACTGATGTTCAAAAATAAAACATTTGAAAACGGACCATTTTCCACATTTCTGAAGCATGACGTAATGGGGGGGTGTTATCTCTTTTGTCGAAAATCAGCCGTTTTTGCTCGAACATTAAATGCCTCCAAATGGTATTTAATTAACTTCCCGAGCCCCTGGAAGCATGAAAATCACTTTAAACATGCTAATTTTAGCTCTAACACTGATGATCCACCTACAAATGTGAACTGACGTTCAAAATTAAAACATTTGAAAACGGACCATTTTCCACATTTCTGAAGCATGACGTAATGGGGGGGTGTTATCTCTTTTGTCGAAAATCTGCCGTTTTTGCTCGAACATTAAATGCCTCCAAATGGTATTTAATTAACTTCCCGGGGTGACGAAACCCTTTTTGAGAACTCAGAGTGAGTAAATTGGCCATTTTCATGCACTTTTAACCATTCCATAAATCTTGTGTTTTGGGCCTCTGGAAGCATGAAAATCACTTTAAACATGCTAATTTTAGCTCTAACACTGATGATCCACCTACAAATGTGAACTGACGTTCAAAAATAAAACATTTGAAAACGGACCATTTTCCACATTTCTGAAGCATGACGTAATGGGGGGGTGTTATCTCTTTTGTCGAAAATCAGCCGTTTTTGCTCGAACATTAAATGCCTCCAAATGGTATTTAATTAACTTCCCGAGCCCCTGGAAGCATGAAAATCACTTTAAACATGCTAATTTTAGCTCTAACACTGATGATCCACCTACAAATGTGAACTGACGTTCAAAAATAAAACATTTGAAAACGGACCATTTTCCACATTTCTGAAGCATGACGTAATGGGGGGGTGTTATCTCTTTTGTCGAAAATCAGCCGTTTTTGCTCGAACATTAAATGCCTCCAAATGGTATTTAATTAACTTCCCGGGGTGAAGAAACCCTTTTTGAGAACTCAGAGTGAGTAAATTGGCCATTTTCATGCACTTTTAACCATTCCATAAATCTTGTGTTTTGGGCCCCTGGAAGCATGAAAATCACTTTAAACATGCTAATTTTAGCTCTAACACTGATGATCCACCTACAAATGTGAACTGACGTTCAAAAATAAAACATTTGAAAACGGACCATTTTCCACATTTCTGAAGCATGACGTAATGGGGGGGTGTTATCTCTTTTGTCGAAAATCAGCCGTTTTTGCTCGAACATTAAATGCCTCCAAATGGTATTTAATTCACTTCCCGAGCCCCTGGAAGCATGAAAATCACTTTAAACATGCTAATTTTAGCTCTAACACTGATGATCCACCTACAAATGTGAACTGACGTTCAAAAATAAAACATTTGAAAACGGACCATTTTCCACATTTCTGAAGCATGACGTAATGGGGGGGTGTTATCTCTTTTGTCGAAAATCAGCCGTTTTTGCTCGAACATTAAATGCCTCCAAATGGTATTTAATTAACTTCCCGGGGTGAAGAAACCCTTTTTGAGAACTCAGAGTGAGTAAATTGGCCATTTTCATGCACTTTTAACCATTCCATAAATCTTGTGTTTTGGGCCCCTGGAAGCATGAAAATCACTTTAAACATGCTAATTTTAGCTCTAACACTGATGATCCACCTACAAATGTGAACTGACGTTCAAAAATAAAACATTTGAAAACGGACCATTTTCCACATTTCTGAAGCATGACGTAATGGGGGGGTGTTATCTCTTTTGTCGAAAATCAGCCGTTTTTGCTCGAACATTAAATGCCTCCAAATGGTATTTATTTCACTTCCCGAGCCCCTGGAAGCATGAAAATCACTTTAAACATGCTAATTTTAGCTCTAACACTGATGATCCACCTACAAATGTGAACTGACGTTCAAAAATAAAACATTTGAAAATGAACCATTTTCCACATTTCTGAAGCATGACGTAATGGGGGGGGTGTTATCTCTTTTGTCGAAAATCAGCCGTTTTTGCTCGAACATTAAATGCCTCCAAATGGTATTTAATTAACTTCCCGAGCCCCTGGAAGCATGAAAATCACTTTAAACATGCTAATTTTAGCTCTAACACTGATGATCCACCTACAAATGTGAACTGACGTTCAAAAATAAAACATTTGAAAACGGACCATTTTCCACATTTCTGAAGCATGACGTAATGGGGGGGTGTTATCTCTTTTGTCGAAAATCAGCCGTTTTTGCTCGAACATTAAATGCCTCCAAATGGTATTTAATTAACTTCCCGAGCCCCTGGAAGCATGAAAATCACTTTAACCATGCTAATTTTAGCTCTAACACTGATGATCCACCTACAAATGTGAACTGACGTTCAAAAATAAAACATTTGAAAACGGACCATTTTCCACATTTCTGAAGCATGACGTAATGGGGGGGTGTTATCTCTTTTGTCGAAAATCAGCCGTTTTTGCTCGAACATTAAATGCCTCCAAATGGTATTTATTTCACTTCCCGGGGTGAAGAAACCCTTTTTGAGAACTCAGAGTGAGTAAATTGGCCATTTTCATGCACTTTTAACCATTCCATTAATCTTGTGTTTTGGGCCCCTGGAAGCATGAAAATCACTTTAAACATGCTAATTTTAGCTCTAACACTGATGATCCACCTACAAATGTGAACTGACGTTCAAAAATAAAACATTTGAAAACGGACCATTTTCCACATTTCTGAAGCATGACGTAATGGGGGGTGTTATCTCTTTTGTCGAAAATCAGCCGTTTTTGCTCGAACATTAAATGCCTCCAAATGGTATTTAATTAACTTCCCGGGGTGAAGAAACCCTTTTTGAGAACTCAGAGTGAGTAAATTGGCCATTTTCATGCACTTTTAACCATTCCATAAATCTTGTGTTTTGAGCCCCTGGAAGCATGAAAATCACTTTAAACATGCTAATTTTAGCTCTAACACTGATGATCCACCTACAAATGTGAACTGACGTTCAAAAATAAAACATTTGAAAACGGACCATTTTCCAAATTTCTGAAGCATGACGTAATGGGGGGGTGTTATCTCTTTTGTCGAAAATCAGCCGTTTTTGCTCGAACATTAAATGCCTCCAAATGGTATTTAATTAACTTCCCGAGCCCCTGGAAGCATGAAAATCACTTTAAACATGCTAATTTTAGCTCTAACACTGATGATCCACCTACAAATGTGAACTGACGTTCAAAAATAAAACATTTGAAAACGGACCATTTTCCACATTTCTGAAGCATGACGTAATGGGGGGGTGTTATCTCTTTTGTCGAAAATCAGCCGTTTTTGCTCGAACATTAAATGCCTCCAAATGGTATTTAATTAACTTCCCGAGCCCCTGGAAGCATGAAAATCACTTTAAACATGCTAATTTTAGCTCTAACACTGATGATCCACCTACAAATGTGAACTGACGTTCAAAAATAAAACATTTGAAAACGGACCATTTTCCACATTTCTGAAGCATGACGTAATGGGGGGGTGTTATCTCTTTTGTCGAAAATCAGCCGTTTTTGCTCGAACATTAAATGCCTCCAAATGGTATTTATTTCACTTCCCGGGGTGAAGAAACCCTTTTTGAGAACTCAGAGTGAGTAAATTGGCCATTTTCATGCACTTTTAACCATTCCATAAATCTTGTGTTTTGGGCCCCTGGAAGCATGAAAATCACTTTAAACATGCTAATTTTAGCTCTAACACTGATGATCCACCTACAAATGTGAACTGACGTTCAAAAATAAAACATTTGAAAACGGACCATTTTCCACATTTCTGAAGCATGACGTAATGGGGGGGTGTTATCTCTTTTGTCGAAAATCAGCCGTTTTTGCTCGAACATTAAATGCCTCCAAATGGTATTTATTTCACTTCCCGGGGTGAAGAAACCCTTTTTGAGAACTCAGAGTGAGTAAATTGGCCATTTTAATGCACTTTTAACCATTCCATTAATCTTGTGTTTTGGGCCCCTGGAAGCATGAAAATCACTTTAAACATGCTAATTTTAGCTCTAACACTGATGATCCACCTACAAATGTGAACTGACGTTCAAAAATAAAACATTTGAAAACGGACCATTTTCCACATTTCTGAAGCATGACGTAATGGGGGGGTGTTATCTCTTTTGTCGAAAATCAGCCGTTTTTGCTCGAACATTAAATGCCTCCAAATGGTATTTAATTAACTTCCCGAGCCCCTGGAAGCATGAAAATCACTTTAAACATGCTAATTTTAGCTCTAACACTGATGATCCACCTACAAATGTGAACTGACGTTCAAAAATCAAACATTTGAAAACGGACCATTTTCCACATTTCTGAAGCATGACGTAATGGGGGGTTGTTATCTCTTTTGTCGAAAATCAGCCGTTTTTGCTCGAACATTAAATGCCTCCAAATGGTATTTATTTCACTTCCCGAGCCCCTGGAAGCATGAAAATCACTTTAAACATGCTAATTTTAGCTCTAACACTGATGATCCACCTACAAATGTGAACTGACGTTCAAAAATAAAACATTTGAAAACGGACCATTTTCCACATTTCTGAAGCATGACGTAATGGGGGGGTGTTATCTCTTTTGTCGAAAATCAGCCGTTTTTGCTCGAACATTAAATGCCTCCAAATGGTATCTAATTAACTTCCCGAGCCCCTGGAAGCATGAAAATCACTTTAAACATGCTAATTTTAGCTCTAACACTGATGATCCACCTACAAATGTGAACTGACGTTCAAAAATAAAACATTTGAAAACGGACCATTTTCCACATTTCTGAAGCATGACGTAATGGGGGGGGTGTTATCTCTTTTGTCGAAAATCAGCCGTTTTTGCTCGAACATTAAATGCCTCCAAATGGTATTTAATTAACTTCCCGAGCCCCTGGAAGCATGAAAATCACTTTAAACATGCTAATTTTAGCTCTAACACTGATGATCCACCTACAAATGTGAACTGACGTTCAAAAATACAACATTTGAAAACGGACCATTTTCCACATTTCTGAAGCATGACGTAATGGGGGGTGTTATCTCTTTTGTCGAAAATCAGCCGTTTTTGCTCGAACATTAAATGCCTCCAAATGGTATTTATTTCACTTCCCGGGGTGAAGAAACCCTTTTTGAGAACTCAGAGTGAGTAAATTGGCCATTTTCATGCACTTTTAACCATTCCATTAATCTTGTGTTTTGGGCCCCTGGAAGCATGAAAATCACTTTAAACATGCTAATTTTAGCTCTAACACTGATGATCCACCTACAAATGTGAACTGACGTTCAAAAATAAAACATTTGAAAACGGACCATTTTCCACATTTCTGAAGCATGACGTAATGGGGGGGTGTTATCTCTTTTGTCGAAAATCAGCCGTTTTTGCTCGAACATTAAATGCCTCCAAATGGTATTTAATTAACTTCCCGAGCCCCTGGAAGCATGAAAATCACTTTAACCATGCTAATTTTAGCTCTAACACTGATGATCCACCTACAAATGTGAACTGACGTTCAAAAATAAAACATTTGAAAACGGACCATTTTCCACATTTCTGAAGCATGACGTAATGGGGGGGTGTTATCTCTTTTGTCGAAAATCAGCCGTTTTTGCTCGAACATTAAATGCCTCCAAATGGTATTTATTTCACTTCCCGGGGTGAAGAAACCCTTTTTGAGAACTCAGAGTGAGTAAATTGGCCATTTTCATGCACTTTTAACCATTCCATTAATCTTGTGTTTTGGGCCCCTGGAAGCATGAAAATCACTTTAAACATGCTAATTTTAGCTCTAACACTGATGATCCACCTACAAATGTGAACTGACGTTCAAAAATAAAACATTTGAAAACGGACCATTTTCCACATTTCTGAAGCATGACGTAATGGGGGGTGTTATCTCTTTTGTCGAAAATCAGCCGTTTTTGCTCGAACATTAAATGCCTCCAAATGGTATTTAATTAACTTCCCGGGGTGAAGAAACCCTTTTTGAGAACTCAGAGTGAGTAAATTGGCCATTTTCATGCACTTTTAACCATTCCATAAATCTTGTGTTTTGAGCCCCTGGAAGCATGAAAATCACTTTAAACATGCTAATTTTAGCTCTAACACTGATGATCCACCTACAAATGTGAACTGACGTTCAAAAATAAAACATTTGAAAACGGACCATTTTCCAAATTTCTGAAGCATGACGTAATGGGGGGGTGTTATCTCTTTTGTCGAAAATCAGCCGTTTTTGCTCGAACATTAAATGCCTCCAAATGGTATTTAATTAACTTCCCGAGCCCCTGGAAGCATGAAAATCACTTTAAACATGCTAATTTTAGCTCTAACACTGATGATCCACCTACAAATGTGAACTGACGTTCAAAAATAAAACATTTGAAAACGGACCATTTTCCACATTTCTGAAGCATGACGTAATGGGGGGGTGTTATCTCTTTTGTCGAAAATCAGCCGTTTTTGCTCGAACATTAAATGCCTCCAAATGGTATTTAATTAACTTCCCGAGCCCCTGGAAGCATGAAAATCACTTTAAACATGCTAATTTTAGCTCTAACACTGATGATCCACCTACAAATGTGAACTGACGTTCAAAAATAAAACATTTGAAAACGGACCATTTTCCACATTTCTGAAGCATGACGTAATGGGGGGGTGTTATCTCTTTTGTCGAAAATCAGCCGTTTTTGCTCGAACATTAAATGCCTCCAAATGGTATTTATTTCACTTCCCGGGGTGAAGAAACCCTTTTTGAGAACTCAGAGTGAGTAAATTGGCCATTTTCATGCACTTTTAACCATTCCATAAATCTTGTGTTTTTTGGCCCCTGGAAGCATGAAAATCACTTTAAACATGCTAATTTTAGCTCTAACACTGATGATCCACCTACAAATGTGAACTGACGTTCAAAAATAAAACATTTGAAAACGGACCATTTTCCACATTTCTGAAGCATGACGTAATGGGGGGGTGTTATCTCTTTTGTCGAAAATCAGCCGTTTTTGCTCGAACATTAAATGCCTCCAAATGGTATTTATTTCACTTCCCGGGGTGAAGAAACCCTTTTTGAGAACTCAGAGTGAGTAAATTGGCCATTTTAATGCACTTTTAACCATTCCATTAATCTTGTGTTTTGGGCCCCTGGAAGCATGAAAATCACTTTAAACATGCTAATTTTAGCTCTAACACTGATGATCCACCTACAAATGTGAACTGACGTTCAAAAATAAAACATTTGAAAACGGACCATTTTCCACATTTCTGAAGCATGACGTAATGGGGGGGTGTTGTCTCTTTTGTCGAAAATCAGCCGTTTTTGCTCGAACATTAAATGCCTCCAAATGGTATTTAATTAACTTCCCGAGCCCCTGGAAGCATGAAAATCACTTTAAACATGCTAATTTTAGCTCTAACACTGATGATCCACCTACAAATGTGAACTGACGTTCAAAAATCAAACATTTGAAAACGGACCATTTTCCACATTTCTGAAGCATGACGTAATGGGGGGTTGTTATCTCTTTTGTCGAAAATCAGCCGTTTTTGCTCGAACATTAAATGCCTCCAAATGGTATTTATTTCACTTCCCGAGCCCCTGGAAGCATGAAAATCACTTTAAACATGCTAATTTTAGCTCTAACACTGATGATCCACCTACAAATGTGAACTGACGTTCAAAAATAAAACATTTGAAAACGGACCATTTTCCACATTTCTGAAGCATGACGTAATGGGGGGGTGTTATCTCTTTTGTCGAAAATCAGCCGTTTTTGCTCGAACATTAAATGCCTCCAAATGGTATCTAATTAACTTCCGAGCCCCTGGAAGCATGAAAATCACTTTAAACATGCTAATTTTAGCTCTAACACTGATGATCCACCTACAAATGTGAACTGACGTTCAAAAATAAAACATTTGAAAACGGACCATTTTCCACATTTCTGAAGCATGACGTAATGGGGGGGGTGTTATCTCTTTTGTCGAAAATCAGCCGTTTTGCTCGAACATTAAATGCCTCCAAATGGTATTTAATTAACTTCCCGAGCCCCTGGAAGCATGAAAATCACTTTAAACATGCTAATTTTAGCTCTAACACTGATGATCCACCTACAAATGTGAACTGACGTTCAAAAATACAACATTTGAAAACGGACCATTTTCCACATTTCTGAAGCATGACGTAATGGGGGGTGTTATCTCTTTTGTCGAAAATCAGCCGTTTTTGCTCGAACATTAAATGCCTCCAAATGGTATTTATTTCACTTCCCGGGGTGAAGAAACCCTTTTTGAGAACTCAGAGTGAGTAAATTGGCCATTTTCATGCACTTTTAACCATTCCATTAATCTTGTGTTTTGGGCCCCTGGAAGCATGAAAATCACTTTAAACATGCTAATTTTAGCTCTAACACTGATGATCCACCTACAAATGTGAACTGACGTTCAAAAATAAAACATTTGAAAACGGACCATTTTCCACATTTCTGAAGCATGACGTAATGGGGGGGTGTTATCTCTTTTGTCGAAAATCAGCCGTTTTCGCTCGAACATTAAATGCCTCCAAATGGTATTTAATTAACTTCCCGAGCCCCTGGAAGCATGAAAATCACTTTAAACATGCTAATTTTAGCTCTAACACTGATGATCCACCTACAAATGTGAACTGACGTTCAAAAATAAAACATTTGAAAACGGACCATTTTCCACATTTCTGAAGCATGACGTAATGGGGGGTGTTATCTCTTTTGTCGAAAATCAGCCGTTTTTGCTCGAACATTAAATGCCTCCAAATGGTATTTATTTCACTTCCCGAGCCCCTGGAAGCATGAAAATCACTTTAAACATGCTAATTTTAGCTCTAACACTGATGATCCACCTACAAATGTGAACTGACGTTCAAAAATAAAACATTTGAAAACGGACCATTTTCCACATTTCTGAAGCATGACG